>NC_092621.1:41106666-41420833 GCF_047663525.1 Anas platyrhynchos | reverse complement strand
AATGTATGTATCTTCCTTTGGGATAATTCTTGGAAGTTACATATGAACAAATGGAGGCAAGAAGGAATCAAGCAGTTTTGAAAGTTTTAATATTCTCTTATCATGTTACATAAAGGACTAGAAGTCTTCAATAAGATTGGTGCTTCCTGCCTAAAACCTAATATCACATGCAGCAATTAGTACTTAATAGCCCTGTTGAAGAGATAATCTAAATTTAAGATTATACTTTCCTCTCATTACAAACAACATATTATAAATAAGATCCGAGATTTAAATATCTGGAAGAGATTAGGATCAGGCTTTTTTCTCTACCTTTTTTTTTTTTTTTTTTTAAGGGGGGAAGGGGTATAGTTAGCAGAGTTTACAGAATTTTATATGTAATCATTTCACTGTTGCTCCTTCTTAGTCAGTTAAAGCACTTTTAAAGCTGGAAGAAATTTTACCAAGGGAATATTTTCCTGCTAGAAAATGTTCTTTCTTATCATATAAAATCTTCTGCTACAATACATCAATTTTGAAAAGTTTCTTTAAAAAATAGATGAAATATAATGATTACATTGAGTGGTGGCATTTTTTTTTCTGTGGTCAAGCTGACAGTTCAAATTTGTATTGCAAAAAGACTTTAATTTTTGTTATTATAAAATGAATAATTCTTTTAAATTAAAGACAGAAACCAGATATTTTTCTCAGAAAGTATTCTTTCTGGAGGGTGATTCAAAAATACTAATGTCATTGCAATCTGAAATTAAACAAATAACAAAATCACACACACACACACACAAAAAAAAAAAAAAGGTGCCTGCAAAATTCTGTCTGCTAGCCAACAGAAGTAATTCGTACAAGCACTTATGGAATCAAGACCTTCAAATAGTTATTTTGTTGTTTACAAATGTCTAGTTTCTTAAGGCCCTGGCTTTCCAAACCATGCTAACGCAAGCACACAGTGCTATAGCTAGTTGTTTGTAAAAATGCTTAGGCATGTACTTGTTTTAGGAATATTTTATAATTTCCATTGCTGTGAACTTTAGTCAAACACTTAATAAAATGTAGTAAGATGTTGAAAGTATAAACAGCAACCATTTAGGCATAATCCAGTGACAGTTAAAATAATAATACAGTGACAATAATATACAAATATACAAAATAATAGTACAGTGACAGTTAAAATAATGTCTTCACTTCAGTCCTTTTTTAAATCATCTAAAAGAAATTAGGCCTGAAGAAAGCCTGAGACATGCCACAAGAAGTCTCACCATAAAGTCCCTGCATACATTTATGACCTCAGGCCAGACATGTTGAAGGTTTCATCCCTTACTATTCCAAAGATATTCTAAAATATCATTTTTCTCATGGTTGGAAACATTAGAATTTTAGTTGCTGAATTTATGTCTGTGTTCCAGCAGTAATCTTTATTAACAGATTTTCTTTTTCTTGGGTGTGTAACTCAAAAACAGTTTTAAAGACAGCGGTTGCTTCAATTTTGAGCTTCATTTTGCCACTCCTACAAACCTAAACTTTTCTAAAGTCCTTGGATATGAGGACTTCTGTTTTCTGAAATTCCCAGTAGCCTTCCTCTGTACCTATTCCAATTTGAGCACATTTTTCTAGATGACTAGAATTGGACACAATATTTCAGATGAGATGTCACCAGTGCCTTGTACAACAGAATTAATACCACTTTCTTCTTTTACTGGAAATTGCTTGCTTGATATATCCTAAATCAGACTAGCTTGTTTTTTATTGACGTATCACATTAGTGACTCATATTCATACTAAGATCAATGAGCACATCCTAGGTCTTATCCCTCTGTGTTAAGTCCAATGCTGAGCCCATCAGCCTATAGCTTATTTTAATTTGAAAAGTATCTTATGGTTTATTTTAATCTGAAAAATACATTTATCCAAATAAGAGCCATAAGGTACGTAAAAGATGAGACATTAGCTTGGAATATGAATTGGTATTTTCCAGAAAGGTTATATATATATTCTTATATTAATATAAATATGTATATCCACATATTATTATATATATTCTTGTGTGTAAAACTAGTTTTATAGTTTATCATTACTGTTATTATTATTTATGTAATTAAATGCATCCTTCATACAGCTTCTGTCTCTAACCTACAATGTATTCCTGCAAACTCAGATCTCCTGCTTGACAAGATAATGCATCACTGTCACCCCACTGAATATTAGTATAATTCTGATTTTAGTCTGCTAAAATGACAAGTGTAGCTACTTTATAGCTGTTTTGGACCATAAAACATTTTGAAAGTTATTTTGCCATTGAATCAGCACTGAAGCAGATATGCATGAAGATTTGGCATTTAATATGTGAGGTGGTTTTGCCCCTTTTCTGTTGTGGGAAATTTGGTTATAAATTTTTCATGACATAGTTCTTTTGTCTGTCAGCACCTTTTACTTTGGAAAAAAAATCTGCTTGACAGCCACTTTGAGCCTGCTCTTCCAGAGCTTTTATTCATCACAGAAAAAGTTTAGGAATAATAATAAATAAATAAATAAGAGGAAGAAGATATATGGACAAAAGAAGATATTTAAGAAAATATTTCCATTTTAAAGTACAAGGTGTAAAATACTTACTATCAAAAACTATAAGGAAATGCTTTAAGGAAGAAATCCAAAAACAAATAAATAAATGGTTTTAGTTACAGGCCAAAGGCTGCATTCTACACTGTAACAAGGTATAGAAGCCTTCCAGTTTGATGAATCAGACCGAGAAAAAGAAAGACTCTACCCCATGTATCTACCTCTATCCCATGCTTACTGTAATGAGCTGTGGCAAGTTCCATTCCTTTTGTGGAGCTCACTGTGACACAAATAAAGCTAAGACTATACAGAGATAGTCTCAGGTCAAAACGAACTTTAGGCTTCAGGATTCAAGTTTAGGCTTCAGGATTAGTTGATATACATTGTAGTACTATCATTATGAAGAAAACGTGTATATATATGTTTTTCTCTGTATAAATGCAATGTTTGGTACATAAGTAATTAGATCAGAAAAAGGAGAAAGAAATACACAGTTAAGCACTCTGAAAAAAAAATGAGAACCATTTAACTACAGATGCAGCTGTATAGAAGTAGCCAGCTATGCTAGTCTTTAGATTATCGGGATGTTTCCTCAGAAAATACTTTGGTAGGCTCAGGCCTCAGTGTTAACAGACTTTAAATAAATAAATAAATAAATAAATAAATAAATAAATAAATAAATAAATAGCAAGGTCATTTATTAAGACAACTTAGGTGTAAGCACTCAGGATATAAGTTAAGTGCACAAACATTTTGTCATACCTATGAAGGTGGACAGCATCTCCTGAGAAAACATGGTTTTCTCTTTGCAGATAGTCCATAACAACTTCTTTTGTTCAATCTAGGGTGGATAGTTACTGACTGTCATTTCTCGACGACTTGCCTGACTGCCATTCCAAGGAAGAAAGTACCTCCGTCCTCTCGAGGACACCAGGGCAAGGCAAACATGACAGCCTGCACACAGATCAATGCCACAGAGAAAGCCGCTCTCTTTCCTCCAGAGCAGTGCCATCAACGTTGCTGTCATTTTTCTCAACCCAAAAAAATTCCAGTTTCAGCTTTAGTTTTGGGAAAAGGGGTTTTCCAGGGTCACAGGGGTGGGGGGAGGGGGGGAAGGGGAGGGGGGAAAGGGGGGGGGGAGAGGCATGCATAGAGCAGATAGGAAGGGGGTGGGGGAAGTGGGGTGGAATAAATACATCTCATTGAACGATCCACAAATGACAATACAAAAACAACCCAAATCCCAAAATACCAATTCTGCAAAATTCTGTATGTAACTCATACCTGACACCAAATAAGTCCCAAGTTTATCAACTTTATAGTTCATCTTGAATATTCAATTTCAACTTTGCAACACTAGCAGCTTTTTAGAATCTAGCATATCTATACAACAATCAATAACAATAACACTATAAAACTGTGGAAATTTGGATAACCAATATCTCAAAAAAAAAAAAAAAAAAAAAAGAATGTAACAGTGTTTGTGATGGAGATACCCTCAGAACTCAGACTCATGCATGAAAGGTGCCAAGAGGAACCTCATGAAGGTCAAGTAAAGGATCCTGCACCTAGGAAAGAATAACACTAAGCCCCAGTACAAGCTGGGGGCTGGCCTGCTGGAGAACAGCTTTGCAGAGAGGGAAGTGGGGATCCTGGTGGACAGCAGGTTGACCATGAGCCAGCCATGGGCACTTGTGGCCAAGAAGGCCAGTGGTATCCTGGACTGCGTTCGGAAGAGTGTTGTCAGCAGGTCAAGGGAGGTGATCCTCCCCTTCTGCTCAGCCCTGGTGTGGCCATACCTGGAGTATTGTGTCCAGTTCTGGGCTTCCCAATACAAGAGGGACATGGAGCTACTGGAGCGAGTCTGGAGGAGAGCTATGAAGATGTCTAGAGGACTGGAGCACCTCTCATATGAGGACAGGCTGAGAGAGCTGGGCCTGTTTAGCCTGGAAAAGAGAAGACTGAAGGGAGATCTCGTCAATGTGTATAAATGTCTGAGGGCCTGTCTCTTTTCAGTTGTGCCCAGCAGCAGAACAAGAGGCAATGGGCACAAACTGAAGCACGGGAGGCTCTGGCTGAATACAAAAGGGCATTTCTTTACTGTGAGGGTGACAGAGCACTGGAACAGGTTGCCCAGGGAGGTTGCTTAGTATCCTTCCCTGGGGATATTCAAAACCTACCTGGAGGCCATCCTGTGCAACATGCTCTGGGTGATCCTGCTTGGCAGGGGGGTTGGACTAGATGATCTTCAGAGGGCCCTTCCAACCCTGCCCATTCTGTGATTCTGTGATTCTCGGAAACTAGCTGTGCTGCCTAAGAAACGGGTATTTTCCTATGTTAGTTGCTTTTTGTTTTCAGTGTTTCAAACTCGCAGTCCTTTGCTATTAGAGTTCTCAGATATCCTGTCATCACTCTGTGATAAGCAAAGTCTCTCCAAAATCACCTTCAGGTTCCACAATTAGTTGCTTTCTATACAATCTCTTGATATAACTACTACTAATAATAATAATAACGTATATAAGGACTGAAGTACTTTTACTATGAGTTTCAACATAGGAAGTGTAATTGGGTACAAGGATTTTAATTCTAGCCAGATTGTGTCAGTAACTGATTTATGGTACTACAGCACTGTCCAGTAATTATATTTGGCTAGTAAAAAGATTCCACACACATAAAGAATTGCTGGGAACACTTATTTCAGTTTTGCCCAGTGCACTCATATTCACACAACAAGCACAGCTGGAGAAAGCAATCAGATGAAAACATTAGAACAAATCTGAGAAGTTCAGGTGGCCACTCAAGCTGTAGTGAGCCCAACTACAGACTGAGTAATTCTGAGGTTTCTGTAGTCTGCAATGACGGTCAACATGGACCATAACCATATCCAGATGTCAAGGCAAAAAGGAATGTTTTTTCAGACTAAAAATTGGTCCTGATGATAGTTACTAGCCATTCACAAGAGCAACTTGGCCATCAAGATAAGCAAGAATGAAATTCCTATCAAAATTTCTGGTACTTTAGATTCATTGTTGTTGTTAAAAAAAAAAGTCCAAGAACATTTAATATTTCAGATGACTTTGTGAAAGACATTTTTGGTGGACAATGACAATGTTTAAAACATCAGTGTATTTTGTCCTGTCTTTTCTGTCTTTAAAGAATTAGATTAAAATACAAAATATATAATTTGGAAAAAAAAAATCATGACTCAAAATACTTCATCAAAAATGGCAAAATTTGAGATTTTTATTCTTATGCATTGATTTAAATAAAGACAACGCTTTTCCCAAAAAGCTTGATAAGAAATTTCTTTATCCAGTTAGAATTACCATGTGGCTTCAGCAGCAATTTTCCTACAGATTTCTGATAGATTGAAAAGGGAGTGTTCTCACTCCCCTAAATAGGAAAATGTTACAGGCCCTCTTCACCTAACTATCTACAAATGAGAGAGAGTGAGAAGAATGGCTCAACTGCAGGACTATGTTGGCTGCTTCCTCCCCCTGAAAGGACTCTAAGTAAATAGTCCAAAGTCTCCTTTCAAACATTTAAAACTTGTATATGAAAGGAACTCATCCTTTTCTTACTATTTTAACTGTGTATTTTACAACACTCTTGACAAACTTTCCCCATTGCTCTTGGATGTCATCTTCAAAAAAAATGGATAAAAATTTCTGCAATCACATCCTTGTAAAATTGGAACAGAACCTGGTATTAATTAGAAACACATTTTTCTCTATGCGGATGCTTTTTGTATATTACATTTTCTTTTGAATAGTAATTTTATAATAATACCAATATTGATTATTTTAGAGTTTTGTTTACCTTCTGCTGTTCTCCTCACTTCTTTTCTGTATTAGACTTAAAAATGTCTCTGCTTAGAAAAAACTACCACAGAGCTTTCATAAGTCACAATTGCTATTTTGCCAATTTGAAGAGGAAGTTAGTGTGAGGAGAAGGTCGTTATTCCCTCCTCTAATTGAACATTATGCAGTCTAGATTTGTTTTTAGAATAAATATTTATCTTTTCCAGCTTATTATTAATATCAAAGGTAAGCAAAGTGATTTCCTAAATGAAATTCCTCTTGAACAACTGCTAGGCCCAAAGCAAGGACTTTGATTTTTATCACAATTACATTTCAATGGCAATGATGGTATTACCACAAATGACATGTTTAGCAACACAAGAAAACCATGAGATGTTGCCTACTAGACTATTTGCCTGTACATAGGAATTTCATTTGATAGCATTTTGATCATATAAAAATCAAATAAATTAATCACTTCTAATTACAGCAGATATTGTTGTCATCTTGTTATGAACAGAAATGCTGTTAAATCTTAGGAGAATTATATCTTTTCCTCACTCAGTCCATCACTGCCTGACTAAACTCTTCAAGCTAAAGCTATGCTGGAATTAATTCATATACTGAAACATAGACATTACAGCCAGCAATAATCTGTATTTTACATTTTTTTCTACAACTGGAACTAGAATCAATCACTTGGTGAAATCAACATTTTAGTAAGTGAGACAGACTAATTATTTTCACTTAAAATGCTTTTTTTTTTTTTTTTTTTCCTGGGATTGCCTCTGTTTTCTCTGCTCAAATTCCATGCAAAGATTAACACTGTGCAGCTATAGCACCACAAACACACCCAGCTACTCACCACTTTCTCTCTCCAGCACAAAGCACCTCTTGGTCACAGCTGCCAACAAATTCCTAAATCAGAGATTTTCTCTGTCCTGACACCACTCCATTCTCTTCCCATCCCAGTCAGTTTTCTAGTGGTTCATGGTTTTGCCATGGTCATGTATTTTCCTTTCCATGAGTTAATTGTGATAGTTTTTAATTTGCTAACAGTGGATGTATTAATCTATACTTCCCATCTGAAAGTTTGGTTGGGTGAACTGATATAGAATATCTACAGATAAAAATAAATTTTCTTGTCAAAAACAGGTGTTTGGAAAACAAAATAGATATCAGAAGTGTTTTATGTGTTTTTGTTTTGTTTTTTTTTTTTTCCTTTAGTTTCCCCCAATAAAAACCTTTTTCTGCTGCTTAGACATAACAAAATGCTTTGAAGTTATTACATGGAAATAAGAATTGGGAATTTAAGGACAAAAGTCTTATGAGAAGAAAAGAAATAAAATCACTCTTTCACAGTTCAGTTGTTTTGTTTTCTTTTTTTTTTTCCTTCTTTCTTTTTTTTAATTACTGAAGGCTGTAATAAGAAAACAGGTGCAGTTCAGCGATCTTTAGCTTTCTTTTTTGGGGGGAGGATACATTCTAAAAAAAACAATGCCTTAGTACATCATCCGTTTCAAGGGACTTGAGAGATTCCTGCAGAATCTACACACCTTTTGTTTTTGAAAAGGAAACACTAAGCTCATGAAGTTCTACTCTCTATTTGACAGTGTAGCTGTGGTTTTTAATTATAAAAAAGTCTGCCTATTCCTGGTGTGGGGTGAGGTTTTTTATGGATTGCTCAGGATAGTGTAATGTGTCTAAGTGAGAAACCTGTAAGGAAGACAACCTAGGGAAGGCTTGTTAGTGAACTGAGCTCTCTGAAGCAAAAATAATTTCTACTTCTTCAATTTCCCTTGTGCTCTGGCATGCTTATGTTCTGTAATTTTTGTCACAAGGCTTCAAATAAATCATTAGAGATTTGTCTTTCTTGTCAAGCTTTTTTGTTTTTTGTTTTTTAAATTAAGCACACACTTCTAGGGCTGATTGCAAGGTTCTTCCTTCCTCAGGACACCATCATTCACATGCACTCACACACACACACACACAGAACACAGCATCTTGCTTACTAGACAGAGATAAATTCCTCACCAGTGTGATCATCAGACACTAAGCCAAACTCATCTTCTTTTCCTTCTTTTTTTTCTCCCACTCTGTTATTCATAGAGACCACAGGTGAACCGGGAGAAAATTATTACAGTGTGATGACTGCTGAAATGATAGAAGGTAAAGAAGATGGATTATCACGGTGCTGACATGATTTGTATGGATTTCCAGAATTAAGCTGTTCACTTAAAGTGACCGTCTTCTTTGCACCTACGATATTGCAGCTGCCCTAGTAATAACCTTCATCTGCACTTGTGAGCCAAGTGAGCAGAGCACGTTTCCCATTACCTGTCAAGCGAGTATGTAGAGTTCTTCTGGCCCCGCAGTAATAGCAGGGCTGCTGGTGAACAGAGTAATAAACACCTACTGAGAGGGATGTAGCGTGAAAAGATCTCATCACCTGCCATTAGCACGCTGATGAATAATGCAGCATTTTCGGTGGCAGATGTCAGGGGTGGGAGGAAGAATCACTTCTGTAAATGCTCTGGTGAGCACTTCAGCACAAAGTGAGAGGTGATAGCAACAGATGCATGTGACAAAATTACACTCGCTATTGTATTTTAAAAGAAATGGGAACATTTACTTCACAAATAGCTGGCAGGCTTTCTCTCTCTCTCTCTCTCTCCTTTTTTCCATCAGAGTCAAAGGATGCTGCAAACTAGCAAACTAATTCACGTACTGCTAAGCATTTACAGCTCCTAACTTAACCACTGTGTAAGGGCCAGTGAGGCATAGATGTCCAGCCAGTTAAATGCCTTTTTCTGCAGACCCAAACAGGCAAATTGACTGAATAGATAAGACCTGGAGAAAAATAATAATAATAAAAAAAATCCTATTTCTATTTAAATTCCCCTCCCCCTGTACATTTCACTTCTTTCAAATAATCTACAAGCCACTGGTTAAGTGAAGTGACAATTCCTGTATTTCATGCAGTTAAACCCCTCAGAGGCTCTTGCAACAGGAAAAAGGTTTCACTAATATTAAAGTTATCAAGAAACCTCCTATTACTGGCCCTGTTCCACCCACCCCTTTTGCTACAGCAAATAAGGCAGAGAACGGATATAGCTGTAACAGAGCAGGTCTCTGGCTGTGATTTGAAGTGTGACAATCACTCTCAGCTAACCTAAATTAATGCAGGTATTATTGATTGTTGACAATTTTTTTCCACTTGACAGAAATCACAGACCTGGACCAGTCAATGTTAATGGTGAAAGGTGTTGTATGACAAGGAATGTATAAGACTACAGTGCTGTCAGAGTGGCTTAACATCCCTGTACCTACAAGCAACAGCTCTCAGGGAGAGCCCAGTTGAATTTTATGCAAGTTTGATGCCATTGCTCTCCTGCAGAGAGAGTTCCTCAGTAACAGTTATGAATAAAGCTCAAAATCTGTCATATCTGACACCTACAAATACTGAAGGAAGAAAGCAAACAACAACAACAAAAAATAATAATAATAATATTATGTGGTTGAAACATTATTTTTGGCACATGCGGTGATCTTGTCTGTGGTATCATATATTCAGGCGGTTTAAAACAACCAGTCCCAAAGTGGAAATGTGCTTACATTTATTTTCAGGCTTCCATTTCCAGTGGGCTTCTGAGCCAAAAAGCTCTTTTTGGTCAATTGCTGTCTGTGTGCTCTGCACAGTAACTTACTAATACCAAAAGTCATAAGTAACAAATTTCTTTATGCCACAAATGGTGAGATCTTAATACACACACACTAAAGCTCCTGGATATCTGCACTCTGGAAGCCATGAAGACTGGATCCACAATGACAGTCATGTGCTCGATGTCTGCAGGATGGCTGAAAAGAAAAATGAAAGAGTGTTGAAAAATACATGGGAATTCTGAAGAGCCTTTCTGTAACAAGCAAGCCAAAAGATGGCATAACTGTTGTCATTTCTCAGAGAGGTCTTATTTATATTCAAATGCACTGCACAAACCACAGAAGTTAAAATTATTATATCAGGTTTCCTTGCTTCTGCCCCTCTGCAAACCATGCACATTTTTAGATTCTCATAATGGTCTGAATATAAAAGGCTACTGAAGAAAAGTGGATTGGGATTAAAGAGCTCCAAAAGAGTGAAAAAAATGCCTTCATCATTAAGCAGGATTTTGGAAAATACATTTCAGGGCAGTGTCTCTCTTCTGATCACCATTTGGTTGTAGTTCTTATTGCCTGAGCTCCTTCTGCACTGCCTGTTCACACAAATTTCAAAGGTCAGTGCTCCCCTGTTAGCCAGGGCTGTGTCAGAAAGTGATGGTGTGACTTAAAGAAGGATGCATCGCTTTAGCAAGAATTGTGTGATGAGAAATACAATCCATTTGGGAGACATCTGTATAGCTGCAACAAAAATGAAAAAAAAAGAGATGAATGAAATATATGACAGAAGAAGGAAAACAAACAAACAAACAAACAAACAAACAAAAACTAGGTAAGGAGGCCTTCTTTTTTTCCTTTAAATTATAAGGGCAGTTATTAGAAACAGAATAGGCAACACATATACACCAAAATGAAGAGAGAATATTCTTCAAGAAAATTAAAAAAAAAAAAAAAAGACGTACAATCAGCATGTAGCAGGGATGATCAAGACAAGGAACATACTCATAATAATCCCATATACATTCAATTCTTACTGAAACAGAGTTGCTTTGAACTGTGATTCAAAATGCAGAGTAGAATTGAAAGGAAAAGAGGCATAGTTCTCAGTAAGTCTGACACACTGGAGCTGTGCTTCCTAACACAGAGAGTTTTGAAGAATTTATATAAACATAGTGAGTATCCTTTGGGTGTGAGTTACGAATAAGCAGGAATAAATATCACTCCTCTCTGTCCATTCCCCTGGGAAGCATTTCTTCAAGAGCAGTTGTGTGAAATCCAAGATGTAAACACTCTAATTTGTTTAGGATTTCTCTTTGCAGTCTATCAGATTAATGCAGATTTGGGGCCACAATCAATATTCGTTTAAGTGCCATGGATAGAATGGGAAAATTAATGAAGAGGAATGAAAGGACACAACTCTTTGAGATTTACACACTGCTGCCCTGGAGATATTATTTGGATTAGTGAATATTTTACATTTCAAAATTCAAGTGAAAAAGAAATAACATAAAGAGCAAAATGGTTGCTGGTGTATCAAGAAGTAGAGATCCCATACTCCCTTTTTCTATAAGGGAATAGGTTGCAATTCTTCAAAAGCTATGTTCTAACTCTTTTGCAAAGTATATAATTGCCTAGAATCCCTGTGTATTTGAATGTTTCTTTTTTATTTATAACTTCATAGCTTTTTAGGAAGAACGGATACCTTGTCTACAATTTAAACCTTTAATTCTTCATTGTTGCAGTTCCAGTTTGGTATTATCAACAGGTAGTATTCATATATGTTGTATAAATATAATTTTAATCCTGAAGTCAGTCCTAGAAAGCCATTAAAAGCTAAGAAAGTTTTGATAAAAAGCAACATTTACCATGTATTTTGTGCCCTGGTATTATTCCCACCAATGTGTAAGGCTAAAAAGGGCCACCTATTACTGTAGAGATGTATCTAAAAAATCTCTCAAGCTGCCTGTAATAATCTCCATTATGTATAATGACCATTTTGATAATAGTCTTTAGAAGAGGTAATGGCCCTGCTGAATGGTTATTACCTGTCTGTTCACACTGGAAGCAAGATGCAGAAGCCAAAGGGGACAGTGAAATGGTCCTTGTAGTGCCGTCTGAAGGAATAAGAAATATTTAACAGAATGCAAGAAACAGACAAGCAAGCACCTTTGGTTGTAAAACTGTCTGCAGTGGTGTAGTGAGCCATTGTGAATTTCATGAAATAATAAAGGTAAAAAATACTAATTAATAATATTAATAGGCAAGCTATCACTGTGCAAGCTAATTTAATTTTAAGTGTCACAAAGTCTGTTAGAAAAGATATCTGAATGTTAAATACAGTTTTGTGTGTTACAGAATGTTAAATGTTATACTCCACTTCTAATACAGTGCCATAGGAGCAATATCACTTCACTCCAGAGAGATCTCAGCACAAATCAAAGGTCAAAAATGTTTACGCCTTCTGCACAACCACTGCTGAAGCATCCCTATATACAAAAATATGGGGTTGTAAAAACATCAAGTAAGTCATGCCAGAGCTACAAGGACTCAGGCTGGCTTTTAAAACAGACAGACCTTCCCAGACCTGTCTTGCAAAAGAAACCTGAGTACAAGAAATCAGCTTCCACAAAAACACCACAACCTGAACAACATATATTACCTCTGCCTAGTTTAGAAAATCAGCTATAGAATCTATCTCTTATTTTGTATCCACTAAAATGGTTAGTTTTTCCAAGCAGAGACTGCCTTTAAAAGTTGCAGTGTGTATAGCAAAATTTGGCCCTGGTTTCAGCTGTAGCCTGTGGGGTTTGCCATGGATTATAAAAGCATATAATTAATAATTCCTAAATTATAGAACAGTGGAATGAATTATCTTACTCTGGCCTCATGCTTAGAAGTTAATTGGGGAGGTATTTCACTCAGTAAAATTGGGTTAATGACAGAAAAATAATAAAAAAAAGGTAGAAGAAAAATTCAAACAATAGTTTAACAAAAAATAAAAAAGGTAAAGTCTTGATTCAAAATACAAACCACCATGAACTCAGGCTTGACGTGTTATTTTGTGTGGATTGAACTATACTGAACAATGATATTTCAAGAATACAGTACAAAGATGTGTGTTTATCACTTTATTAGTATTTTTTATTTAAGAATTGCCTTGTTTCTGTCCCTAGATAAATCTGCATGTGAGCAGAAAAAATATGGATATTCAAAAAGAAGGATCTCTGCCAAATCTGAGATTGTTTGAAATGGAGAATGCCTTTAACAAAGTTTCAATTTTGTCTTTTAATTTTTGTCTCTTAGATTCTGGGCAAACCACAAGTTTCAGTAAGAGAGCTCACAACCCCTTAAACATCGTTATCACTTCATCCTCCAGGTTGATTGGGTAGGGCTGAAGAAATTCCAGTCATTTCCTTGCTCTTCTGACAACTTGGTATTTGTGTTGATGAGGACGCTCAAACTCACAATGAGAAAGAATGACTAGAACAGACCAGTGGGCACTGGCAGTCCTGGATCCCGCTGCCCATTCTGGACTGACATGAATAGAGACCTCAAATAAAGAGATTAGTCATCACTGATATGATGATATCACCTGACTTGCTTTTCTCCATTATTGTAACCTAACTTACTGTTACTAGCAAAAGAGAACAAATCACTATCCTGATGTAACATGCAACACATATTTCATTTACAGAATTTCATTAGGCAGTAGCAAAGTGTTTCTTTTTTCCCCTCCTCTTGTTCTGACTCCTCTTCTGGTCTTAAGTTGGACTCCAGAAGTAATCTCTCACTTTTAAAATAATTCTTCTCACTTCAGTTTTAGAAGATGTTCATCTTAGGTCACAGATATCCCAGCAAGAAGCTTCCTTCATTCTCTCTAGCTGTGTGAAAATAAACATTTTTCCATCCCCAGTCTCTTTACTTCACCAAATTGTTGTCCCAAGCTAATGCCATAATCGCTGTATAGATCTAAAAGCTAACTAAGGACATCTTAAAGAACATGTTAGTTGGAGGGATTTGAACAGAATCTGCCATAAATAAATAAATGAATAAATAAACAAAAAAACAAACGGTTTTGCTTTTGTTGGAACCCTGTGTCATAAAGGTATGTGTGAGGAAATAGCAATAATAAAAATAGAAATAACATACTAATAGTTTATGTCCCAAAAGGGAGTCCAGAATAACAAATTACTTTAAAGAAAACCACATTCAGTGACTGAAAAAGGCAACTGCATTCAGCAGCAGGAAGAAAAAGAAAGAGAGAAGGAGAGAAAAAAAGAGAGAAAGAAAGAAAGAAAGCAAGAGAGGAAGAGAGGAAGAAAGAGAAAGAGAGAAAGAGAGAGAGAAAGAGAGAGAGAAAGAGAGAGAAAGAGAGAGAGAAAAAGAGAGATAGAGAGGAAGAAAGAAAGAGAGGAAAAAAGAGAGAAAGAGAGAAAGAGAGGAAGGAAGAGAGGAAGAGAGGAAGAGAGGAAGGAAGGGAGGAAGGGAGGAAGAGAGGAAGGAAGGAAGAGAGGAAGGAAGAGAGGAAGGAAGAGAGGAAGGAAGAGAGGAAGGAAGGACGAGAGGAAGGAAGGAAGAGAGGAAGGAAGGAAGGAAGGAAGGAAGGAAGGAAGGAAGAGAGGAAGGAAGGAAGGAAGGAAGGAAGGAAGGAAGGAAGGAAGGAAGGAAGGAAGGAAGGAAGGAAGGAAGGAAGGAAGGAAGGAAGGAAGGAAGGAAGGAAGGAAGGAAGGAAGGAAGGAAGGAAGGAAGGAAGGAAGGAAGGAAGGAAGGAAGGAAGGAAGGAAGGAAGGAAGGAAGGAAGGAAGGAAGGACGGACTACCTTGGTGTTTCTTCATTTTGCACTTGCTGATCTGTCTACCTGAGTTTAATCATAGGGAGGATCCTACTGGCTTATACACAGGCCCACAATCAGGCACAATATAAACTAATGACAAGGTAGGATCCGAAAAAACTAAGACTGAAGAACACCAGTAACTTCATACAATTACAAACCACAGAAATTGCAGTGTAGAAACCCAGCTTGACCCAGTCTTGCACATAATTAGTGTCACTAAATAGAAAATGAAACCCTTATAACTAGTACTGCCACTCCAAACAGCGTTCTCACAAAAAAATAATTCTGAGAGAATGAAGCAAGACAAAATATGGAACATCCCTATTAAGTTCCTGGTGGTCTGTATCTTATCTGGATAAAGTTTTTCACAGAAGTAGTAGACAGTGTTTCACAGAAAATAGACTGTATAAAATAGTTACTGAGGACTGCCTTTCCGTTTTTGCCTTCTTGCTACAGGTTGTGAGCTGCTCTTCTTTTTTTTTTTTCTGAAAATGTGAGGTAATATATGGCTTATCTTAGCAGATGGTGGATTTTGACATCATATTGCTTATTTTTCTTAAGATCTCTAAAGTCAATGCCTTGGAATTAGCTTCTGGCATTAGTTACTACTGGCCAATTAGCTATTTTCTGAAAGAAAGACAAAAATAAAATAAAACTTTTAAAACGTTATTCTTCTACAGTTTATAAATAGGGTGATTCTTTGGCTATAATTCCATTCTTCTTTTGACACTGATATTCAAGTTGTCTCAGATACCCCATCAAGAGAAATCACACTTGTGGAAAGTACAGAGCCCTTTTAATTATCCTTCCAAACTTCCATATAAACTGAAAGAAAAACAAGTCTGTGAACATTTTGAAATATCCCCTGCTTAACGACCAGTTCACCTCCCTGGCTCTGCTGGTTTCATCACACCCACCAATGGCTAGGCATGCTTAGCAGCCAGCAACTCAGTGCTTGGGAAACGCTAGACCTCATCATTCTCTATTTTTCACAGCTGAAACCAACAGATTACTTACAGGCAGCAGAGAACTGAATGTTCCAGAAATGTATTTGGTTCAAACACTCACAATGTGAGTCATGTGCAAGCTGACAGGAAGGCCTGCTCTACGATCTGTCCTTCCTCTCTTGTCATGTCTTGATATTTATTTTCACATTTATGGAATGTTTCTGTCAACTATCTTTGAGGTATGTTCACAGAACACAAGTATTAAAACCACAGAATCACAGAACAGTTGACGTTGGGAGGGACCTATGGAGATCTTCTCGCAAAACCCTCTTCTCAACTAGGGCCACCTACAGCAGATTTGCCAGGACCATGTCCAGATAGCTTTTGAACAACTCCAAATAAATTAGTACCATAATGTGCAGACTTTGTAATATATACCTGTAGAATACTGAGGTTCTGAAGGACTTGGGAAGGATTAATGTCTGTCTATAACACCATATATGACTGTGCATGGAAAATATTACTGAAGTGTAAATACTCTGAAGTTTATACGGAGTTCATGAAACAAGCAAACATAATTCCTCTTTACAAAATTTAAAAATAGCTAGGAAAAATCCAGAGAAGGTTTTCTGCTAAATGGAAATTTCTAGCAACATTGTAGTGAGCAGGTGTGGTACCATGGAAGTGCAAAATCAATTCAGTTTGGGTGAATACTGTTTCTGAATGCAGAAGTTATTATGCATGACTCTGTCATTGGTCAATGGCATTATCAGTTCTTCCAATTTTATAGGTTTACTTCAGACCTTGATAAGAAGGATGCAAAGTCCCAATGAGATCATAACACCAGTATTTAACCCAGCAAAACTACAAGACTGTAGTTTATTTTTCAGAGAATAGCATTCTTATTCTCTCTTTTTTTTTTCTCCTTATGTCCCAGATCATATAAGCTTTTTAATCCAGCCTGATCAATAAAATACATGAATTTGTCTCTTGTCTATTTTTAACTCTTTTTGGCAGCAACAAAGAATTAATGTAATGAAATAATTTCTGGCTGGCATGGTGCCCAGCAAACTTGGGGAACCATTGAGACTGGTTTATGTTCATTATTCAAAATAACCATTACAATACAAAGTTCTGAAATTATAATTTATTTCTCCAACAGCTTTGTGGCATTTCAGTGACCTGAAATATTCTATTTGATAGCAATTTGCATCATTACAGGTCTGCCATAAATGATGAAAATTGGCTTAAGACATTGGGAAAATCCTACGTTTAGATTTTTCAGTTATAACATTCAGATTTACTTCAGATAATTTTTATTCATTTAGTTGCAGAAAAACATATCTCTCTTTTCAGGTATTACTGGACAATGCATTTGGCTTTTTTTTTTTTTTTTTTGGTGGCTATTAAATGGGGCAAACTAATAGAACTTTTTTTCCAGTGCACTAAGCAATAGCTCAAGAGTAAAGAAAAATACACCGATTCTGGCATTGTTTACTACCAACTAAAGTGAACCACCTACAGTTTTTATTTTTTGTTTGCTTGTATTTTTCCTGTAGGAACCCTGATTACTGGTAAATTAATATGACCAATCCCTATCCATATTTTTACTACCAGACAAAAGTGCTTGAACCTTTAGGAAAGTGACTTCCCTCAGTATAAATTTTGCTACAGGAGATTGTCTCATTCACTGCCTATCAAAAGTTAAAATATCAAGTATATAGAAGCTTTGCAGGAAAATACAGAAAGGATGTAATCAGTACCTGCATTTGATTTTGGTGATATATTGACTGTGAGAAGAGATAGTTCACTGGATGGCTGTACAGGCTTGCCTTGCCTATGTTTCCAGCTGTCATTATGTGTTTCCAAAACACCCATCACCTTTATATAGAGCAAAGTCTATGTTCACCTTCTTTATTATGAAACTGTTAATAATTATGTTAGTATTATCAATAATTAACTCTTTAATAATAATTAATTTGAATAAATGTAGTCAATGAAATTTCTCACTTCCAGAATTAAGGGAACTGTAGGTCCAGTGTGAATACAGTTATCTGAGAACAGTGAAACTGCAAAACAGGAACAAATGTAGCTACCTACTACAGCACCAGTAGTACAAGCCCCTTCATCAGGAGAAATGATATCTAGAAAACAATACATACATTCTGCCTTACAATGGGAAAAATAATACAACCTTGTGATGCCACTTTCAAATAAATTGAACACTATTCATTCAAGCAGAATACCTATTTTCAGAGCTATACACACTGTATACCCTCTGAGAGAACTCTTGGACACCAAAAAAAAAAAAAAAAAAAAAAAAAAGTTCAGATAAATTTTCATCAAGGTTTTCAGTGCCTCCAAACTGAAAAAGAAGACTCCAGGGAGACCTCATTGCAGCCTTCGGTACTTAAAGGGGTCTTACAAAACAGATGGAGAACAATTTTTTACTCAAGCGTATAATGATAGGGCAAGGGAGAAAGGTTTTAAACTAAAAGAGGGGGGATTTAGATTAGAGGTTAGGAGGAAATTCTTCACTCAGAGGGTGGTGAGGCACTGGAACAGGTTGCCCAGAAAAGCTGTGGATGCCCCATCCCTGCAGGTGTTCAAGAACAAGTTGGACAAGGTCCTGGGCAACCTGGTCTAGTGGGGGTCATCCCTGCCCATGGCAGGGGATTGGAGCTAGATGATTTTTTAGGTTTCTTCCAACCCAAGCCATTCTATGATTCTATGATGCAAGGAAACCAAATAAAACAAACTTCCAACATACACGTTTTGTATGAAGCCATGGTTTGGTATCCTAACTCTAGTCACAAATCAGTGGCCACTGTGAGACCCACTACTGAGGTGCAACCCTGATTTCTCTTTGATTGGATAAAACTGAACTTCTAGAAATCATTCTGTGAGGGTAAAAAAGGAGTGAGCTTCTTCCTGCACCAAGCACTCTCAGCCACCCTCTTGCACAGAGACAAATGTAGAGTTCCCGAGACCTTCCTCAGAACAATCTAAAGGTCTAAACAAACATATTTCTTCTTTAGAACGATGATGAAGAAAGGGACTGTTATTACTCATGTTGTTACATACTTGGAAAATACTTACATATTTGAAAGATCACACAGGTAGGAAGGGAAGTATTGGATAGATTGAGATCTGGGAGTGTACTTCTAGTCAAAAAATAACAATAGCAATTTCTGTGCTTACTATAGTGTGTGTGTATATAAGAGCTACTCATTCTCAATTCTAATGACCTGCAGTAAAAGCTCTAAATGCGGTAAAAATTTAGATGCCATGTGAGCACTCAGCACTTTACCAGAACAGATTGCCATTTGTTGTGGTTCTCAGATTTCCTCTGTTGCTGTGGCTGCATTGCCCACAATGTCCATTCCTGCACTAGCACATGTCCATTTTTCTGAAGATCTCACTTGCAAGATATATAGGCATATCTGTTCTAGCACATGCTTCAGAGATAATCTGCTGGGGTTTCAAACTGACTTTTTTGGTGCTATACAAGTTCCACTCCAGATTTGGATGTTCTTTAACATCCTGCCTCTTCATTTCACAGAGGATATCCATTTTGCCCTGACATCATAAATTCTCAGCAGTTTATTCAGTTCTCCACAGACAGCAAGGAAAATATACAAAATTGAAAACTTGATCCAATTCTCAAGTGTATGTAGTTTTTTTTAAGGGCTTCCAAATAATTTACTAGCATTCTTATTTTATTTCTAGACATAAAAATTGCTTGGACACATTTACAAGATTAATTTACTGCAGTTCAGCATCATTCTGAAAAATATCAGTTAATGCCATAATTGTCCTCTATCTGAATAACTTTGCCAATTGGGTTTCAGCAGTGTAATTAAAGTACTATCCAATGGAACAATTATTCAAGAAATGCAAGGTAATAATGATTATCAAAGAGTAATTCTATCTAGATATCTAGATATGTCAACAGTAATTTTCTCTGTTCTTTGTCTTATAATATACTACTTTGAGATTTCACTAGGCCATCTTAACATATTTCTTCCATCAGTTTTCATAGTGTTGTTGACATTTCATTGTAGAGTAGAGATATTCAGATATTTTTGTAAGTCATTAACTAATTTGCCAAAAGGTCTACTTTTGTGAGTCATCAGTCCTATTCATTGTAATGATTTGAACAGGATTTCATTAAAATTTGTGACTGTTAAACCAACGTTAACTTCAGTTTTCCATCTCTGGCAAACGCAACAAATTTATTATCTGCAAAGAAATATCATGTTTTCCTCTAGCCTGCAGACCAAGCCACACATGAAACATGATAATAGTAGCAGAAGAAAAAAAAAAAAAAAAAAAAAAAAAAAAAAAAAAAAAAAAAGAATCATGATCCTACACCAGTCTGACAAAGGAAATAAGACAGTTCCCATTTCCCAGCAGAGAACTCCTCTGATAATTCATAAGGAGCAAAGATTCATGGTTGCATGGTTGTGTCCTCATTGCCTTGTGTAGATATTTCATCCGGCACATACATATGCTGTAAAATGCTGATTACAGATTTGCAATCATTCATAAAGTTTGATCTTCTTGAACATCAGCTGTTCAGAATTAGGTCTGTTTAGCAAGCAATTATCAGGATGATTTTTTTTTATTCTGAATCCTTCCTAATGCAAATATAAAACAGCATACCAAGAAAGACTTTCAGTGATGGACTCTAGGTGAACCACTACACACAATGGCCCATGTTTTGTTATTATGAACGCCACCTAATGTAGACGTAGCTGTGAGTAGGAGCACTGGTGCTACTTAAATATTCTGGGACAAATGTAATCAGAACCTGGAGAGCCTGATCAACTTAATACACGCTTGCTCTTTACAATTTTAATTTGAAAATACCTTTAGCAGTAATAATGACATCCAAGAAAATGTTAGGCAAAGTAGAAAAAGCATCATCAGTGGCTGTGTTAGGGATATAAATGGGAAAGTGTTGACAAGTTGTCTTACACTAGTTAGCCTATAACATGAAGTTACATTTACATGTATCACACATACATCCTGTTTCTATTGTATAACTTCTTTATAACCACAAATGAGAATGGCCTACTAGGCATCCCCTGGCTGTTATGTAAAATTAGGAAAAGATTCTAGTCAACATCAGCCCTCCTGAAATCTTAGCAAGGAGACCCAGAAGACCATTCCGTGGAGTCATACTTAAAACATGCAATCATTTCCCATTTGGAGTACAGACTTTGTCCATGGAGTAGACAGAAAAAAAGAAAAAAAGAAAAAAAAAAAAAAAAGAAAAAAAAAAAAGGCCCCAAAAATATATAGAATAAGCTGTTTAAGAATAAGTTTTCTTTTCATTATTCTGTCATTCAATGAAGGTTTTTTAAGAATAAAATGTGCCACTGTGAGAGCTTCCCTGAGAAGAGTGAAAGGAAATTCACAGTAATGTTCTGTAGGACCTCTCTAAAGATCCCAAATTCAACTACAATATGTCCCTGGCTTGAAACATGAGTGAGAACTCATGGGGACTGAAAGTCCAGTTCGAATAACTTGCCAGTGAACAGGGAAATGGAACATTGTGTGTCTAGAGCTGAAGGTATCACACAGGGACTGTGAAAGAGAAGCTGATCTACAACCAAGGTGAGAAACACCTTACTGGTCATCCCTGGCTCATCTGGAGGAGGTTTCCAGGAAAGTAGTGAGACAGAGCTTCTCTAATCTGCACATAGCAAAACAGTTTTGCACAACACCAAAGGTCCTATGATTGGGTGCAGGGAAGGTGCGGTGGTAAAAATGTAATCACAGTGTCTACATGCTTCTTTCTGTACAGGCAATAAATTTTCAGTCACAGATCTCAAATGAGCAGAACATGATTTATCAGTTAATGCACTGTCTTGCTTTTAGAAACATTGCAGATATTCCATCAACAAGATGCATATCAATTTATCCATATAGTATTCAGATAATAATAGTAATATAAAAATAAAAATGAAAATGAAAATGAAAATAAAAATGAAAATGAAAATAAAAATGAAAATGAAAATAAAAATAAAAATAAAAATAAAAATAAAAATAAAAATAAAAATAAAAATAAATAAACATTAGCATTAAAAACAAACAACACCCATCCAAAATAAAATATACACTCTGTCTATTACTGCTCCCAAAGCTAAAGGACGTTTTCCTGCCATTCACAAGAACAGTTGTTCAACAGAACTACATGAAATTTATTTCGAAGTCCCAGTCAACACTTCCTTGCATGCATTCTGACCATTATGATGTCTGAAGAAAATGAGGACAATGGCTTTCTTAAAATTAGGTCAATTTAGAAGCATTGTAGGAGATTAAAAGATTAATATAAACCCCAAAATAGTTCGTGTCTCTGATCTGCTTAGAAAGTAATCGGTCTATGATAGCATCTGTCTGTCTTTGTATTTGTACCACACCAATTACCTTCTGATTAACAAGCAATAAATGATTATGTTATTTAATGCTATAAAACAGCACATTAATAACAGTAATAACAATGCTAGAACTGAATTCAAGTATTAACAGTAAATTACTGTCTCTTTATCCAATTCTTTTCCCAAACTAAATGAAACACTATCTGAATTCAGGGAAGAAGCTGAAATTTCATCCGAGAAACAGGATGAAAGACATATGAAAGTGAGGCATAGAGAGCTTCTTCCTGCCTAAACCTTTCCTTATGCTTGTTAGTTTTTTTGCTTTTCTTTAGTTGACTGGAGATGAGCAAGCCATGAAGAATGAAATTCTTGGGTGGCAGAGGGCAGAGTGGTGGAAATTGTCAGTATGTGTTGAGGGAGAGGGCTGCCTCTGTGTTTGTGTGTGTGTGTGCGCGTGTGTGTGTGCAATAACTGAGGCTCCATTCTAGTCAGCAGAACCAGAATTTCAGCCTAAACTTTGGGTATCAGATGATCATCATAATGATTCCTGCTACCACTTTGCACTCCATGGCAAAGCATACGACACATCCGCAGCCATGCTGAAATTAGCCCTATCCTGATGTCCCTCTCTAAATGTTTCCCTGTTATCTCCCACTTGTCTTGATAGCTAATACAGTTCCTACAGCTGCTATATCATATTAGGTCAGAGCGATGAAAACGAATGCCATTTTCTTGATGGCTTATGCAGAATTGTTGTAATTTGAATCAAGTCTCCTTAGCCTCCTTCTTTCTTTCTCTCCTATTTTTTCTGCTCCTCATACTGAATATATTGGGGCCCTGGCGAGCTGCCATTCTAACTGCACATTAGAAATGGTAGAGTTTTCCTCTATCTGATTCTCTAAAATGAGTTCACCAAAAGGTGCAGACCCAGCACATTTGTGGTTTTTCCTATAAATTACTTTAACACTGTGTCCAATCATATATATAATTTCAGATTTTCAATTTCAACTCACTGCTGTGTCAGCACAGACTCCACTGATATGTCTAACGTATTTAGCTTAAAATGAAACGGATGGCATTTCATTACCAGGAAGATAATATTTTTGAATATGTTTGCTGCATGGCAGGATCCATCATTATTCTGCCATTTTATGTTCAGAGTGTGTAATAGCTTTTTAATGCTTTGATGTATTTTATTTATATATGTAATATTTTTCTAATACCATGGGGCGGTTTAACTCATTGGACACATTATACAATCTTAATTGAATGCTTTTAAGTATTAGTTGGCGGGGAGGGTGGGGGGAAGGGAGGCTGAACAAATTGCCAATATTTTGTTTGAAATTTAATAGAGAGTAGCTGAAACACCAAAAAAAACATCTCATTCTCACTCCTTCCCATTGCTTCTCAGTTCCATCTGACACTCAAAATACTTTGAAAGGAAAAAAAAAAAAAAAAAGAAAGAAAATCCCACAGTCCCCTGAGACACTCTAGCTGTCAGCATGAAGGTAAGTAACACAGAAAATCTTGAACGTGCCCAGCTGTGAATGACAGAAGCCCTCTTATTGGTGGAAGCTTCTGACAGGCCTAAAATCCCTAATACCTGGTTTCTCAGTCCTTTGACCAAAGTCATGGAATTTTAAAACTACTAAGAATTTCTTTAAAGTGTTTTTTTTTTTTTTTTTCTTGCAAGGAAATGATACTACTTATGTACATTAGTGTAATGTCACAGCTAAAAGCATTCCAAGTGAACAGTTAAGTATTAAAGGGCATTTCTTGATATTAGCAGCAACTGCTAAAATGAGCCGTGCTAACTGCTCCTTGCACTGGACTAGTCCTGTTGTTATGCTCTGCATGCGATTGAATAAGAATGCTCTTTGCTTAAACGAAAGTTGGCATATGACAGAGTGTGAGGTGAACTATGACCTTCCACATCCAATTCCTTAAATTACGAAGTTACTTTTGCTTTTTCCTTTTAAAATAGTCATAGCCAGCCATCGCAGGTTTAATTTTCTAGTAATTTCTGTTTGTTCACAGAGGGGACTCATTCTCCAATTTTAAATTGTGGAAAGCATCATTTTCCCAAAGCTATTTGAATGTCATTCTTCAGAGAGGAGGAAATGTACTACTACTTACTGCAGGAAAAGATACAAAAAAAAAGGAAATGTTCTCCGGCAGGACTGCTTAAAATTAAATACTAAACTTTGTATGATGTAATGTTTTTCAGAGATACCTAGCACCTCTTACTCCTCTTGAAGCTGGCTACATACTCCTGATAATGAGATTATTTAGACTTCTAAATGTGGAGCTACGGACATGTTATTGCATTTTGTGGCCAAAAGCACTAGTTACAAGGTTAGTTAAGCATTCAAATTCTGTTGAAACATTAAAACATTTGAGACCCAAATATTTTGTGAGATCTCATTTTGGCCATGTGGCAATTAGTAGCAGATGCCAAGAGACAGCATTTCATTTCAACTTATTTAACTGCTTGCTCAGACAAGCAAGATTATATCAAGATTATTTTAGGGAAAGTGGCATTTTTTTATATGGGCTAACAGATTTAAAATTACTAGTGGAAATCCTTAAGTCTGAGGACAAGGGAACTAAAGAATAAAATATGTATAATTAGCAATTCCCAGGCAGAAGTGACTGGAAATTATCCTAGCACATTGTATGGTGGTCTAGCAGGTATTGGTACTGAAAAATGAGAATATCAAAGGTTCTCTATGTTTGCTTAGCAAAAGATTCTGGAAAATAAAATGTATTTGTTGGAAGTCATTTTTATTTTTTGTTGGAGTTTAAATTCTTCTATTATTTTACCCTGAATGACAGACCACTAAAATAATTCATGTCTAAAGTAATGCATAGTTTTAGAACAGTTCTTTCTCGTATCTTCACAAATGTTTGGATTATCAAGACAACAGCTACACACTTTTTCTCCACCATTCACAGCCAAATTTCCCCTTCATTATTACTTTACACAGACAAACTCTCCTTCTTCCAGTAAAATGTTTTAAACTAGTATATTCAAGGGAATTTCCTATATACGGGTGTCCAAATATGTTCTGTCAAAGAGGTGCATTGAAGTTAGTGTGAATACAGCCATTGCCCATATCACGCACCTCTATACATTTTCCAAACATTTTTTCTGCTGATAGGGCTTTTGCAGTTATGTTCTGCCTGATGTCACACAAGTGACAGACACAACCAGCTGTCAGTACTAATATAAAAAATAACAGCAAAATTTTATGTCTTTCCTAGGTTAGTCTGTGTAGAAGGGGACCATCATAGTCTCCTCAACAATTAGCCTTTGCTTAGGAAACAATTGCCCAAATCTTGATTCAGAATCCACTCTCCTTAACAAATTTAGAAGGTAATCCAAATTTTTTGCAGGCCAAGATCTGTTTTCCAACATCACAATCTCATGGAGTAATTGAATCTTGATAGAACATTTTGTTTTGTTTGCTTGTTTGTTTCTTTGTTTCTTTGTTTTAAACTGGCTGTTGCATGCTATCATAAAGACCTCAACTTTGCATCTTCATATCTTCAGCCTGTATCTCAGTTTATCCATTACAAGCTAATGCTACATATGCCTACTCACTAAAGTTATGAGTTACACAGACTCAAAGTCTAGTTATCTTGACGTCTTTCAAGTCAATTGAACCTGCAGCTCATCCACCTTGGAACACAAGGCAGAGGCTCACAGAAGTAACCCATCCCTGAAATGGAATATATTCAACAACACGTATCTTTGCTTAGAAACTACCCTCAATTAGAAGCAGGTCTCTTTTAGTGGCTGTACCATAGTTACTGTACCCTGCAGGCCTCCAGGGAAACTAATTAAATGCAATAGAAGCTACACTCCATTTAAAGATGTAAAGAAAATCAATTAAATATTGTAGAAACACTGGACTGAAATGAAGATGTATAGCAAATGCAAATCAATCCACACATCCCAACATTTTCCCAAATCATTTTAACTCTTCTGTAGAGTGTCATCTTATAAATCTATAGCATATGCTAACACTAAAAAATGTGCAGTGTATCCCAGAAAACTACTGTAAAAATTCTGCAAGTTCTGTTATTCTTTAAATTGGAATATACTATAAAGCAAAAAAAATTAAGTTGACTCATCAAAAGTTGCTGCAAATATCATATTCTGTTGATCCAGCAATAATTTTATTTTTATTATAGTATGTTGCACTTATACTCTCTCATATTCTAAAAGGGATTTGGCAGCAGATACAGTGTTTTGTGTCTTAGAGTCATAGAGTGGTTTGAGTTGGAAGGAACATTAAAGATCATCTAATTCCAACCCCCATGCCATGATCAGGGACACCTCCCACTACACTAGGCCTCTCAAAACCCCATCCAACCTGGCCTTGAACACTTCCAGGGATGGGGTATCCACAAATTCTCTGGGCAACATGGTCCAGTGTCTCACCACCTCTAAGTAAAGAATTTCATTCTTATACCTAGATAAGTCTATCCTCTTTTAGTTTAAAGACATTCCTCCACCCCTCCCCAGATTTCCTGTAGCCTCCCTTTAGGCACTGGAAGGCCACTAGAAGGTCTCCCTGGAGCCTTCTCTTCTCCAGGCTGAATAACCCCAACTCCCTCAACCTATCTTCGTCGCGGAGGTGCTCCAGCCCCTTGATCATCTTTGTGGCCCTCCTCAGGACTTGTTCTAATAGGTTTGTACATCAGTCTAGGATGATATGGGTCTGTGTCTATTATGATAAAGTTCCTCAGACGAGTAAGTGGAACTATGTGTGCAAAAACATCTGGCCTCATAATGAATTAAGAGCATGTTTCTACTATGATTTTCATACAAATAGCACAAAAGCATCACTATGCACATTAGTAAGAATTCTGACATAATCAGACCTGCACAATCCTCTTTTATATTTCAAGACAGGACTGAGCTGACTCAATGAGTAACACAGGGTAACAGGCTGATTACAAAATTTCCAGGGAAGTTCATTTCTAGACACTGAATTCCTAAATATATTGTGTAATTTCATTATGGCTATGCAACTTAATCATATAGCTTCCTTAAAGAAACAAATAAGCACTGTCTAATGTGAGGTGAATATATTTGAGCATTAGATCAACTCTAGTCCCACATCTGCCAAGAAGGTATCACATCTCTCTGATACTATTGGCTCTGTCTAAGGTAACCATCCAGTGGGTTGGTCAAACTAGATCCTGATTACTCCAGGATGTAGGACAGTCTGAAAGCTGCTAATCCTCCGGTAATTTCCTTTGGTCCCTGTGGTAAGGAAAATCTTGAAAGATGAATCACAAAATCAGATTATGTCAATATATATATTATTTATTTATTTATTTATGCCTATCCATACAATGCAAGCAACACATATAACTTAGGTTTTTTATGTACCTTACCCAGCAAGTTGCTGGCCATTAGATACTTGTCTCTGAGAAGAGTTGGAAAGCTGTAATGCCTTTGAAGGTACTATGTGCTTCTGTAGGTTTTCACGTAAAATCTAATTTATGCTGAGGTAGCATGTTATCCACAACTACGCTACATAGATTAGGCAGACACAGAAGTAAAGCAGGGCTTTACTTCAGTTAACAAAAATATCTTTCAGTTAACAAAAGGTTCATATGGGGATAAATTATTTGCTGCTTCCAAGCCTAGGTCTAATTTTCTGGGGCTTGTTTTTTTTGTTGTTTGTTTGTTTGTTTACCTGACTTCTTAAACCAGAAGACATAAAAATCTGAGCTCCAAAATTCTAGAATCTAAAGCTGACAACATTAGAAGCTGCAATATGGTGGAAAATATGCTACTTCTTGCTACACTTTAATTCTGAGCTGTGTACAGCTGTGTGCTTCTGTGCGAATGTTGTTGCCACTCCCCTTTAACTTCCATATCAGGAAAGGACTGTATCAGGTCATACTATAGGAAATAAATAATTAAATAAATACATAGCAATTAAGCAGTTTTAAATCATGGGTCTAGTCAATATATCTCTTAGAACAAACTTCTGTGTTGGGTATCACAGATGGCTATCACACACCCAGTTCTGTGGCTTACTTCATGAACAGTGTTACTGGGTACAAGTAGATCAACTACCCCTCACCCCCATTAGCTTGGCCATTGTTTGATTTCCTAACTACTCAATCCAGCTTAATCCAATACTATTGCCAAAAAATGTAACGAAGCAATGCAAATCTGTCCATTTATCAAAGTGTTTCAGTGTACATGGAAGTGCCCCCAAAACCGTTCATAGGATTTGAAAGGCATCTCTCCATCGAGTCTCTTGGGTTTGTTTTCAATTTCATACTAAAGTACCTATCTCAGGAAAGGAAAAAAAAAAAAAAAAAAATCATATATGTCTTACTGGTAAAGGTTAAAACATAGGGTTATTATACCCCTCTCTGGAAAGTAGTTGTATACTAATACCTATATTTATTGCTTATTCAATGTTTAGATATCAACCTTTTGCATAAATATTACCACAAAAACATTTGAAATTTCACTGTCCTCCATGATATGCTTGGCACATTATCAGCCACAATTGCAAGAAATATCTCCATGGAAAAAAATCTACCAAAAGACATTCTGACAGGTTTTTTTTAAGGGCCAGACCCAGCTGTGAAGCTAACTCCCATAAAACTTTAGGCAATCTTAGGCCTTTGGCCTAAAGGCTAATCTACCTATATCGCACTGTAAGTGAAAAGCACATTTAGTCTTCCTTCCTCTATATAAGTGCGTAGCAAAATGCACTTAAAAAAAAAAAAAAAAGCAAAAAAAAAACCACTATGCTTACCTAAGAGTTCTCCTTCTAGAAAAAGACCAAAAGAGCATGGATTAGTTATAACATATAATATGCAACAAGGTTTTTCAACATTCAAAGCAATATGGATTATACAGTCAGTATAATCAAAGAGGAAAGAAGCAAAGTGAAAAGAATTACAATTAGCAGTTTCAGAAAGAGGCTTTTAAATGTTGGCCTTAATAAACAGATATATTTTATGGACATCACATTAGTAGTTATCAGCATAAATTATGTTATGCTTTGTAAGAGCCAATTCTTAATCTTCTAGCAGTTTGCAATTGGGCTCATAATTTTACTTATTTTTAACCTGTGAGAAATTTGTTAGCTAATGCACAATGCTTTCATGTAACCATGCAACATCTGTTGCTCATGTGCTGTTAGATCATTTTACTTACAGATACATTCATGAGGGAAAGGCTGTGGATGCACCGTTTCCCACAACATTCTCCTCAATAAACTGTCTGCTCATGGTTTGGACTGGCATACACTTTGTTGGGTTAAAAACTGGCTGGATAGCTGGGCCCAGGGAGCTGTGGTGAATGGAGTCAAATCCAGTTGGAGGCCGGTCACTAGTGGCATTCCCCAGGGCACGGTACTGGGGCCAGTCGTCTTTAATATCTTTATTGATGATCTAGATGAGGGGATCGAGTGCACCCTCAGTAAGTTCACACATGACACCAAGTTAGGTGCGTGTGTCAATCTGCTCAAGGGTAGGAAGGCTCTGCAGGAGGACCTGGATAGGCTGGACCGATGGGCTGAGGCCAACTGTATGAAGTTCAACAAGGCCAAGTGCTGGGTCCTGCACCTAGGGCACAACAACCCCAAGCAGAACTACAGGCTGGGAGATGAGTGGCTGGGAAGCTGCCTGGCAAAGAAGGACCTGGGAGTATTGGTGGATACTCAGCTGAATATGAGCCAGCAGTGTGCTCAGGTGGCCAAGAAGGCCAACAGCATCCTGACTTGCATAAGAAGCAGTGTGGCCAGCAGGTCTAGGGAAGTGATTGTCCCCCTGTACTTGGCACTGGTGAGGCCACACCTCAGTTTTGGGCCCCTAACTACAAGAAGCACATCAAGGTGCTCGAGAGAGTCCAGAGAAGGGTGACAAAGCTGGTGAGGGGTCTGGAGAACAAGTCTTATGAGGAGCAACTGAGGGAGCTGGGCTTGTTCAGCCTGGAGAAAAGGAGGCTTAGGGGCAACCTTATCACTCTTCATGAGTACCTTAAAGGAGGCTGTAGCGAGGTGAGGGTTGGTCTATTATCCCTGGTGCCTGGTGACAGGACAAGGGGGAATGGGCTAAAGTTGCACCAGGGGTGTTTTAGGTTGGATATTAGGAAGAACTTCTTTACTGAAAGGGTTGTGAGGCATTGGAATGGGCTGCCCAGGGAAGTGGTGGAGTCATCATCCCTGGAGGTCTTTAAAAGACATTTAGATGTTAAACATAGTGATATGGTTTAGTGGAGGACTTGTTAGTGTTAGGTCAGAGGTTGGACTCAATGATCTTGAGGTCTCTTCCAACCTAGACAATTCTGTGATTCTGTGATACAAATACTGCATTCAATATAGTCTTCAATATTATTCTATTAAAGCAAGTTGTAAAACAAAAAGTGTAGTATTTCCAGAACAAAACATCAACTTTGAATAAGTGTCATAGTTTTGGCTCTGATGGAGGTAATTTTCTTCATGGATGCTGATATGGTGCTATGTTTTGGATTTGTGATGAACAAACGTAGTGTTGATAACACTCTGATGTTTTCACTGTTGTTCAGCAGTGCTCACACTGAGTTAAGGATTCTTCTGCACAAGAAGCAGGGGGGGACACAGCGAAGACACCTAACCCCACCTGACCAAAGGGATATTCCACACCATATGATGTTGTGCTCAGCAATAAAAGCTACAGGAAAGAAGGAGGAAGGGGAGCATGTTTGGAGTGGTAGTACTTGTCTTCCCATATAAACATTACATGTGATGAGCCCTGCTTTCCTGGAAATGGCTGAACACCTGCCTGCCAATGGGAAACAGGGAATTAATTCCTTGTTTTGCTTTGATTGTGTGCAAGTTTTTTGGTCTATTGAAGCTATCTTTGCCTTGACCCATGAGTTCTCACACTTCTACCTTTCCAATTCTCTCCCCCATCTCACTGTAGGGCAAATGAGTTACTGACTGTGTGGTGGTTAGTTGCCTGTGGGGTTTAAACCATGGCAATAATAAAACGTAATGATCTCCATAACATCTTTATTTGACATTTATTCATGAAGATAAGAATGGAATATATTCCAAGTACACTCCAAGACACGAAAATTTGAATTCAATTTATGCAAAGAAGAGAAGTCTTCACCTTTTTGAGACTCATGGAGACTTGGGGAAAAAAAAAAAAAAAAAAAAAAAAAAAAAAAAGTATGCCTGATTCAAGGCCTCTTTATAATATGTTAATAGTGACAGTAACAGCTTCTGCAAATGTATATAAGACTCCTAATTCTTTTAACTAAAAGAATCCAGCCAGGTCATAATGTACTAAATCATGGATGACTCTGAAGAAATGTCTTCGGAACCACCCCTTTCGCATTTTGTGGTGACAAGCCATGGAAGGAGTGCATAATTTTCATCACTGTTATATACCAAAGTGCAAATCCCTCATGTGGAATTACTGTATTGTTGCAAAGTTCATGCTTTAGTCATTCATGTATTTGCCATAAAAATCATACATTTGTTAGCTGTATTTTATCCTGAATTATATGCCTGAAATTTACTAAATTTGAAGTTACTTCAACCAGAGGTACTTGGTCTTTCAACCTTGATACTGACATAGGGACTGGAACAGAGTTCTTATGAGGAGTGGTTGAGGGAACTGGGATGAACTGGGATTATTTAGTCTGGAGAAGAGAAGGCTCAGGGGAGACCTTACTGCTTACTACAACTACCTGAAAGGAAGGTGTGGAGAGCTGGGGGTTGGCCTTTTCTCATAGATAACTAGCAATAGGACAAGAGGGAACGGTCTCAAGTCATGGCAAGGGAGGTTCACATAGGAAATCAGGAGAAATTTCTTCTCAGAATGCATAGTCAGACATTGGATCAGGTTGCCCAGAGAGGTAGTGGAGTCACAACTGAGGTTGTTTAAGAAAAGGTTAGACATGGAGGTTAGGGACATGGTTTAGTGGGTAATGTTTGTGATAGGGAGGTGGTTGGGCCAGATGATCTTGGAGGTCTTTTCCAGTCTTAATGATTCTATGATTCTATGATTCTATGATTCATACCAGCTATTACAGAAGGTGAAGCAATTACCCTTCTGTCTTCTGTCTTCAGCATATGGCTGAATCAGCTTCAAAGGACATCAATATTTATACCTTGTCTACAGAGAGCACTGCTGTGCCCACGTATAGTAGCTGGAAAAAAATGATTTTTCTTTTATTTGACAGTAGGTTTGGGTGCCTTGTATTGGACTAATCTTCAGTACTCAGACATGTCCTTTTAGGCTTGTATTTTGAGAAGGTTATAATATTCCAGTTTTGTACTCCTCATAAAACTCTTGTCTTTCTGTGACTGATTAAAATATTGTGCTCCCTTCGATGCTCTCAGGTAACAACTTAAGCAACTTCTCTGTCTGACAACCACAACTGAAAGCAAGCAACAACCTTGAAAAGCTTTACCTTATTGAAAACTCTTCATGCCAAGCAGAATGGAGTGACTTGTGCATATTGGCCTCAGAAACCAAAATTAAAAATAAGCCCCTTACATGCAGTCTCAGACTTTAAGTTCTGTTCCAAATTTTAAAAGATTTGCATTTCCTAAGCCCTGAGCTACTTCCAGAGCTATTTCTCCTCTCTCAGTCACAAATTTTCCAGAGCTATATTGTATTCAACAAAGGGGTTTCATGGAAGGCAGTGATGCAGACCTCTCTGTAAGAATGAATGCATAGCACTGCTGTCTGCAGAAAATGTGAAATCAAGAAATTTTCCCACAATAAAAGATAGTCATAACAGGAGCTTAATTCATAACACTGTCTCTTCTGCTCCAGTATCTTTACTTTTGAAAGCTATTGTATCCTATCTGTGAATTGGTCCTCTCTCCATCACAAGAAACACAGTTAAACATCTCTTCTAACATTACACCTTACCAATTGTATGGTGAACTCAGGAGTTCTTACTTGGGATGCTTTTATGTAAGACAAATGTAGAAACCATGAAATATATTGACTGAAGAAGACTTCATGCCAAAAGGTCAGATGAAGCACAAAGGAGACTTGCCCATGGGTAGTCTTTCAAAATGAATTAATGGTGGGAGGCAGCAGAAAAACAGCCCTGCTACGACTTTGCAGAGAAGAGGCAAAAATCAGTCAGTCAGAGCAACACAACAGAACAGTCACCACAAACTAGAATAAACACAGACAGACAGATTTTATTATTATTATTATTATTATTGTTATTATTATTATTATTATTATTATTATTATTATTATTATTATTATTATTATTATTATTATTATTATTATTATTATTATTATTATTGACATTTTGTGTTATGCTTACTGAACACTTTCAAAAGTTTGGGAAGGAGACTTATGGAAAAACACAATCACAGAAATGATTCTCCAGTACTGCAAAAACTGTGTTAGGTATTCATTTAAAGTGCTGTCGAATCACACATACAAAAATTACTGCTTAATGGTTTTATTGAACACTCTGATCCCCCTGCTTCTGAGTCCCTTACTGTGGTTATGCAAAAGAAAGCAGGAGGCATATGGTTCATAAGTGGAATGAATTGATTTCTCTTCTATAGATTTAGCTAGTGTTTATCATCAACTGCTTCTGCACCAAGGCAGTTATGAGTGACTCGACCTCAATGGGAGGCTTTTTTGCATTTGAAGGACTTTTCAGCATCAACTTGCATGTGCTTGCCAGCAACTTTTCATAAAATTGTGATAGATATATTGAAGAAATTGAAAGCCAAGTAAGGCCACGTGAATGAGGAGGTTTACTTGGAGGTAATAGTCTGTGATAATGCTGCATAATTGTTCTGTTTCCTCCAGAGTAAATCTGTCAAAGTTCAAATAAGAAAAAAACACAACTCCTTTTTGTTTCTGGACACCATCTCCCTCTTGAAGAATGTTCCTAACCATGATTTGTCAATAAAAAAAAATAAAAAAAAAATTAAAAAAAAAAATGTATTGGGGGAAATAATACCACAGAGCCTTTTAGTAATGTACATTGCCACAGATACACTCTTACAGTGATTGGTCATTACACTAAATGTTCTGAAATAAACTTCATGTTACATGTTGCCATGTAACTATACTACCACCTATTTGGCTCTGGTGTTTGGACCGTAAAGAAAACCTTGTTAAATCATATATGGCATTGGCTCTTATCTTGCTTCTGCTGCCTTTGTTGTTTTCCTCCAAGGAACATGTAAGTTCATTTATATGTTGTCCCCATTCCAAGAAGGAATTTGAAAAACTTAATTTTAATTATGCCCTACACAGCCTCTTAAGAATTGGAAAAAAAATCCACAGAATGTGGCTGAAGCTTCCTTCCTCTGTCATTCTTGGACCCCATAAACTGCTTGGTATTGTACCATTTAGTAAGCCATTTTCAGAAAAGGGTCCTCAGTGACCTCTAGCAGGTTGTCTTCTTTTTTATTTGTGAGCAATCAAGCAGCTGTAATAATGTCATTTTCTGAGTAGTGAGAACCTGAACAAAATGCACCGTGTATGAGAGAGGACAAAACAGTGACAACAATCAACTCACAGACTTGACATTTTCTGCATTTGAACATCTTCCAGCAGGAATGATGTCACTGGGACTATCCCTGTACAAGATACTTTTTTTTGTTGATCCTTTAACATAAAAAGAGTTTCCAAAACTTTTTAATCCACTATGGTAAATACAGGAGGAAAAAAAAAAAAAAAAAAAAAAAGGAGGGGGAGGGGGAGGGGGAGAAGGGGAAGAAGGAAAAAAATATCATCAGCAAGAAAGTACATGTACAGAACTATTCCAGGAAAGTCAATAGCATTGTTAAAATTTGAGCTATAATGTCAGATAAAAAGTTTTCATCCATACAATTTCTGAATGAGAAATGCATCTTTAGTTTTATGTTTTCCTTAAACTGGACAGTGCTTTAACCACCAAGCTATTTGCCTATTCTTGAACTGGATTTTCCTCAAGCCTAGTCAGAGAAAACAATGCAAACAGACTTGTGATTTATTTTTGGTGGTCTTGGAGAGACAAAGTAAAGATAACATGAAGGAAAAGAGACAGCACTGAAAAATGTTTAGTGTAGCTTTGCATCATTAAACCTCTGGAAAAGGGGAAAAAAGTTAGAGAGAAGTAGAGAGATCATGGTATCTTAACAGATCACTGCTGCCTTTAGAATTTTGTCATGTTTGTAGCATTCATAATAATGTTTTGTACAGTGTTGGACAGAAATGGAGGCTACAAACTATGATGCACCAGGTCTAACAATGACATTCCTCCTTCTTTCAAAGTCTCTTGGCATGCAAGTACCAGCATTTCTCTTTCACAGCTTGCTGATAATTTTTAGCTTGTCTATAATTGTCACAGAAATGTGCTCCCTTTAATTGAAGCCCTGTAGTACTCCACCAGAAAGCAGCTGATCAAAGCAAGAATGTTTCAGTGTGTACCAAGAAGAAGGGATTTCTCCAGCAGTTTCAGAATGGTAGCCTTAGGGGATATCTCTGTCCATATTAACAGTAGGTTATATGCAGTTTTCTATCAAACTGTTCATACAAATGACAATCCCGCCATTCCTTCTGTGAATTTTGAGAAATGCACCAGTCTCAGGACACTCACTTCATAATACTGGTGGCAGACAAAAACACACCATGAGTTTTTCCACAGCATGGGACTCCAGCAATTTCTCGCGCTGGACTTCTCCTTCCCCTTATCCTTGTCATTGCCAAAAGTGGCAGAAGACTTAATTGCCCTAGGGTAGTGTGGTCAATCTTTTCTGGAGATCCAATAGCCCACTTTCATCTGGCAGACCAAGAGGAAGTGAGCATTTCCCTTCAGGCAATCTATATGGTCTAGCAGTTCACTGTGTAAGTGATGCCTTATCGATTTCTGCCATACCCTCCATAGCTGACTCAAGGATCAGAGACTCTGACAATGGCTAACAAGTTTAAACCATTAGTCCCATTTGTAACTACTTGGTGAAAGGCTTGTCAGTCTCAACGTACCTTATACTGCAGCTTTTAGTGGATTTCTAATCCCATTCATTTTGCCACAATGACCTCTGTAGTTAATGGGGGTTATTGGAAAATTATTTTTTTCTTCAAAAGCTTTTCTTTTCTCCCCCCTGCTTTTTCTTTTCGGAACATAAAAGCCATTTAGGTTGTGATGTTACAAAACAGCAATGCAGGCAATAATCTGTTGCTCTCCAGTGAGAAAATATGTGCCCTTGTGTACTGTATGTTGTGTCTGATACTAAAAAACATCTTTGTCAGTCAGGTGCCAGCAAAGTAATTCATTTTGAATAGAAAGGTTTTCTGAGAGCAGTATTATCCTTTTAAATGGTCGTATTAAAAATCCTAACCCTCTTCAAGGTTGAGGACATGCCATTAGTATAATTTTACCATATTAAAGCCTTTCTTTTTTTCCTGTCTAACCTCCTCAGAGCAGCAGTTTCCAGTTTTGTCATATACATGGTAAAATGCTTCCTCTAAAACAAACCATGTGGGATTCCTATTAGTGAATAGGCCCAATTATGCCAACTTTCATAATAATTAACACTATACACTGGAAGTAGGTCCTACTAGCTTCATCTGTGCTGATAACTCTCAAAGGCCATTCCAGGTGTGCCAATTCTTGTGACTCTTCTACAGGTTCCAGGCCTGACAACCCTTGGGATTTCCCCACCACCCACTGCCTGGAGTGACCTTAGGCCAGACATCTGTCTAAATCAATGTCCTATTGAATGGACTGTGCTTACTACCACCACACATTTCTGTGCTTGAGAGAAGGTGACTCACATGGTTTAGAGTAAGAACAAGAACACACCTACAGCACTGAAGTCTGTATCTGGATACTATGTTCAAGCTAGCCATGTCATCTCAGGGACCGCAGCTTATATCCCATAAAAAAGAAACACTTCAGCCATGCTCAGATTCACCAAATAAATATCTACATTGCTGGAGTCTTGAACTCCAGGTTAGTCCTGGGCCACACAGCTGATGCTTGACCCTGCAGTGGTTGATCTAGGCCTGCATTGCAAGCACTTACTAATGGACCATGCTACTGTCCAGACAAAGCTTTGGCCAGTAATAGGTACCTAACCTCCAGCTCCAGAGTGGCAGCACATCATCTTCAAAAGTCCTATTCTACTCTGTCCATTCTTAATGCTGTTTTGTTTATTGGACTATCTGTAACATTTATCCATTTCCTCCTTTCAAAATGGAGCAGAAACATAGTTCCCTGTAGCTGTTTTCAGAGGAGTCTGTGAAACCATGTCCCCTAGTTTATCACCTCCTAAGGACAATTTCTGTCCGAAAAAGATGAAGAAGATGCATTCAAATATATGCTAGAGATGGCCAACATTTGCTTTGATCACATGTAGATATCAGTCCCTCCAGCTTTCAGAGCCTCAGAGGTCACCACGAGCCACCAACACTAGCTGCATTTGCTTGCACTTGTCTGCATCGAGCCTTTCTGTTTTGGTCCTCTGATGTACATTCCATGAAGTAAAAGGTCTAGGTATTGCTGTTGGACAGGCCACTGGTAAAATATTCTCACAGCGTAGGTGGGGTTGTAGCACCCCTTCACATCCTTACTGCATATAGGCATTGCAAGTATCTCCCAAACTCTTGATCCTTCTTCTAATATCTGTGCTACAACTGCACAACTACAACTACAACTGCACTAATGAAGGTGTTGCTCTAGTCAGTGTCAAGCATACATCAAAGCATGCAGCAGCTCAAAATGTCAGCTAAATTCCAGGCCTAGCTTGAGGATTTACATTACGTATTTCTCCAGTTTTGTTCCTAATCCCTATGATAGGCCTTCAGCTATAGAGGTCTTCCTTGCCTCTCTCTGCTCTGCTTGAAAGGCAAATCAGTCTTTCAAAATCACCTTCAGGGACAGAGTATGCAATGCTGATGCCTGGACACTACAAGGCAGGGGGGTCAGACAGTGGGCACTGCCTTACTCATAAACAAAATTTGTAAGACTGCTATTAATATAGGTGCTATGGTCACTGACAAGAAAGTAATGGTAGTGTGGTAAGGCCAAATGTTTCATTGCTACCCTTCATAGCAGTACTCAGATGGTCAAGAAAAACATGTTTCTGCTGCCTCATTCTCATGGTGTTTGTACTACTTCCCTGCTTTTACATGCCAGGTGAAAAATGACCCACCAACTGAAAACACGACCATGTCCAGGGTTATGGCCTTTGTCTCATGGACCTCAGAAGCACCTCATACCCTGGGCAAAAATATTTCTTTTCCTTTCCCTCCAACTAGCACAATGGGGACACATAGCACATCTATCTTGGCCACGGATGATGTCTTCTTCACTACCTCTGTGAGTCACCTCTGTGTGGCCGTGGCCTCTCCAAAACAGCCTTCCATACACACTCCCCTGCCCAGCAGCATGCAGGGGGACATGGTCATAATGGGCTGCCTGCTATCAAGAGGAGTAGCTGACCAGTATCTTAAGAAAACTTAGGTGTGTGCCTAATATCATAGAGTTAAAAAGAAGGATCTGAACTTAGCCTCTTCCCTGACCTAATCAGTAGGATCTGAACATCTGGGTCTGTGCTTCTTTTGCTGTAGCAGTTATTGCTGACATGTAGCTTCAGAAAAAGGGTCTATAATATCCTTTTTCCATTAGGTGTTTAAATTCAGCAAAAGACATGTATAACAATACAGGGGTCCTGGCTTTCAAAATACCATCGCTTATATTTAGCTTGTAAATAAATCAGTATTGCTGGCTGGCTTAAATTTCTGTGCTGTGTACTTCAGCCAGTCTCGGGTCAGAAGACAGAATCATATCTGACAGCAGAGTCTCCTAAAATACACTTTAGGTGCAACTTTCTTAAGACACCTCAGAGCTGAGGTAAGATGAAGTGTTCATTTGCACAAGGTTTTCCCAGAGAACATTTTCTGACTGTGGTGCTGGCCTTATCTTGAAGCTACAGTACTTTATTTATTTAGGCAGCAGCCATAAAGAAGCATATGTGTAGACAGCATGTCCTTATCTAATCTCCTGGGGGGGGGGGGGCGGGGAAAAAAAGTCGTCAACAAATATAGGCCAAATATGACAGAAGTGTGAAAGATCACAGTCTTCCCAATAAATAATTTTTTAAAAAATAATAAATAAATAAACACACATTTTTCACTAAAACAGAAATACAAAAAATGAGATCTCCTCCTCTGTCAGTGATTATTTTTTCAACTGAATTTTTCTGGGGCTGGCATCTATAGGCTGCCATATCATGACCGCTTAATTGTAGCATGGAGTACAGGAAATTGTTGTTATTTTTTATAACTGGTGCAATTCTTTGACAACTTAATATTCTTACAGAGTTTATTTCCGTCTAGTTTGATGTTTGCTTATGTCTGTAATGTCTGTAGAAGACAGATCCTATCCCCCACCACCGCTGGGTGGAGAGATGAGCAGAAAGAGTGAACAATGGAATAACAATAAAAAGTGACTGGTGGCAGGGTCTATATATTATTGTTTAAAAGAAATAGAGCTCAAGTTTTTTTTCTAAGCTTCTCACCAGTCTATACACATTATTTTATTTTAAAGTCATGAGGATTTTTTGCTGTAGGTTATCCTATGAGCTTTATTTTCTTTCCAAGAACACATAAAAAGAAATAAACATGTTTCTCTGTTTAGCTCAAATAGATTAGATAGATAGATAGATAGATAGATAGATAGATAGATAGATAGATAGATAGATAGATAGATAGATAGATTTTTAAAAACTAAAAAAATCATCCTGGATTGTGTAGTGACATCTTGTGGTGAAGGGGAGCATAGCCGACTGAGAGTTCAGAACAGTGATTATTATCAGCACAACTCCAAAATGTATAATAACACTTTGTGTCTGGCTTTTGATTGCCTCAACAGAGGACTGTTGCTGGATTATCATTGCACCCTGTTCATTATGCCACCTAAAATGCTTTTTCTGAGTGGGGTATTAACTTATAATTAATCATCTCACATTAATGTAAATTTATCCATGCAGGCATATTTAATCAGAGCTCTTTCATTTTTCATAATATTTTAATAACAGAGCACTAAAGAAGACTTGCAAGATATAAAGTTACATGAATAGTGGTTATAATCTGAGTCTATTCAAGGGGTTCAAATTCTTGACTTGCAAGGAAGCTGGAAAATGACATGCAGTATCTATCTATATGCACTTGAACCTATGCACTGTCATTATGATTAACCTGCAAAATGTACATACTTATGGAAAGACACACACTGCCCTGTCCTAATGACACCCTCCACAGAGGTCATACATAACAATGACATGTTTTCCAATAAGAGTAGCTATAATACAATAGGACTTAAAGTATTTTAGGAGTCTCAGCACAGCAGTATTTCACCAGAATAATCAGAAGTGGAAGTCTTTCTTTGAAGGCAGTAAGTGTCCACGCAAGTGAATTCGTATAAATGTGTGATGAGTTTTGAGATTATCTCATTCAATTCTTGATTATTTTTTTTTTCTGTACAAATGGTATATGGTTCCAATATTTCTAATAAGTATTAATGGCAGCTGTCATTTAAAAGACTGTCTTGTGAATAATAAGTCTGCACTCACTGTAGCAGAACACTACTACGACACTTCTGGCAACATCATTTACACCTTATCTTCTCTGTAAAATGCAAATAAACAGGAATATGCTCTGTCATTCTCTGACAATTTCCTATTCAATGATGAGTCAGGCAGGTTATGAACAATAGAAGAAGCACCTTAGATAATCAGGAGATGAGAGGCCTGTGGATAAAGCAAGCATTGCTCAAGGTTGTTCCCACTAACCACAGGTAAATTTGGAGTAAGTCTGCCTCCCTGGGGTAATTCAGACCATAAGCAACAAGAATTTACCTGCTGTTTCAGTTTCCCTAGCTCTCTCACCCCTGCTCAGATTCAATGGCATTCTGCTAGGTTTCCAAAGAGTTTTCCTTTTCCATTCAAAATATATGTTTTCCATCATAACACTAGAGTATCTAATAAATTAGCTGCAAGCAGCTGACTTTTGTAAACTATGAACACCAACAATAATATCACCACATGAAGCAAAACAGTAGGTGCTTTGTACTGTATATTGATTGTGACCAGTTTCTATTCTCATTAGAAATATTTATTACTAAGGTGACCAGTTGTTGAAAAAATTGGATGTTTCTCTAGGATTAATAGCCACCTGGGAGAAGATTAAAGCTTGCTATATATCCTCAACTATTAAGACCGTTTCATACTTGGTAGGAATAAAATGCCCAGTAGAAAATTATTTATTCAAGATGTTTGTTTTTTTTTTCCAATTGAGGAAATCTTTGATCCTTCCAATTAAGGATCTCCCTGTGCTTTACAAACAGCAATGAATTCATAGTTCTGCATCCATAGTGGGTAGAGGAGGATTGTTATCCCTCTTTCTGAGATAATGTTTAGAGAGAGAGACCCAGAAAAAAATAATAAAAAAAATAAAAAATCACAAATTCTGGAGGAGATCTGTCAAAGCCTTTTTTTTCTTACACCGCTATTGAGTCAGGACCAACTGGGATAATTTTTCTTCCAAGCAAGAGCTTCAGCAGTTACAGAGCACATGCTCTATGCTGTGAGCCAGTTCTACTGCTTTGATCCCTTCTCTGATTCCCAGTTGGCTTATGGTTGTTTTCAGCTGCTTGCTACACACCACTGTCTCTAAGTAAAATGTCCACCATGACCACCACCAAAAGAGCCAACTCACTGTTGAATCATCTACTAAGAAACGTACATTTAAACAGATTTTAAGTTTGGCAGGTGATATAAGGAAGATTTCTCTTGTTTTCTCCTCCAACCATTTTTATATACTTTCCTCCTCATATTTAATAGGTAAATACAGACAAAGAGAGGAAAGAGAGTGAGAATTGTTCAAGTTATGTAAGTCGGAAACACGGTCAAAATGAAGAATACTCAGTAATGAACAGCCAAGACACTCAGTGAAAAGATTTCATGAGAAGAGAGTCAAACCTTATTATTACAGCCATAATTTCTCCTTGGGGAAATAATAATAATAATAATAATAATAATAATAATAATAATAATAATAATAATAATAAACAATAACAATAACAATAATAAATATGAAAGTAAGAAAGAAGAGAAAATAAACCCAAACAGCAACATTCTGTGTAATAAAACATTTAGAATAAAGAAATGGGAGGGGAAAAAAATAAAATAAAGTGTAAAGTGTAATGTGATTGCAAAACTGGAATTTTATGAAGCTTTTATGTTGATAGTAGCACTGGAGTTTATCATTATATGTGGCACTGTGTGCTGTGGAAAGAAAAGTGATGAGGGACAAAGTGAAGGTTATTCCTTCAAATAAGAGGTAGCAGAGTGAAGTGGAATGAAACAAGTATTCGTTGTAAACTCAGGGGATTAAAAGATGTTTGAATTATTTAGAAACTGGGCACTGGGTCTATATCCTTTTACTGCCTGACCACTGTACTGAACAAACTCAGAGATGTTGCTGTGAGAAATTGGGTAACTGAGAAGCACGGCATATCCTGGCAATATTTCTCAGCAGTCCTCTTCCGGTGTGTAAATGGAGAGGTGAAGGGGCAATACACACCAGCATGGATGCCTCTCATCTCTCCTTTACAATAAGCACAGAACAAAAAGCCTCAATGGCCTGAGGCACACTTTCCTGTGATGCATCTACAGTTATAACATGAGCAGTAGAGTCTCCTCTGAACAGTAAGATGGGGTATAACATTTCATGTAAGGACCTTCCTACTTTAGGAGACAGGCAGAAAACTCAGACTTCTACAGAGGGCAATGTTCAAGTGAAGCCTGGTTGGGGAGGCCTCACAGAGCTTCTGAACTCCTAATCAAACTCTGCAACCCAGGGAATCTGCAATACCAATCCATACTCCTCTATCTGTTTTACTGGTTATTCCCTTCTTGTCCTCTCTCCTCCACCACCACTCCCCAAAAAACAGGAAGTCTGGATGTGTAAACTAGGCAGGAGATTCAATCTGCTCCTGAAAGTCTATGGTATAAAAATAATAATTTCTTTCTGAAAAACAACTGTGATGTGTATTTGCCTTCTAGGTTCTGAGCTTCACAGCTAGATGGGTTCAACCTGTTTCATATTTTCAAGCCTTTTTATTCAGTTACTAGGCTCATGGTATAGACTTGAAAAAATAATAGACAATTTTTAACTTTTTAGAGATGTTTGTACACATTGTGTTAGGAATTTACCCACTGACTTTGTTCCAACAATTGTCTGTAATGTAAACTCTTGGAAAATTTTAAAGTGTTTTTAACTGAAACAAAATTCTATGTTACACAGCTATCCTATAATGTTACTTTGATGTCTTGATAGGACTGTCAAGGGAAGAAAAAAGAATGCTGAAAACCAGATTAAAATGTAAGCAGTTACGGCATTAAGATATTAACTCAAAATATTAAACAATGCCAGTTGTTTAAGTACAACCTCCACAGAAGAGAAACAGTCAGCGCTATTGGCTTTAGTAATCAGAAACTGAATATCTCACTTGACTAAGGCTTCCTAAAGCCTTTCAAGAATGTCTACAAATAAAATAGAAACAAATAAACAGAAATCTCCTGCCCTGAAAGTCTAACTTTTTTTTCTTCTGTTCTTATACTTTACTTTTGTTTTTGTATTCCTCTTTTTACTCCTTATATTCATCACCATAAATTTCCTTTCACAACTGTCTAGGTTTTTTTTCACTTTTCTGTTCATTACCCTCTCTCTCTCTTCTACCCACCTTTCTTCTTTTCTCTGTAAAGTCATCCTCTCATTCATTCCTTATCACATTCATGGTAATATCCTCTTTTGCCCAGTCTCATCCCTTTCTTCTCTATCATTCCTCCCTCATAATCTCTTGTGTTTTGGGGAGGGGGAAAAAAGGCAGTTTTTCTTCTTATATTTTCCTCTTTCCTGTAACAAAAAGTCTGACTTTCTTGATTTTCTCCTCACTGGAAACTTTGCTTCAAGCTCTCCTGGGGCCCTTAGTTTCCAGTAACAACAGGATTAACCCTGGTAAATGTGTCGTGATATTATCCAGCCAGTCCTGTTTCCAACATGCATGAACTAAAATTTGCTTCAGCTCCCTCTCTTCCATTCAAAAACAGCATACAGGGCAAAGCCTGTGGATAAACTATTTTCACAATTTATTTAATTCATTTCTTTCCACCGGGCCTGCTCTGCTAGGACCTTCTCTCCTAGGACCTGCTTTGCATTTCAGCCCCCTCTCATTTCTCCCTGCTGGCCCTGCTGCTTCCTCCCTCTCCTCAGGAAACACTTCCCTCTCCTCATGGAAACACCTGCTCACACTTTACTTGCCTGCAGGAAAAAGAGGTGGGGTGAAGGGAGCAATGTGGTGACTACGTGAGTAAGCCATTCCAGATGGCCATTTGTCCCACAGCTACCTACTCACTTTCCTACATTATCATTGCTACTCTTTCCCTGTTTCTCCCCCACATAACTGCTACATTCCAGCTGGAAGTGTATGTCTCAACATGATGACAGTGCAGGTACCAGCCATGTCGTTATGCCAGAGAGGAAACAGGAACACCAAGAAACTATCTTTCCCTATGACAGAAAAAAAGTCCCTCCTGCAAACATGGTGCTCAGCAAGGTGACAGGCCTTTATAGAGACTTTTCATCTTTTACTGAATTTTTAAACCATAGCTATGTTCCTAAAAATCACCCATTGCCATGGGATTTGGTCAACTGATAAAATATCTGGAAGAAATAAGAAACCATATGAATATGTGAAATAGAAATGGGAAAGAATTGGCTTAATTCAAAATGAACTTAAATTTTTTTTAGGAGAAAGCCCATCAGGTATAACCTGTCACTGCTACATTTTGCATTTTCTCTCTAAGAAATCAGCACAGCAGATGGTTGTTTGCTGTAATGAAAAAGAAATGGCACACAAGTGGTTAATTTTGAGATGGCACGAGAACAGGGAAAGCAAGTCCTCCTAAATGAAGATAATGTGGCCATAGAAAAATGACTACATGAGAACATATACTCAGTCTAAATATTTGCGATTCTAGGAACCTTTTATTGAGTATACAAAATCAACATTGTTAAGACATTCAGCAGCTCTGTCTTCCTTCTTATTGTACTGAGATCAAAAGGCAGCCTGTGTTAGTCATGGGAGATAGAATTTCTCATATCTATCTAGTTAGTTAAATAACCAGAGTGCACTGTATTCATTTTCGCTGTGATCTTAATTTGAAAATATGCCGATGCTCTGCTTTAGTGAGTATTTCCTCATTTTACAAATCAGGTTCAGCACATGGGGCCGATTCTTGTTTCCAGTGAAGTCAAACATCACATTTATCTTTATCTGGATTCAGAACAGACCCCCCATGATGTCATCTGCTTAACTAAGAGAGACAAGAACTTATTATAGGTTCTTGTAATTATTTTTAGAGAAATTCCCAGGGTCATACCTGAGGTGGGCAGACCACCTCTGAACACAATTTTTCTTTAGAAGCAAATTCTAGTTAGCCTTGACCTAATAGCAAAGAAAGAAGGAAAAAATACAAGCAGCTCTTCACTGTGTCCCAGAGCACCTGAGCATACCTTTGCCAGTTGTAATTCAACCGCATATGGTTATGCTGGAGTTGACAGTGGGAAATCTAGTTCATCCCCTCTCCTCGTGAGGAACCGAACCACAGCCCAGCGATGATCGCCAAGAAGACTGACTCCCTGGCAGCTGTTTCAGCCAAGGTCAGCAGCTAGGATCCTCTTTACAGAGCAGTTTATGTAACAGCACAGACCCACCAACTGTGTGGACTGTTCTGTTCCATTCCATTCCATTCCCTGCAATGGCTTGGGCTTCTGACACCCGTCCTCCACCCATTGACTCTATTGACATCCATCCCTACAAAAACATCCAGAACTGGGAAGAACCACATGGACAGAAAATGGCTGTAGGAGTAGCCCTCATTTAGTTTAACTGATGAGCTGTAAGCACACAAGTCTTGGTATCATTCATATATAAGCCAGTGGATAAGATACAGCAATCACATTTGTAATTCAGATGTTAAAGTGCATGGGTGTTTTTCACCTTCCTAAGTGCTGCTTTGAACATCTTCAATATTTCAAGTTATCTTTTTAGAATTACATCAGACATCTGCAATAGCTGACTGTTCTTGTTAATTAATTCTTATGTTTAGTGCTCTGCTGTTGTCACCATTTGTTCATGGACTTTTCTTTTCATTATCATAATATTTGTTTATCTGACTAAATTAAGCAAACAATAACATTTTGAAGTACAGTACAGTAAATGCAGCTTCCAACCCAGGCAGAAAAGCATACATGAAAGTCTCTTTAGGAAAACATGTCCCTGCCAAACCACATGCAGTGATGCCTCTAAATGAGTAAATTTAGGTAATTAACACAAAGCCAAGCCAAAAAAATGCAGCAGAAATAAGCTGCCAGGCACCAATTACCTGTACAACTAAAAATGGGGACAAGAATTCACAGACTTCTATATAAAGCCTTGGAGGGGGATGCTTAGATTATTTATTTTTTTTTTTAATCAAAAGACTCTCTGGTCTGACTTATGGCCAGGTTCTCCTTCTGATTAGGCAAATCAGATGAGAAAAGCAGCAACAAATAAACTAGTTTCAGTGAAGCTAAAGCCTCACAAAACTCTCAGGTCACTCTTTGAAGCCAAACCTGGCTCCTGTGAAAAGGCTTAAAAGTGAAAAAATATTATGCATTCTCCAAGCTTATAGCTGAATGGAAGTTTAAAGAACATTCCTTGCCACCTAGGGAAATGGGGGACCCAGGAGAGCCTTTCTGCAATGTGTGTATATGAAATCTATCAGCACAGCAGCAAAATGTAAGTTCACTGTGGTATCTGCTGTGGTGGAGTGTGCTCCAGGCCATTCCTGCAGAGCAGCATGAGAAGAACTGCACAAGTCTCCTCTGATGTATGGTAGCACACTCTTAGCCTGAACAAGTCAGGCTTATGGCAGATTATGCGTTATCAAGATAACAGAAAATATTTCCACTTTTTATTTCCTACTGCATACCAGACCACGGAAGTATCCCTCAAAAGACAAATTCCCTGTTTTATTCAGTGACATCAACCAGACACTAATATCTTGTTCCTAGAAAAAAAAAGCTTGCTCCTGGAAGAATGTCAAATTGGAGGGGCTGTAAGAGAAAATTCCATTGACTTCTCCTATGGCACTAATGGAGAAACCTTAAAATTTCATTCTAAAATGAGGAAGCTCACTCAAACACTAAAAGAAATGAATATAACTGCTGGCTGGTGATTTTTCTGCTAAATTTAAATAGCTGTACTTACCAAGTCAAAGTTTAACTAATCCTATTGCTTTTTAAACTTTTTAAATTAATATATCAAATTCTTTTCTTTATTTTATCCAATGAGGACTCTCCACTAGACTCCAAAAGCCTTTTGCTCTACTCTTCATTTAAATTTACAAATATGAGATGTATAAATAGGCAGAGGAGTCCATTTTATCTGATTCATTCACATTAGATTGGAGGAAATCTGGCTGAAAAAGTCAGAACAAATTTAGTTTGATATCTAATTACATTATTTACATAATAAAGAAAATTATTCCTCATCTTACTGACTTGATCATGGAATAATAAGAGCTCTCCTAGGAGAAATATACACGGAAATCTAGTTCTCCTCTCATTTACCCTAATTCTACATTGATGTAATTCCACTGACCTCAGATAAGTTACTCCAAATTTCCAAACTTAATGTCTTAATGTCAGCATAAATGAGTGGAGCACTGAGAAAAAAAAAAAAAAAAAAAAAGATTGTTGGGATGAAACTATTATTCACGTATTCATATTCAACCCTGAGCAAGTCTTACAGTCTCCTTCTCCTCTAGCAAAACTCAGCAAAATTGACCAATAGTCAATCAGTCTCCCAGGAGTTACCAGGATACCTCCATACCACCTTGGAAGTCCAGGCATATGTGCACAGAGAAGTATCAATGAGCAAAAGCCCCTGCTGATTACAATACTGTACCTTGTCTGTGAATCACCAGAATTATTAACTCTGCCTCAGCAGTGAGAGCAAGAGCAAGCAGAGAGACCTTAATGCTACAGAGGACAACTAGGAGTTTAGCACTGAAGAATTATGAGTATAAATTATTTTACTAACACTTTTATTTCTCCATAATTATATTAATTCATTTGCTATTATTCACTGCAATAACACTGATCTCAATGAATACATTTCGTATTAATGCTGCTATAAGAAACACTTCCAAAAGAGTTCCACAGTAATTCAGAATTAGTTAAATGTACCATCAAACCAAAATGTGCTCACTTCATTTTTGTTGTTATTTTCAGGGTCTATTGAAAGCAGATTTCCTTCCAGTCAGCTTTCTTAGACATTCATCAGCCCTGTAGTTTCTAAGTCAGGGTGCACCTGTCATTTAACCTTCATCCTCCTTCCCTTTTCATCCTGATGCATTCGTATTAAACCACAGACAGATAAATGGGCATTGCTTTGGCGACACAAAAGAGCAATCATTAAAGAAACCTCTCATAAGGTATGAGTCAAAGACAGGAAACCTTTACTCTCTTTCCACTCGATCTTCCCTGGCTAGCGGACAGCCTGCAGCAGCATAGTCTTTTTTTTTTTTTTTTTTTTTTTCCCAAAACATTTTCACCCATTTCTCAGTTGCTTTTGTAAAAGGTAATAACAGGTATACCTTTTGTTACAAGCCAGTAGACAGTCTGCTACTGATTGCTATAATATGATTTGATAGAAGTCTCTTATCAGTTTGAAATGTAATCCAGCATGAGAAAGAATGAAAACAAGAAGGGCATGAAGACAAAAGAGACAGGTACCTTCATATGAGAAACATGACTAATTAATGAAAGGAGATATGCATAGAATTTAACAACTTATCCTAATGACTTTTTTAGAATATAGAGGGATGAGACCAACAAGTTTATGTTTGCATATGCATTTTTGCTGTTTCTTAGGAACAGTTCAGACCTATTTTCTATAACCTCTGTCCCTCCATGGTCATCTGTGCTTGTCAAAATCAGTGAGAAGTTGTTAAGCCATAGCATGACCAATTCTTTGTTCTTGTTATGCCATATTGTCATGGTTTAACCGAGCCGGCAGCTAAACACCACACGGCCATTTGCTCACCTCCCCCCTCCTTCTCTGGGATGGGAGAGAGAAATGGGAAAGTGAAGCCCATGAGTTGAGATAAAGACAGTTTATTAAGACAGAAAAATAATAATAATAACAATAATGATGATAATAGTACTACTAATAATAATGTGTACAAACAAGTGATGCACAATGCAATTGCTCACCACCCACTGACCGATGCCCAGCCTAACCCCAAGCAGTCTGGCCACCCCCTTGGCTAGCCACCCCTATATATTGTTTAGCATGACGTCAGATGGTATGGAATACCCCTTTGACTAGTTTGGGTCAGCTGTCCTGGGTCTGTCCCCTCCCAGCTCCTGCTGCACCCCCAGCCTGCCTGTTGGCAGGACAGAGGAAGAAGTTGAGACGTCCTTGGCTTGGTGTAAGCACTGCTCTGCAACAATTAAAATATCGGGGTGTTATCAGCTCTCTTCTCATCCTAAGCCAAAACATAGCATTCTACCAGCTACTAGGAAGAAAATTAACTCTGTCCTAACTGAAACCAGGACACATAGCTGCTGTTTCTTCTTATATTTTTCTTCATTTGCTTCATTGTTGGTTGTTTTTCTTGTAGGAATCAAAGAAGTTCATGTACCATTAGACTGAGAACCTTTGAAACAATATAGATTGCTGGTCTCAGCACTGTGATAACCTGGGAAATTCCTATGGATTGTATTACGGAGATCAGAATATATACCTTGTGGGATGCAGAACTTGCTTGACACAGTTTCCATTTATAAACCTCAGGCTTGGCCTGACTTGTAAATCAACATGGGTTCTCTGATTCCATATTATCTACACCAGTCTACATAACTGGGCAGATACATTTTTTCCTTGTTCATAAATAAGTAATAAATACTTACATGTTATTATTCAAGACCAGTAATGCCTGTGCTGAAGTCACCAGAGTGACTGGTGAAAAACTACTGGTGAAAAACTCAAATGCAGCAAGGACTGAGCAGAGTTCTTATCAGAGTTAAATTCTGGTCAAATGCAGGAGACCAAAATTTCCAAAGAAAACTACTATATCATGCAATATAAACATGCATTTAAAAGGTCCCCCATACAAAAGCAAGGGGGGTTATTTTCAGAAGCCCATATCCAAAGATCACCAAGTGTAAATTTCTGATGGCTCAAAGCTGAGTCCAAAGAAAATAGCAAACAGCAGATGCTTCTACTGGCACAAGTATATCATAAGCTATGCCTTGCCCCTAGATCTGGGGTGTCCATTACGTCCTTGAACACTGCTCTAGAAAAGGAGTACATAAAGGAAGAGGAACCAAAACAGCAGTATAATTCTGAAATCGATAGCACATAAAATTGTTTGTGCAGAAAAAAATAACATGCTTTAAATCACATAATACCTTGGGCCCAATCCATGGTGATGTAGGTGATTATTGATTTCCACAGAGTTTATGCTGACATATTATTAGCTAAAAGCCTGGTCAAGAACTCAGAAAGGATACTAAAAGTATTAGAATTACCCTGACTGTGGCATTACCAACACCAACACATTCTGATTTATACTGGTGTAAGAGGGAGGAACCCTTGAAAGGAGACATATTATGATCTGGTAGTGAAAAATCATGTGAATACCAGGCATTCTTACTGATGAAAATAAAACTTAGACAAGCAAGAGCATATGCAATTTTGTATGAATTGTCAACACTGTCATTTGAACATATAATAAAAATAAGGTAAAATAACATAACGTTGTACAGGGATAAGGTGAACTGAGTCAAGAAAACCTGGAATTGAATGCCAGGAACAATTTCCTATCACTGAGATCTGGTTAGTCTTGGCCCAGTCATTCCAAACAAGTCTAAATAAAGTTCATGGGTATGATGCTAAGAAAAACTTTGCACCATCAAGAAGATAAACATCTGCATTATCAATGATTTCTAGGATTAGATAAACAGGGTAGTAGCTCAACAGTACTCAGCAAAAAAATAAATAAAAAAATGTTGGTACCATGTACTGGATATTAGAGCCAAATTTGCAATAATGGTACCATGTACTGGATATTAGAGCCAAATTTGCAATAAGATGCATTCAAAGTAGTAAGTGTTCAAATCCATCTTCTTCTGCACCCATCCAACACAGAACAGTCCCAAAGTATGTACTGCTATAAAGCCTCAAGGATGATCAAGGGTAACTGAGCCTGTTATGTACCTTCATATGTTCTCTCAGATAGGAAAAATTAGCACACACTCATACACTCATGAGAATGAAAAAAAAAAAAAAAAAAGGAAAAAGAAAAAAAAAGGAAAAAAGGGAAGAGAAGAGAAGAGAAGAGAAGAGAAGAGAAGAGAAGAGAAGAGAAGAGAAGAGAAGAGAAGAGAAGAGAAGAGAAGAGAAGAGAAGAGAAGAGAAGAGAAGAGAAGAGAAGAGAAGAGAAGAGAAGAGAAGAGAAGAGAAGAGAAGAGAAGAGAAGAGAAGAGAAGAGAAGAGAAGAGAAGAGAAGAGAAGAGAAGAGAAGAGAAGAGAAGAGAAGAGAAGAGAAGAGAAGAGAAGAGAAGAGAAGAGAAGAGAAGAGAAGAGAAGAGAAGAGAAGAGAAGAGAAGAGAAGAGAAGAGAAGAGAAGAGAAAGTTCACCTTTAAAACCAAAGAAGAAATAATGTTTAAAATGTATTAATATTTCATTTCTGACAGATAGTACCAACTTAGACTGTGGTTTAAAAAAAAAAAAAAAAAAAGCACATATTCGCACATATTCTTGTTCCCTACTATTCATTTAAAGGAGGTAAGGAGGCTTATTAATTTTAGACACACCAAAAAAAGGGTGCTGCAAATGCAGAGATATGCTGGGTATATTAATCAGTGAATCTATTTCTTTTAAAAGCTCCTTTTTAAAGGTACTTAAATCAGAAAGGAAGTAAGCCATCTTGTCATTTGAAGTTTATTGCAGCACCTTATCAGCAGGGAGGTAAAAAGATGTGAGAGAAGAGAATATATAGAGCAAAAGACCAGCATCAATCAATAAATATCTTATTTGTAAGTACAAGGAGAAGCATAGTCCTAGGTTCAGTTTTGAAATCTAACTTCTGTTTTGAGCCAGAATGTGAGAATTAAATATTTTTAAAACTTAGTGCTAGATTCTGCATATACAGTTGGAGGTATATTTGCTAAAAAGGGGTTGAATTCCATTTCTATAGAACTAACAGTGTTTGCTAGGTGTACATGAAAGCATATTAGAGACCATCATCTCTCCTAATAGGAATTTGTGGATATTCCAAGTGATTGCCTTTGATGAAAGTCCTTTTTTAGTGGTGTTAATTTCAGCAAAACAAGCAGCAGCCCAAAAGATGAAAACCTCACTCTTCCTTGCTAGCAAGAACTTTTGTAAATGTGGGTTCTCCTCGCTTCCTCTCTTCTACAAACAAAAAATAGTGACAGTGGAGTTCTTGCAAACACCACTGACCAATATCCATTACATTCTTTGATTTTTAAAAAGTTGAAAATAAATATTGGAATGAATATTTTTTAATTGAAGAGTCCACAAAACAAATATTGGACTTTTCTAAAATTTTGACAGGTAGGTTAAAATAATTTAATAATAATTATAATAATAATTATAATAATAACAATAATAATAATTTTCTGTTATTTTAGTAAAGACAAATAGTGTGAAAGAAAATTGGATCTAAGACACGCAAAATGAATGGTTTCATTACATTTTTACTGTCGTTGCATATGTGCACCTAGTAAATGTTTAAATTAGAAATGTAATCAGTGGCCATAAACGATTAAGAGATGGTTAGGATTCTTTTTTTTTTCCTTTTTTTTTTGTAAAACATCCAAGAAATAAGTTTGACACTGAGTTTTGAAGAGATTTCTAGGAAGATCAATAGACCAGCTGTGTCAACTTGAAAATACAGACATATACTATTAAGATAGTAATGGCTTTAACTGTTAGTCTATTACAAAGAATGTGTAGAGCTATATATATATATATGTATAAATAAAATAACAATAATTTTATACATGATCTGCATTTCTGACCTGAATTGGGAAATACAAGCTGCATTTTTTCCTTCATAGTTCTTCTGATATATGCAGGAATGGATCTTTGCCAGAGTGAGTGTACTTCTGCTGAACATGTGGATCAGCTATAAAAAAAAAAAAAAAAAAAAAAAATGAGTTTCCATACAGAACTAGCTGTTTCTAACAATAATTCTGCACTTTAAAAGATGCTGGTTTTCTTCAGATTTTTTATTCCATTCTTTCATTAATCTTCTGATGCAAGATCTCCTTTCTAGTCAGTACTGACTGAAGTAAAACTATTTCCAACAGCACATAAATATTGGAAGAAGTCCAGGGAAACATCTAAATATGCAGCTTCCTGAGGAAGATGTCACAAGATGTGACACCACTACTTAAATCATGGTACAGGTTTCCAGTGCAGCTTGGAGCAGAAACCTACTAGTAGTTTTGTATTTTGCTGTTTCAGTTATAGATGATCATGGTGCCTATTGTTTATTAAGTTGTGTTAATAAAAATGCACATGGTTCTCTGTAAAATCATAGGGCAAGAAACTTTCCCTGCTTCCAGTTATCTGTCTTATTAAGTGGACAACAGTTCACATAAGAGAGACCACTGGTGAGAAAAGAGGTGATAGGTGGACTTACCGCTAGCTTTTGCTGGAGCAAAGAGATAAAGGCAAAGATTGAAACTGGGCATAGGGGTAAGATAACGATAGGTGTTGACAAGAATTAAGTCCCAGAGAATTTTGAAGCAATAGGTATTACAGTAAAGGACAGGTCTGAAAAGCTGCAGTACTGGGGCAATGAAGCAGAAATGGAGGAGCGATCAGACAAATCAAGAAGAGAAGTGTCTTTTTCTTCCTGAAGTGGAAAAGCATGAGAAAATGAGAGGCATTGAAGGAGAGGAATAGTGATAAGGGAGAGGGAATTTGGAGGTGGAAAGATCAAAAGGAGAGATGATCAGCAAAAAACATGGGAACAGATTTTTAGAGTGAAGGTAGGTGTCTAATTTACACTAAAATATCTCTAAATGCATGCCAAGGTCATGCCAGAAACTCTAAGATGCAGATGAAAGAAGGTGAGTAGTTAAATCACCTAATTGTTAATTCAGAAAATGAGTCACCCAATGAAAGTGTACTGAACTGAAAAAGTAGGGAAAGTCTTTGCAGGAAAAGCAGGAAATCAGACTTAATCATTATCACAAGAAATACTTATAGATAATGTATTTTTGCCCAGGATTTTCCAGACACAAATACGTACACACTTTCCATTTAACACTTCTATAGTAATTTCAATCCATGGGAAAGTGTACCTATGTACAGAGTAAATCATAACTTTGTTGTACATTGAATTTACAGGCAACATGGACATGACCAGACCTTCCAGACTTATAGATGCCTAGCTGTAACTACTAAACAGTAGAAAACTCAGAAAATATAGAGCATCCTAAAATCTCCCAAGGTAGAATCACCAGGCAGAAAGAAAAATAAGTCTAGGGAAATCCAGACATGTGGTAGTCTTCTGAATGTCAGATTTATCATTTATACAGATATTGCTGATTACCAAAGTGATTACCAAAGCTTTCCTGTCTATACACAAACTCACTCTGTCACCAGACAATTATTTTACAATACAGTGGTCAAATACTAAGCACACAGGTACACGGTGACCGTGGAAATTTACAGGGTAGCTCACATTTTTAATTGGCAAGCTTGAAATGGGAGTCTGTTTTTGAGACCCAGGCTTTCCTTTCTTTATTAACTGAGAGCAGAAGAGTTACAGACAGCATGATTTTCTTTGATAGGAGGTGCCTGGATGAAAATATACAAATGGAAACTTTTTGACTGGCATAGTACAAATAAATGCCAGGAAAAAAAAAATGGTTTTACATGCCAAAAACAGATTTCAACATATATTTCCATGCCATTCCATGAAAAATCTAGACCATGTACCATTTCATTAGATAAATGGTTGAAGGTTATTTACATACAAACATTAAAAACATACTAAAAATATACAAACAGGAGCACAGGAATAGACACAAGACTTAGAATCAGTGAGAAATTTAAAAGAAATGTGTTTAAAAACAAGTAAGAAACAGAAGTTCAGAACATGTGAGGTCTGGAAATAATTATTACTGAAGAATTTACTATGAAAATTCTAAAGGTGGGTCATAATAGTGTTGAAAAACAAGGATTTTCTACAAAAAAAATCTATAATATAAAATAGCTGTCTATAAGTTGCTTATAAAAGTGTATAAAATTGTATCCTTAATTAAAAAATTTTGTATGCACAGTAAATTTGCCAGATATATATTCTGTAATTTTTTTTAATTAGACTCTTGCAACATAGACAGTATTATCTGGAGGAAAGAGGAGAATTGTAGAAACAGCATAGAAAACACTGATGGATAACAGGTAAAAGGCAATCCACATGATCTCATCATTATAACCTGCCTGATAAGTGCTTTCATGAACACCATAGTGACTGCTTTCATTGTCACTTACAACAATTAACAAAGGGCAGCTTTATTGTACGAAGCTCTTGATTTACATCCTCTTCAGTAGGGGTGCTTATCATTGTAAGGGTGAACACCAGCTCCCAGCTTTACCTTTCTCTATTTTGACATGGTCTTTTTTGCGTGCTTGCTACCTTTTTCAGTTAAGCAAATACAGACTTCCCAAACATATCAAAATGACTCTTTTCCATATTTAGGTAAATGATACTGAAACGATCAGTCATCAGCTATTGTCAGTGAATATGTAGGTGACATTCCTTTACGGAATAAAAAACTTCATGAGAACTTTGAATAATCAACTTTTTTTTTTTCTATTATTTACATCTAAGGTAAATCCATGTCTAATTCAAGAACACCATTTAAAACATATTCCGCTTTTTCCTAATGAGTTTTTGAGTAACTATGCTACATAGCATTTACTTGTATCTGGTTTTGAACTTTTAATTTAATTTTGAACAGGCTCAAGCTACAAAAGCAGTCTGAATAGAAATTATTCTTGTTCAGAGACCCTAGTTAGATTAGGCAAGGGCATTCTGGCCAACCTTGAAGGATCCTTTTTGAAGATGATTAAAAAAAAATTCCAGGGAAAAAAAATTGCTTTTTTTTTTTTTTTACTATAATCTCACAGAAGTTTCATTTGGGAGCCAGCAACAAGCTCAGTCTTGTAAAAGTGGGCTTGCTCTGTTGTGGTTGATGTATTCTATCTCAAACTGCCCTGGAATCATGTTATTTCCAGGAGCAGGTTAGTTAAATTACTCTCTGACTTTCACAGATTTCCACCACTGCCAGAGGAGAGAATCCTTTTCCTTATACCCATCCCAGCTACCTACCTTTCAGAGAGATGTGTCAAAGACCCAGGTGTGTACTCTCTGACAGGACAACATGAGGTTGCACCTACCTATTCAGGTCAAAAATGTCAGTGCCAACTTAACCAAAAAGGGGATTTATTAGTAACTAAGAAGATAGCCTCTACTATGGTTTCTAATCTTTGTGTGCCTATGCAACAGATATAAATGCAGTCTGTTCCTGATGTACTCGAGGACTAGTTTGTCAGGTTAACAGGTGTGGGACAATTGAGCAAGGTGTAGAAATGGAACTTATCAAAGGACATATTGAAGAAAAAGCTCATTTTTCACAAATTATGGGCTTTTTATTGCTAGTAATGCAGAGAAGATTAAAGTGAAGTCTATATTTCAGAAATGGGAAGACCAAATGATTTAAAACCTGTTTTATAATGACCTGCTTTGGAGTGAAGAATCAATTTCTTTTACAGCGAGAATCTGTTAATACCACAGGAGTGAGGAATGTGAAACAAGGAGGAAAAGAAAGAATAGGTCAGATTCTTTCTTATATCTATGATATGATATGACAAATTACAGAGGCTGCTGCTATTGTCTCTACGTTATTTTTTAAGTAAAGCAATAATTTAAAACATGGAAAGATATCTAACTATCTTTTAATTAACAAGCTACATTTCTTAAAGAAAAGCACTACACTTAATTAATTAAACTGATATTCTACAATACTAAACATGTTCCCCAGTATAGTACCTTATGTCTCATTTTCCTTATGGCAGTACAGGCCAAAACTGTTTATGTCCAAAGCTATTTTATTTGATTTTTGTCTCAGTGCTGGTGATGCAGCAGTCCCATTTTTAAATAAGAGTTTAACAAGTAACAAGTATATCATTCCTTTCAGGCTTCACAGAAGACAGGGACTGGAGCCAGCCACCACTGCAACTTGCAGCCAATTATGCAATGCAGAGCTCTGCCATCCAACACCAAGATTCACATCTTCAACCTCCATAAGCATAACTGCACCATCAAGTTACTGCTGACACTTTTGACACTAGTGGGTGCCTTTCATTAGGAAAGACTATAGAATCATAGAATCACTAAACACCCCCAGGGATGGTGACTCCACCCTGAGCAACACATTCCAATGCCTAACCACTCTTTTTGAGAAGACATTTTTCCTGATTTCCAGCCTGAACTTCCTTTGGTGCAATGTGAGGCCATTCCTTCTTGTCCTATCACTGTGTTCAGACTGTGTTCATCCCAATGGCTCTACAACCCTAAACTCCCCACAATTAGAGCATGATAAATCTTATCCACCAATACACACAAGGCACATCATATAACAAGAAAACAGACTGATAGTTGTTATTCACTGCCTAATTCTGAAGGGTATTTCCTTCAGATTTGTTATGATTTTCACACTGATCTAATCCCACTGGCTTTAATGAAGTTAATCAATTTTCTGTAATCGTTTTACATCTTCATCATCCATTGTTTAATGAATTTATACCAGTTTGAAGAGGAAATCAAGTCTTACCTATGGAAGGCAACTTGAGAAAATCCTAGGCCCACAGATGTCAGATGATACCACAGCAGACATCCATAAGGCATGTAAAACTGATCTTCTGAGGAGCAACAATACCGAACAAAACAGGTTATTTCCACGGGATTATGGGCCTGAGCATAAAGGCAATCAACTAACAGGTTATTTGTCAGATCTGATGAACCTTCTGTAAAGTTCTGCAGGAGGATTAAGGTATTTTTAAGATTTTATATAAATAATAGGTATTACAGAAATATTATACTGCTTCATTACATTCCCTTCTGCTTGCCAGGCATAAGGCAAAACAATAACAAAAGTTGTATAAAGCAATAAAAGTCATCTTTAAGATATTCAAATGACTGGTCTGTCAGAAGGATTGGTCTGTCAGAAGGGTATACTTGTCCCCATGGCAAGCAAAGAAAACTGGACTGCAGTGGCTCTTTCCATTCATAGCATAACTGCAGGGAAAAATAAAAAAATATAAATAAATAAATAAACAACTTTACAGAGTCATGACACTCCAAGAGGTTCATATTAACTCAGCCACTCAACCACAAAACATCAAGGTATCACAAGTGATGTGCGTATGTCTTGCTAACTCAAAACAAGTAGCAATTGTACAGAACTTTTGGAACAAACTGAAAAGACAGCATTTAGACAACATTTATATGAAATAAATGAATCCTTTTCCAGGAATACTTCTCCTAACAATGGTGTTAGATGCATATGAACTCCAGAAAATAACTTCCTGTTTTAGAAAAGATATTTATTCCTTTTATAACTTGAGGAACTTTTGCAATTTTGCAGGAACTTCAGCTGTGACAAACAGAGGTAGACATCCTGAAGACAGCACATGAACTCCAAAGAGATTAATTGGAGGTCACCCATGTAAACCTATATAAAAGTCACTATCGCTCAACAAAAATAGATGATGACAATGACAGGTCTGATCTTAATCACACAACAGGACTGAACTTTTTTTTGCATTTCATAGGCATATAAAGGTTACTCCAATTTTACCTGTGTAGTTTTAACCAGTATCTCAGTCTTATCCTCAGACATACTTCTTCATGGTTATGAAACGCTCCAGCAGAAGTGGAAGGAGAAAACGTTAAGACAGAAACAAGAAAAAGTTGCCAGTTGCTTAGAATATAAATTATTTGAATAAATAACATACTTTGAATAAAACAAATTACCAAAATATCACTAATTTAATATTTTCTCTAAGCAATATGACAAGCAATGGCTGAGACTTTATAATGGAGCTCTAGGCAAGGCACGAAAAAAAAATTCTTTTGAAATACAGTTTAATTTTACTTCCAAATTTCCATGCTCCTTGGTGATCTATCACAAGCAAGTATTACACCCAAAACAATAATGCATCATTGAGGATTTCACAGCCAGCCACCAAGGAGCAGCAAGGGACAGGAACAATCATGAACCATGTCACAGCACCTTAACTTATTATGGATTTTGGTTTACTTTGTCGGCTAGGAGGAGAAGACCTTCAATGCTGAAAATCAGCAGATTTACATTAACTTCAAGAGAGATTTGACTGCTTACACCTCTCATAGATGTGGTGCAAAGCAATGTTCAAAGGAAGAATTTCTCCATGAAGGAGAAAGGAGTTTTAAACTGAATAACAGTTTAACTGAATAACAGTAAACTGAATAAAGGCCTTCTCTTCTGACTTTTTCCTTAGTACACCTGGCACCTTCCACTACCAAACACCTACACACACCTGGGTGGCATTTAATGCCAGAAAAAATTCCTAGTCACAGTGAAATGGCATATATATTCTATATATTCTTTGTGTCAATTTACATATCTTGTATTTTCCTGTGACTATCTAGCTGAGATAAAAATTAATGCATAATTAATATATACACAATTGGTCATCTAATCCCTAAGGACAAGCCTCAACAACTTCAGTGGCAAAGAACTGGGATAATTAAAGAAATGAAGAAACTTCTTGTACATGATCTGGTACTGATTTTTCTTATTTTGTGGACATACCAACTTTTTTTTTTTTCCTGGATTGTCACACCATTTTACAAGCACTAGATCTAATCCAAAGTTCAAGAAAAGACAATAGTTACGAGACAAAAATAATGCAAAAAGACCATAAAGAAATACAAAAGGGTAGAGAAAAAGGGACACAAATATACATATTTGTATGTGAAAAAGAAAGAGGCAAATAAAGACCAGTGCAAAGAAAATTTACAAATTTGGAGGGGAGGGAAGGAAAAGGAAGACAGATTCAGTATGGAAGACTTATGTACTAAATGCTATAGCTTGTCAGTTCCCCAAAGTATAAAAGCTCTCTATGTGTATACAGCACTTAAAAAGTCACAAAAGAAAATACTAAATGAATTCATTGCACTTGCTTTCTTTGATTTTTTTAAGAGTAGATAAATGCTGCTAACAGAGCTCTTTTCATGTTTCAAAATGAATAAATAACACTCTTCCTGCCAACTGTCTTTTTTATTGTGATGTCTGTCTCCTGACTTTTTAAATGCTTTCCTTAAAAATGTTTTCACATTTTTTTTACACTGAATGTTTTACAATTTTGCCTTCCTAAATTTCACCAGAGACCTGCACATCAAGCCAAATCTCACTGATTTGATAGCTGCTTTTATGTGGCCCAGCGGAACACAATGTGTTAGGATCACTCTTTCTGGGAGGGGAATTTATTAGCAAGCCCCCTCTGCCCAGCTTCTCCTGCAAGGCAATGTGATTAGCCACAGCAGCAAGGAAGTAGTTGGCAGGTGGCTGGAGAAAGATGTAAGGTGTCACTTGGCTTTCTTTGCTTGTGACCTTCACTCACATGACAATGAAAACAAAACCACATCTTTGACACAGTATAATTAGGACCCTTGCATTTCACCAGGTCAGGGAGAGAGACAAAAGAACAATACTTGTTTTGCAGCCCCAGTAATTAGTCCTAGAGGATTTCTCCAACTGCTACTGTTGGCAAGGAGAGCCTAGGAAAAGAGCCACCACTCTTCCTGTACTCACTGACTGTGGAGTCTGCTTCCTGCTTGAAATTCAAATGAGCACATCTCTGACCTTTACTGTCACATTTTTTATTTCGTAGACAGTTTACAAGGCCTCTCCACCATGCAGGTCATGTTTTAGTTTAAACAGAAATACTCTCGTAGGTGTTAGATGCTAGTTAATGATTACACTGAAATCACTCTAATTAGGCTCTGTTGTTACATGCTGCCCTTTGGGGGCTGCTGCTGTTGTCACATAAAGTATTTTGTAGAAAAATAATTGGCCTGAGATCTTCTCTCCCTTATTTTTTTTTTCTTTTTACATTATTGATCTATTCTGTACTTGATCATCAGAAATACTGCACATAACTTTTAGCAATGGCTCTTCCCCCTATGGTTAAAAAAAACAGTGGGGAGGCAGGAAGACTTAAGAGCAGCATGACATTTCTGAAAATTATTAACTACGGTCTGAGGAGGGAAATGTGCATTGTGTTCTTTTTCTAACATGCTATCCTGGCATTTCCATAAGATGTTGGCTCATGGTGCATCCAGGGGAGGTCTGCAGACAGGGAAGGCACTGCTATGCTTCATGCACTGATGGGATGACTGGGATTAGGGAAAGCTGGAGGGAACTTGGGTCTACTGAAGAACTGAAAAACAGGACAGAAAAGAGTACAGTAAGCAGTGAGTGAAAAAAATGCAAATGGAGTGGAGAAGGTTTCACTTCAACCTTTTATATTTGGCAAGGGACATTAATGTCATATGTTGGAATGCTAGAAGGGAATCTCAGCTGTTTCTTCTCTCTCAAACATGTCCTCTTTGGAAAGATAAGTCATGGAAATGCCACTCATTTCTGTGTAGCGTACATTTTTTAAATGTGAAGAGCTTTTGGGTGGGGTCTAGGAAGAGAGAGAGGAAGAGCGAGAAGCTTCCAGCCTGAATTTCAGTAACTCAAATCACCGTGTTATAAGAATGATACCCTAGTTTTAAGAAGCCCAGAATTAGTCAGTCTGAAAAAAAATCTGATAAACACTCTGAAGATGTTAGGTGCCCTTTGAATGCAAGCAAAAATACTATTATTTTATTTAACATGGTTTCCCCTCTCCTTAATTTTGGAATGTTCTATTTTGTGAGGGAGGGCTGGCATTAAAGCAAAATTTTCCTAGCTCAGGCTGTAGAAATGTAGTCTTTTCTCTACCAGCAATGTCATTTACTGCAAAGATATCAGGACAAAATCTGCAGTATTTGTATGGAAGTAAATCTATAATAACTGTATTTAGGGGAAGAGATTTCTACTTTGCACTGTAGTCATAAAGTAGAATTGGCTGATCACCTGCAAGTATCGTCTTGGCTACTACCACTACCAATCTACAGCCATGGCAATACATCACTAATACCTTTATCACTGCCTAAATGAAGCATCAATAATTCAATTCCCATTTAAAAACAGGAAATTATTCATGCCATCAGCACTCACCATCAATAACAGAAGTAAACCTAACTATCTCATTATCCAATTGCAATGTGTGCAAACAGAACTGCCCGTTGTTGACAATAAATATTTGATAAGTGAGGAAACAGGAAGGATAAACCAAGGATGTATGGAGTGGCCACTTAATAGTTACCACAAGAATTGACCCAGATGGCAATGGTTTACCCTGTTTATACCTCAACTTATTTTCTTTTCATTTCAACAAGAAACTGATCCCAGCTGGGCTGGATGTCATCCATGGATGTAAACCATCTGTTCTCATCCTGTCTTTGTTTATGGTATTAAGTCAAGCTAAATACCCAAGTTCCTCTCAATTTCCATAATTCCCATGTTGTTGTTGTTGATTTACATTAGCAGCCAAATGATAACTGTAGGGATCAATTAACAATTCAAAATATTTACTTGATAAGGGTGCTTGAGCATGCTGTGATTTTACCCAGGTTCAGGAAATGCTGTTGGTGATTTCAGTATAGACTTGGTTTTATGGTTACTAGTGGAAGCTAATCAATCTATTCCTGTACCATAGAGTTAGGTTGAATGTGGTATGTTTCATGTATCAGGTATAGGATTTAGCTAGAGATTAGGAGTCAGCTGGTGGAAACAGCAACTAATAATGGATTTGGATGTCCAGGATTCAAGAATCAACTTCTCTCCTACTTACAAGATATTTTACATTTAACCATTTCCATCTGGATATTCACCATCAGTTTGCTCAGAAAATAATAGTTCCTAGCAACATATCACATTTATTACTGAACTAAAATCACCTGGTTGCTGATTCAGGCTATACTCTGATAAGATACACAGATAGCATAATTTTCCAGGAAAAGAGGTAGATCTTTCACACCAGACAACAACAAATCTTAAGTAAGATCAAGGAACGTCATTCACATAGCTGAAAAAGTCATGTAGCCTAAGCAAAACCAGGTTCACTGGGGGGGGGGGGGGGGGGGGGGGGGGGGCGGAGTAAGGCTCTTCACCTCCAAGAGCCACAGAAGTTGCCTTGTGCTGAAAACATCCAAATCAGTAAAAACACCTGGAAGCCTATAAAATAAGCCAGCATTGGTTCACCTCACAAGTATTAAGGGTACTTTACAAGATGGAGAGAACAAGAACAGGTGCCACTGGTAAATTAGCAGAAAAGAAAAGGAAAGAAAGGAAAAGAAAAGATTGCTAGTATTTATTTTGCAGGCAATAAAGCGATGCTGTTTCTGAAGGAGCACTGCAAGGTCAGTATCTGACTGCTCTATGTGAAGCTTAGATAACTCTTACAGAAGAGGTCAGCCTGACCCAGGGAACTGTATTCTGCCCTGTAAAAATGGCTGGGAGCAGCTGTAATAACAGAGCTTAGGTATGTGTGTACTGTCCACCAAACACATGCTCTGGATGGTGTTATTGTGTTGATAAAATTGTTTACTGAAAGAATAAACCAAACATTTTTAAACATTTAAACATAATTCATTTATGAAATATTCATCTGTCTGAAAAAATTCCATTATAAAATAGTAAATAAAATAAAAACAAATAATTGAATGCAAATAAAACAGAAAATGATAAAGACAAAATAAAGAAGGACAAGTTCCAGCCTGTCTATGTGGAATTACACAACAGTAGGGGAAAAAAGAAGAATATAAACAGATCACCATACCCATAGCACAAAAAACAGCCGTACTCCTTGATCACTGCTCTACAGCACAGCCTAAAAGAACTACGAGCAGTGCATATAGCTTGTACATATATATTGTCCCCCTGCATGTGAGGGTCAGTCAGTGCTGGGTGAAAGCACTTTGGAGAGAAATCAGTGACTCCTAGGGCTGTTTTTCTCACCTTCAGCAGACACTAACGTTTTACTTATGCAATGCTGTTCCCAGAATGTCCTAGTGTTATATATGGAGTGGTCATTTGTGTTGAGAAAATGTTTGACTATTAATAAAGAAGGGGGAGATTTGGGAATGTGGCCATGGGGGTTGGAAAACCCCGTGATTGAGATAATATTAGACTCTTAACGACGAGGCCATCAGGAATATAAAAGAGTTTGGAGGGAACAAAGAAGGGTGATTCAGGAGACTCCATGCAGTCTTCGGTTTCTTGTTCCCCACCTGGTTCTCTTGTTCTCCAGCCACTAAGGCATGGATGTTTCTGGGTGTTTGCTGTTGTTGTTACATTCAAAGTTGTTTGACCAATGAAAAGTTGTTTGGAAAAGAACTGCTGTGGAGAGAAGGGTATAAGAGGGGAGCCTGTCCTCAAGATAAAAAAAAAAAAAAAAAAAAAAAAAAAAAGGCAGCACGATGAAGTTACATCAGTAAAGAAGCAGGAAAAAGTGAAGAGGAACAGGCTGGGAGAATGGAGACCAGGACTATAACAGGCACGTTGAGCGCCTCATGAAATGTTCGGCTAAACTCAGCAAACCGCTCAGAGAACCTCGTACAGAAAGTCGCTGGAAATGGACGCACTGGAGCTGGAGAGAAGCTTGAGCTGAGAGAAGCGGAGTCGTGCACACAACTGCCCCTCGCTGGTAAGCAGCTGCGCATTATGGGGAATCATACGTCCTTAGGAACAAAGACTGTCCTGGTAACCTTACAGCTTATTCTCCTTATGAACAATCGGACAGTTTATGAGCCTGAAATATGGGACCAAACTGAGGTCAAGGTGTGGGACTCTGCAACTAAACCCAACAAGGTTGCAGTGGGATTGCTCGGCACCTGGCAAGCCATCTCTGAGGCCTTAAAGAGCCATGTGGGACCACAGTCAGAAACGTGTGGCTTGCCAGACAGTGAGGGAGCTGCGGGCTCCTTTACTGATCCGACTGCTACGCCATGGGCCCCTCTGCCGCTACAGGAAGGCTTTTGCTGTTCCTCCCCCTGGTGACCTGGACGTGCCTTTTGACCCAGGCCTATCGGCCATGAAAAGGAGATGGATATGCTTTGCTTCGATCTAGGAAGAACAGGATACATAAGGCCTGAAGACCGAGTTGCTTGACAACTTAAAGTGAGACATACTGTTCAAAAGGAACGGAAAATGGAGACTTGTTTGTAATCAAGAAAAGGAATGGAAAATGGAGATTGCTAAATCATGGAACTTAAAGGATTGTTTGTTACCTTTTCTGAATGTGCATATGTATAGGCGTACTCGATTTTAGTAAGTTATGGAATTTTAAAGGATTGTTTGTTACCTTTCCTGATGGTACATATGTACAGGCATACTCGCGTTTAGTATGTAAAGCAATGCTCTATATATTGAGAACGTTTGATGTTCGTGTGTGTGTGTTGGTGGAGCTTAGACTCCCCACACACCCAGTGCTGTTTACTTGCCTTTTATACATTTTATAGCTTTTATACCTTTTATAAATATTTGTTTTATAAATATTACAAAATTCAGACTTAAGTTGAGACTTCATTTATAACATCAGCCTGTGCACCAGTACAGCTGTTCACTTCGATGGTCATAGACTGATACAGAAGAAGTGGCTGTATTTTAATCGTCTTTACCTTTCCTCTTTCCCACTGGTTCTGGCCCCTTTTCACTCAGCTAATGAGTAGGGGAAGGCTTTTTCATGTTCATCTTAGATATTAAGTGACAAGAATAAGCTGTGACAAGAATATGTTGTATAGAATATATATAATATTTAGATATATATAATATAGAATGTAGATATTTAGAATATATATAGCATAGAGAATATATGTTATAGGATGTGTGTATATAGAACAAATGTGTTCTCTATAATAGTTCGGACTATTTCTGGGAATACATGTAAATGAATGAGGCAGAGTGGGAAAGGAGAGCCAAGAGCCCAGGTTGGGTGAAGAGAAGACAACAGAGGTAGGGACCAGGAGGTAAAATATTGAATTTCAAAATAAATAGAAAATTTATATTTCTATAATGTTTTCAACATTATTGCATGCACATATTTTTACGTGCAGTAGGAATAAGGACTGGATTCCTCAATGGAAAGTAGGAGAGAACTGCATAAGCTGACACTAAACTGTGATCAAGCCACCCTGTCAAGACCATGTAGTACCTAAAATTGGACATGCACAACAAATGTGGACATTACTGGTTCTGCTGCAAATAAAGGCATTGAATAAGTCAGATGACAGAAGCTGGGCTGAAATGTGATGCAGGCTGCACTCAGAAAAAAAAAATAAATAAAATTGTAAAAACAAAAAATTGAACTAAGAATATGAAAGAAATAGTCAAAACATTAGAAACAGAAAAGAAAATTAGGCAAGCTCATGCCTAATGTCATCTATCATAATTCTGTTGATGCATTAACATGAGTAGCTAGAAAACAGCAGTGCCTTTTAACCATTTGTGAAAACCATAGTGATCTACATCTATCCTGTGTAGACACAGTGTTGCTAGAAGGAAGCAGACCTTTTCAGATCAACAGCAGAAGGTGTTGGATGTGTTGGATATATGTCAAGTGATAACCCTATTTTTATTGAATCTGTTGGGGGTGAGAGGCTATACGTTCAAAATTAATATTTCAGCATATTCAGTCTTATTCAGGGGAATATATTTCCAGTTATTAACAAGCTTGTTTACTATAATGTTTCCTCATATTTTTTCCCCACAATGAATATAGACCATGTTAATTTTTTAAAACATAAAGTAAAACTGTTGGTGTTTTCCAGCATTTACCACCTCAAGATATATATAATCATGCAACTTTTAATTTTATTTAAAATTAAAATTTTAGAAGGAAGTAAAATTCCCAGATCCCAAATCAATATTTTTATAACCTCCTTTTCTTCCTCTTCTGTCCTTTCTTTCATTTATTTTCAGTCTTTCCCAAATGTAGATTATTGCTAATCTCTTTGGTTAGCACCAATTTCCTTCTGCTCAAACCTGTCCTAGCCACCAGCTTTTTGTACATCTCTTTTTCTTTCCACTCCTGACAAAGACAAGCACCGACTTAGACAGCCTTGGCAAGTTGCTAATGCTGTGGATTAGTGTGTTCTGCTCTAAGTGAAATCAGGTTCTCTGCCCTTTGGGGATAGCACAGACATCAGGTTTAATTTCATTTTCTGATATTTTAGCAGTCATGTCGGGACTCCTGCAGACAACTGAGAATGAAACGCCTTTTTGACAACAGTCTTCAGCACATACCAGGAAAGGACATGTATATGATTTTATATGAGAGAGAGGAAGTCTGAGACTATCAAACACCTAGATGATACAACTAAATCAAACATCAAAGTGACAGATCTCAAATATAACTGGATATGTACTTGATACGCTTTACAGTGTTTCCTTTTATTATTTTCCATTTTGACCACATTCAGAGGGACAATTTAATTCAGTGCATTTGTCCAGAAGTGAAATTGCTACTTTTTATCTTCCTAAAATGCAAATGCGTAGTAAAGCTAAAAAAATTAATTGTATCATCTCAGGGGAGGGAAGGGGATTCTTACATTTTAGGGGTCTTTTCCCATGCCATTTCCCCCAGTCAATATAAATCTACCTACCCATCTCAAACATCTGGTGCAGCATATTATATATATAAACACCTGCTGGTGTTTCATTTCAAAGCTGGTTAAATTAATATTCTTTCCTTTTCTCCTTCCATCTGAAAATGAGTTGCACTTCAATCTGTTCATAGACTGGGAAAGCAGGGAGGTGATGTAAAAAACAGTCTGAGGTGCTGATGTAAAAATACCTCTTTCCCAAGCTGGTGAACAAGTCTTTACTTTAACCTCTGGCTGGAAAAGATTCAGAGTTTTCTGAATAAATAACAGTAAGCCAAGACAACCATGCCAATATTTAGGGTAACCACTGTGAACTCTATCTCTGCAAACGGATTGAGATTCTCAGATCAATTTTTTTTTTGTCTTAGAAAATCTCTGTGCTCTTTCACCTGAAATGCATGTTCACACAGTGAGCTTCTTCACATAAATCCACAAATTTCCCCCTCATCGTAACACACGATTAGGATTAATTAATAAAACACAAATGTAACATCATTACCTGGGATGAGTGTTTTCAACACTCACTACCAAGTAGCACCTGACGAAAACATGCAATACACAGTGTCACACTAAATTATACAGAAGTGGCAATACTAAGTAAGCAGTTGCTTGACTTTTGTATCTTATGACGGGAGAACTACTGGTTTTAACAGGTTGATTTAATAGGCTTCCAAACCAAATGCACTGAAGTCAAAGGTAAAACATTCAATGACCTCAGTAAACTTTGGATGAGACTCTATAAATATGGCTAGGGTAATTGATTCTTCAAAAACAAATGCTTTTGGAGATGTAGCCCCAAAATTAAGACTACCTAAATGTCATTCTTTAGTTTATAGAGAAAAAATAAATAAAAAGGAAACTAAATTAAAAGAAAAAAAAATTCAAGCAGCCAGGCACAAAATCTGTGATATCAATGCAATCAATCTCTGTATATGCATGATCATAGCAAAAAAATTTCTGTGGGCAATAATCTTCCTAAAAGAAAGTATCATCAAGAAAAACAGCTGCTTACTAGTAAAATGACAGATGAAAAAGCCTAAAGATCACTGGGAAAACAGATTTCTGTGCTTTGGATCATAACCTCTTCTCTGGGAAATACTAGGATATAATCAAAGAAGATGTATGTGAAAAATAAAAGAACAAAACCCATGCATGTCTGCTAACCCAAACTTCTCTCTTTATGCACTTCAGCTCTTCCCAGTGACTGCCACAATGGTTTGGTGGTATGGCAACTCAACCCACGATGCAGGTGTGGGAATGAAAATGTTTTTGCAGAGTTACATGGTTTAGAGGAAAGGAATGTGGTATGAGATATGCTTACAGTGATAAGAAAGCTTAGCAGGCGACCTTGTAAAATGCAGACAACCAGACTCCTTAGAACAATTAGATGAAAATCATGGTGTTAAGTCAAGTCAGATGAATGAAGAAACTTTACCACTTCAAGCAGTAAAAAGTCAAAAGAAATTTGAAATTTAACAGACCGGCAACTGAAGGCCATACATTGTTTGTGAAGCATCAGATAGATTTTGAACCTGGATTACCCACTCTGTGGGGAAAAAGGGGAGGGTCCTGTCATCAAAAAGTATATAAACTGTGTTTTGGAACTAGTAGGTGCACTCTCCTGCTTGTGGGGCACCCGCCATTGCAATCATGAATAAATTACTACTTCACTGAGATCTTCGCCTGAGCCTAAGTTATTGGACTCTAAGAATAAGCTGTGGAAGATCACCATCGACTGCAGCTGTTGCCTCTGAATTGTAGACAACTGGTTTTCTGGTTAAAATTCCCATTTCTGTGTGTCTGCACAGGCTGGACTGCAAGAGGTCCTGTGCTTGGTGGGTCAGATGTGCTGTGATGTGCGTTTTCCTGCTGATGGTGATGGGGGGAGGACTGCAACGAGGTGTTGGAGTGTCCCCTGGCACAAAAATTTGATGCCCAATTAGGTTTAGAAATAGTGACAAAGAGTTGATGCCCAATTAGGTTTAGATAAAGCTCTTCTCTGTAAACCTCAATTACCTGTGATGCCTTATGACATTCAGCGTTTACAAAGTATAATTACACAATAGTGTCTGACATTTAACGTCTATGGATAATTTAAAAGACTTCTACTTCAAAAGGGCTGCTCATGAGCAACAGTAATCACTTCAATTAGCTTGGCACCATTACAATGTAACAGGACCATTTGACTGCCTATTAGAACCAGCCAAGCTCTTCAAGTGTGTTAATTTAGCAGTCATTGCTAATTTCTGGGCTTTGCTGCATTTGCATAGGAAAACATAGCCTTGTTAGCCAGAAAGGGAGTTTCATTCCTGCAGCAACTTCCCATTCTTAGTGAGGTTTTTATGATGTTTTTGTTTTCAGCCAGAAACATATTTCAAACAGTGAACTATTGAGAGAAAGAGGTTTTTGTTTCACCAAGGGAGTTTTTCAGAATCTATGTCCAAATTATTAATATAGCTTTCAAACTTTTTTTAAGCCGCTCAAGACAAAACAGATCCCTAGGATAAAAAAATAATAATAATAATATAAAAAAAATCTCCATCCCTATCATTTCTGCTTTATACAGTATTAAAGAATTTGTCCCAAGGGACTGTCTGATTTCTTAGGGTTTTCCCCTGATCTCATTGAGTCATCTATAAAAATTACTGTCAAGTCAGGGTTCTCATCTTGTATTATCAGAACCAGGAATAGACAGAGTATTACATCACCACTGTCATTTCTTTCTTTTCAACCAACACTTAATATATTGCAGGATATTCTGCACAAGCAGGAAATCTCTGTAAACTGGAAGAGTTCTCCAGGGACCAGTCATACCAGTTTATTAATTCCCTTTAAACCACTGGGACAAACCAGAAGACCAAAGTGGAAAGAAAAGTCAGGATTATTTCTGCCTGTAGCTGAAATTATGTAAATAAGTTTAACTAATGGCAACCAGTAAGAGCTAAAGGTTCAAACCATTTAAAGCATCAGTTCACAAAAATAAATAAATAAATAAATAAATAAGTGAAAAGATAGTATCAGGTATAACTGTCCTCATAAACAGTCCCAGCACAGATGAGGCACATGAATATAAATTGAACTATCCATTTATTACTTGAAAGACTTCAACAGCAGGTGGCCAGTATGTGCAACCCTGCCATTAACTCAAGTGTGTCTTGTCTGTGGTTTAAGGGAATTTCATAATATCATCACTGATTTCAGATGCAGTGATGCTAGATTTTTTTAAACGCTACTGAGGCACCATTTGAGTAAGATGTTATATGTGGCCTTTATCTGTATTTTTAAATAATTCTACAAAACCAGTGAACAAGGTGAAATACCATAAAGCAAAAACCCTAAAAAGAGGCAGACTCTGACAAAAAGATAGCTAAAGCAAAAAGCATCCCAGCTCAACTAATTCAGGGGAGTGGGAAGGGGGTCTGGACATTACTACCATTTCTGTGAAGATAGTAGTAGTACAAAGCAAATTTGTACCACATAAATATCACTGAAATCTGCTCATCTGAAAAGCACAATGGAATTACAGTGGACACCAATCTGAATGCAAACAAAAGCATGTGCAGAACAAGAAGGCAAACCACATAGAGACTACATTATGAGCTTCACAAGAAGATGGAGGAAAATTGGCATTGCTAAGGTTGCAGCTGCAGCTCTGTATTCAATTTTGGTACCGCCCTCTGTATTTTATATATAAGTAACTGGATTTAATAAATAAATAAATAAATAAATCTCAAAGATAAACACTATTAAAGCTTTTAGGTGTGTACCTCTAGCCTGGAATACTTACCAAAAAAAAAAAAAAAAAAAAAGTTTTTCTCATGAGATTTTCTGAACTTCCTGCTTCAAGTTAATGTGTATCATGACAAAATTTTCTTTTCCTTTTTTTTTTTTTTCTTTCTAATAGGAGCAAAGAAGATTGCCAAAAACATATATGACAAGTCATTCAATTTCCACCAGCTTCCAATGAAGGATTAGCTCTAACCACTTTCACATGTCAGCAGGAATTCCTTCTTTTGATTCCAGATGGGAATCAAAGGGAATCACACTGGTTTTGAGCTAAAGGCTCGATGACTTGAAGAATGAAAGACTAAAAGACATGTAGTGGGCCTTCCTTTAAAAACTGAGGTGAAGTCACGATCCTATCATGTATTTTCATTTATATCATAGCACTTGAGTGAGGGGAAGAATTCCTTTAAATCACTTTGGAGTGGCAAGATGAGGAATTCAGGGAAGATTTCATGGAAGAAAAGTTTCCTGTACCATTTTCTATTCATAGCAGTTCACCTTATCAACTAGAGTAAAATTGATTTGGTGGTGTTTGTAGGTTCCAATAAGGTAATATTAATTTCTGTCCATCTTTCAAAGACACCATAAAAGTTTACAGAGGTTCCAGATACATTACAGTTGTAGAGTACAATACATGAAAGTTACCTAATATCATTACGAAGATCAAAGATTTGTTATACCATACCATTTTCATGCACACAAGGTTGCAGCAATATAAAGTTGTTGTCTTTTCCTAAAAATGGTAGGTACTAGCAACTCTCATGACCAGCCTTAAAACACAACTTGACATAAGCTTAATACAGCACCACACAATATTAATCTAGAAATTCCTTCTTATGAAGGAAGTTCTCTGACATCCCAAAGCTGAAGGAATGCTTCCTCTTCTATATTCTGATGGTAAGATGCAAACAGAGGAAAAAGGAACATGATCAGATCCCAGATGATTGATTTCTGCACTGAATGCCCACCAAATACATAAATCTAATATATTGGGAGAGCCAGGACTAAAGTAAATTGAAAGAGATGCCACCCCTGATCAGGTCTGGGACTAAACAGTGGAAAATGAACTGCAATGGATATTTTCTTCCAACTCTCCAGCGTAACTAGAAACATAGTTTGCACAAATTACAAGACCTACTTTGAAAAGTATGACAACCACTGAGAGCATTCCAGAACACATTTTCTCTCTCCACTTCCTTCCTTTGCAAAGTAATACAACTCTGTGACAGAAAATATGGAGAGAAAAAAAAAAAAAAAGAGATCAGTTTTATTGTGCTTTTCATAGGAACAATCAAAGCAATATCTTTCTCTTATTTTAATTCATTAAAAATATATATTATATACACAGTCAAGAAACAAAACTGGTGCATGTCTAAGGAGGAAAGAAAATACCAGCATAAAACTGATTCATCAGCAAAACTTTTATGAGAAAAGGGCATCTGACATATCTGTTCAATATTGGAAATTTTCTTTAATTTACTCACTGTAACAACTCTCACAAACTTGCATCTTTTATAAGAGACAAGGCTCATCAGGACGGCATTTTACAAATTCCTCTACTGCCCTTCTGGCATGTATTTCCACTTATTTCTTACAATAAATCCGCCAGTCTATGATTGCTCTTCTCAGCACAATTTTCATGGAGTCGTATGCTCATTTCAAGGTCATGCTCATTGCACTCCCCTGAGGTAATTTGTTTGGTACAGACAGGGACTCTGCTTTTCTTGGAGTCTTTGTGTTCACATGGCCAGAACCTAATCTCATCTACGTAGCAGCTTTCTCATTCTGCTGTAATTTCCAGACTGACTTCTCAAAGCTCTCTGCAGACTTTATGAACTTATGCCACCTCACCCCTTATTGGCCGTCAGAAGTGGGGAAACTGCAACGGCCAGACTGAGCATCCTGCCTGAGGCTGCACAATAAGTCTGAAAAAGAAGCAAGAAGCAAGCCTGGATCACAAAATCTTATGCTTTGTTGAACGGAATGGAAGAGGTTTTGATAAATCTCTGTATGCATGAACTTTTTACTTCCAGCTTGCTCCATGGGTAAAAGTGGTTCTCTGGGTATTACTTTCAAAGGTTTGTGTGTCTGTAAAAGACATGACAAAAGACCAGGGAGAGACAGCAAGAAAGCCAAATCATTAGACACAGCCAGAGTAGCAATAGCAATGTAATACTGAGAAAAAGCTGACCAAAAAAAAAAAAAAAAAAAAAAAAAAAGCAGGATTTGGGGGCAAACTATGGAGAGAAAGGTGACAAAGCTGCAAGCGAATAAACTGTCTCCTGCTGTTCTGTTCCTACTGTACTGAGGGAAACAGAACTTTTCTGTTCAAATACACAGGATTGCAACAAAAGTACCTGGCTCTGTCTTAGGTTTCTCCCATTACTGCTTTTCACAGTCTGACCTTTAGCTATCCAAATGGCAACTACACTCCAATGTAAATCACTGTAATACTAAAAAATATGTGACAAGACAAATTCTTCTCTCACATTTTCATAGGAATGAAGAATGATTTGGGAGGACTGTTGTCTTGGCTCAATGAATCACTTTTTTCCCTATTAGTCTCTCCAGACAACCATTACAGTCTTTTACTCTTGTGTCTCCTTGCTCCAATCATGCCAGCGTATATTCCCTTGAATTGTCTCAGAGTTTGGCATCTCAGAGTTCCAGCCCTCCTCCTCAGGACTCTTCATGACTGCCTCCTCAGGAAACCTTTCAGTTTCTCATTTCTGTACTGTATTCCTTGCCAAACCATTGTACCCTTCAACTCATTTCAGACTAGAACATGGTGGTCTTCAACACTCCAGGTAACCAGGAGATGAACATATTTTATTTCTCCCATCTCAGGGAAGGAGATAACACAATCCTTATTTTCCTTTCTTTTATTCTATTCTCCATCCAAGTAGGGATGGTGCCATTTCCTTCTAGCCAGTGTGTGAAGACAGGCTGTGACCTAAGCCAACACCTCAGCCTCTGACTGTCCACAAGCACTGCCTTTTCACACAGCATAAGCTGATATTACATTTGTTCCTCCTGCACAGCTGACAGACACCAAAATGTTCAAGGGTTCCTGAATTACAGCAGAAACATTGCTGTGAAAGGCATAGCCATATTTTGTATGCTGAACAATCCTATCCATCCCCAACATGGAGATCAAGAGGAGTGTGTTAGGCAATTGGCACTGGCTGATTGATTGCTGTGGGGTCACATTTAACAGCTGACTGGTCTGATAATGCATGACCTTTTACTTTCAAACGGCTAGCACCAGGAGTATTGAAGGTGAACAGTTTTGCTAAACCCAATTTTCTGTCTCCATAAGTACGTTCTGCATATGGTTAAGGGCAGCCCAGTGACAAGCCACGTGGAAGATTTCACCACCAACCTCCCGTCTGGAGTCCAAACTACATGACTACAGAATTAGCTAAGTGCTAAAACAAAACCTCTCAACCTGGTAATAGCTGGTGTTAATTTACTGACTCCCAGTCTAAGTCTTTTCAGCAGCAGACTGGAGAGAAAAGCTGTCTTGTTCTTGCCTGCAGGGGTGTTTTGATCAGCTGAAACTTTATCTACACTGACAAGGCAGTAGTGAGCAAGTGTCAGAGCATTTTTATTCAGATCACCACCACACCTTAAGAGTGCTTTCTGCATCTCTGGGGGCTACAAAAAAAAAAAAAAAAAAAAAAAAAAAAAAAAAACTACAACTACTCACACATCTTTGGCAATGGCTAAACATCTAATAGCCAGGATATACTGTCACATCACCCAAAATTATATGACCTTTTCCCTCTCAAGAAAAGAAAGACCTGAGTCAAAGTCCCTGTGTATGTCTTTGAAGGAGTATGAAGAGGGTAGTGCTTGTGTTTAAGAGCCAGAGGGAGAAGAAAGTAAGACCGTTCTACTCCAAGAAAAGAAATAGTTAAGTAAGGAATAAAATATATATGAAGAGAATCAATTTAATTTAATCACCATAAGTAAGTTGTAAAATCACTTCATATCAGATGAAATATTCAATAGGTTTCCCAGCCCTCTCCTGTTCTTTCAGCTGAGAAGACACAGAGCATCTTTGTCAGCAGAGGCAGCTGCTCACGGGGCTGACAGACCTGCCATCTGTCCACAGCTGATCAGCTCATCCCTGATGCAGGTGAACATGCCCTCATCAAACAGTGGGGGAAATCAAGAAACAAATGCACTGACTTTACACCAAACAAACCTGAACCACATTGTATGAGGAGAGACACACAGGTACAAATAACAGGTACTAAACTGAGTACCTGTTTTAGTGCTTTACAGTCAGTCAGCAAAAACCTGCAGGACTGAAACCCCTATCATAAATGCAAATAATTTCTGCGACATCTCTTGTTGAAAGGACTAGAAAGCTGAGGGAAACTGACAATACAATTGTATCAATTTAAAAAAAAAAAAAAAAAAACAAAAAAAAAAAAAACAGAGCAAATCAGTACTTCATCACATTGCTATTCTTCCCAGTACACCTTACTGAAGAGCAGCACACAATGAGCTCATTTCTACTTTATAGACTTCTCTCAAGACAGTGAAATTCATAGACCAACCACTTACCAAAAGATCCTAAAATGTACGTCATTTAAGCATCAATATTACATGGCCCTCTAGTCCAGTACATCTTATATGTGTGCAGTGCACTGAATGATTTTAGGTTAGGTCTCACTACACAAGCCACACCACACAAACTGGGATATTTCAAGGGATTTCAAATCCCTTATTAAGTGAGTATTGCCAAAGTATAAGTTTCAAATGGTATAAACACATTAACTATTTCAGTGTTCTGCTTTATAAAGATGGATAAATAGGTTAAGAACATACTGCACAGTAAGACCTAACATATGATTATTCCAAATTTTTAAAAAGTCTCACACAAGGAGCAGTTGAACTCCTTTACTCGAATAAAACCATTCTTCTCTGTAAACATCTAATATATAATCACAGCTGGGATCCATTCCAGCTGTCATGCTAGGAGATTGACATTTCATGGGATAACGCACATGCTTTTTATCATATGCCAATGGTAAGGAATCATAAAAATACAAATTTACCAAACAGCCAACAAATATATTTAGTAGAATACAATCATATTTAAAATGATACTATTTGTAAAGTTGGTACAACACTAGCCATCTCTGAGGTAAGTTCTTTTATGAAACTCCTTCTGTTTCCCTTCTGGCGGCTTTCTTGATCCATGCTCTCCATCTCTAAAAATATGCAAACAAGTTTGGGATCTAGCTACTACCACAAGCAAAATTTGTGTTTTGACCACCAGTAATGTTTGTCTATACTGGATAGCTTGTGATCTTGTTTAAGAAATACTCAGTTACCAAACACCTCATACTAGGCAAATTTGGTGGCAATTGAAATTCAGTGTTGGTAAGTGCAAGATGGGGACCTTTAAGGAAAAACTTTACATGTAGATATATATTTGTGTGTGTGTGTGTATTTATTTATACATGTATATACATACATTTATATATAGTTATATATATATTTAAAAATATATATTTTTAAAATATATACTATAAATAAATAATGTTATGATATTCTAATAATATATATTTATATATACATTTATGTATATATTTCTTTATTTATGAATATATATACACACAGAGTGATGGACTCCAAGTCCACTCTGAAAAGAAAAGGCCTTGGACTCATACTGGATGGTTTGCTTAAAATGTCATTTCAAGTGTAAGAATCAAGAGCCCTGGAAACCAGGGCAGTGGCAAGGTCCTGGCATCCAGCTGAATGACAAAAATTTAACAGTTTGCTTTCAGGAAGCAACCAAAACCTCACAGCCTGAATGCAATGCTCCCATACAAAGGCATTTTAATTCATTTAGGGCCTGTGTTATCTTACTGGGCCAGAAATAATGGTCCATATAATCTGTTATCCTGCTTCTGATTCTTAGCAGTACTAAATGTAATGTACATGTATGCCATATTCTTCAGCTGCTTGAGATTGGAACTGGGAAAAGCTCAGTTTAATAATTCCTCTGAAGAATGCACTATCATTAGCTGTGGCAGTTCTGCATACTAGTTAGCTATCAGCATCCTACCCTTTTGTGACTCATTTTAACTTTGGTTTCAACACCATCTTACAGCAAAAAGTTCACAGTTTTAATTAATGTTGTATGAAAAGGCATTTCCTTCCCTTTGTTCCTAACCCACTGTAGAATTCAGCTGTAGTGAGTCAACTCCCAGTCTGCATTTTCTAAAACACTGGGTTTTGTCTACATTTCTAAATATATTTTCTAGAATCAGCCCTAGACTTGTGGATCCTAAACCCAATTCATCTAAATTCAGTCATTTTACTCAAGAGAACCAATGGCTTTTCTTCATCCTCTCTCTCTTTTAACCAGTCAAGCATTGCCAAAATAAAGGACAATGAACTCAAGACAGTATTTTTTCCCCATGGATTTTTCCCATTTTTTTTTTCTTTCCCACAGCCTCACCCAGGCCACAAATTAACAATTAAGAGTTCAATTAAAGCAACTTTTTTTTTCTGGAGTGAAATCTATCAACTATAGAACAGCTTATTCCATAAAAGAGACTGCTTGGCTATGTAGACAAGATATTATTTATCCCATAAGAGGGCTTTTTTCTGGTTTAGTTTATACAGGACATTGCAGAACAGGAGATGCAGGTACATCTTCAGGTAAGGATCAGAGTTTTCCCTAACTCATATCCAAGCTAACAGACAGAGCTCTGTCTGTTTCTGTGAGTATAATATCTTCAACGACCTTCTCACTCTCACCTGGCTGAAGCCAGTTAGGCTGGTAGCAGTTTTTTTACTTTTTTGGCAGCAGTCCTAGTTTTCTTGCTGTACTCCTCAATTAAGTGTATTTTGAGAAAGAGTGTAGGAGGGAATAAACAGAGGGATTTTTTTTCCTTATTTTTGTTGTATCCCATCACTTTCATATGTTCTGAGTTGAATGTAACAAAGTCTTGCTGTTGTGTTTATCACATCTGGATGTTTATAACCATACAGAAATTGACCAGTTTGAGTCCCTACTCTGAGTCTATTTTGCCCATCATGATAACTGTTGAGCAATCTCTCTGTCCTTACCTCAACCCTTGAGCCCTTTCCATCTTATTTTCTCCCTCTGTCTCGTTGAGGAGGGGGAGTGAGAAAGCATCTGTAATGGAGCTTGGCTGCCCACCCCAGTAAAGGCCTCTCATGTCTGGCAACGAAGAGAAATTTCACTGTCCTGAAACAGATTATTAGTCTTCTTTTAATTATGACATGACATACACTTTACAGGCAGAGTCTGCTTCACTTTGCCTGATGCAGAGCTGAAAATACTCAAGAAACTATGTGTGTATAGATATACAGTTGGTATACATATGCAGTACGCATCAACACAAGCAAAGAGGGCCAACTACCCAGAAACTTTTAAAGGCAGCTAGCCCCCAAAAACACCAGCCTCCTGTCAGAAAAGGAAGAGCAGATTATAAAGCCAGAGTAGTCTGCATGAGGGAAAAGGAGCAGAGCATGAAAACTGGGCAGAGGCCCAGCCCGCGAGCCACAGCAGACCAGGGCCCTGGCCACCTCAGCCCCTCAGCCACCACGTCAAGCATGTCCTGCTTCCTCAGGTGCTCTTGCCAGGTGAGAGGCATGCAGTGAGTGGTATCACCAGCTCTGCCAAACGGACAGAAAATTAACACGCGTGCTCCCCGTCCAACTCCGGGCAAATAAACCTGCTGCCTGTCAGCTTGCATCCTTGTAGGCGAGAGGCAGCAGCTGGGGCAGCCGCCAGTACACGCTGTATGACAGCACCCTCTCCAGAGGCCTGATATTATTACAGCTCGCACCTCGCCCTTCACGCATTGAATTAACTTGTTCTGACTGCGTGACAGCTCTGACGACTGCCTGCGCCGAGGCCAGGAGCCGGGGTCACATGCTGCTGCATGCACAGCCTGTCATCAGCCCCGCTGCTAACACCAGACAAAACCTTGTCAAGGGAGATAAACTCCTCCCGAGACAGAGGTAAGCGACTCAACTCATAGCATGGCTTGTGAGGGCTTTGTTCAGTTCAAAGACAGAATCCTCTGACAGGAGAGCTGGATGCGGGCAGGAAGGTGCGCGTATGTGTATGCATACTGCATGGATGGAGAGGCAGGCAGGCTGGGCTGTCTGAGCTGGGACAGGATTGCTGGCAGGGCTGTGGAAAAGAAAGAGAACAGAAATGAACAGGAAAGAAAACAAGCCACATCCTCCCACTTTATGGTTATATGTTGGAGAAAGCCCTAGCCTAGGAAGAAGCTATGAACTGCTGCAGTGGACAGAACTTTTTGTGGCACAGCTAGTCCAGTCTTGCAGAAAAACAGCCTGATGTTCAGTGCTTATTTCATCCCCATAATTCATGAGCCTACCACCCCATCGTTCATGAGCCAACAGATTAAAAATGAGTTATTTTTAAAGGGAGCTCCTGCAAGGTATTGCCTGCCCTGAATTTTAGTGGACTGTACCCCAAAAGGGAGGGAGCACTATACTTAAGAACAAACACAGGTAAACAAGGAGTTTTTCTCCTCTTGATTTCAGTTATAGAAAGTTTCCACACTACCATCTACTCTAATATATTGAGGACCCAATTTTACCCACTGTATTATTTACCACTAAAGTACTAGATGATGGAGACATACCACTTTTTTTTTTTTTTTTTTTTTACTCAAATAAAAATGTTCACCTTAGCAAGCAAGTTTGATCAGGATATATTGAAAACACCTGCTGCAAATAATGCTTACTTTTGGAAGGCATATTTAGTCCAGAGTTGGTCTGGCTGCTTTACATTGCTGCAGTAACACAAAGAAGCTTTTCCCCCCAGGTTAAACTCCTATGTAAATGAAAGTTACAGCTACTGTACATTGCCGGTATAGCACAAAACAGCTGGTTTGTTTTGTTTTGCCCTCCTAGCTTTGCTGACATAAGGAAAAGGGAATATAGGCCTGACACAGGTAACATATTTTTTTTTATTACAAAAATCCTTTTTTTCATGAGCTCTGCAAATGAAATTTATCTATGAAATAGGTTTTATCAGGATCCATAGAAAAATTAAAGTGGTTCTATATATGTGTGTGTATAGATCTTTATCCTATTGAGAATATTTTTTATAATACAGTAATCAGCTTGCATTAAGACTCATGTGTTAAAAAAGATAAAATAAAATAAAATAAAATAAAATAATAAAATAAAATAAAATAAAATAAAATAAAATAAAATAAAATAAAATAAAATAAAATAAAATAAAATAAAATAAATCTTAATATAGCAAACAGGGAACATTTAATATAGCTAACAGGGAAACAGCATCATTCTGAGAGAATTGGTTGTAGGACAGGATTTCTATACCTTTAGTCCCATGGCAGCAATGACCAGATGTTATTGTAACTGGCACACATTCTGGCATTTCCAGACAATAAGTCAAAAGCTCAACAGATTTGAGACCATGGACCTCACTCTAGAAGAAATTTCACCTGTATATGACCAGTTGGACAGTATGGGTTTTTTTGGTCTTGCCTGTGGCATACTGTTCTCTGCAAACATCAGCAGAGAGCTTTCCAGGTTTTATCTCCTCTGAAAGACCTACTTGTCAATGATCAAATTAATAATAAGGCTCTTTCTGATTATATTTAAAACCATACTCAACAACTGAAATTTTCTGTTAAGTTAAATGAGTGAAAGGCTTTTTTGCCAGTTGGTGGTTTATTACAAGCTTAAAATGCAAGAAAGAATACTAATCTTAATATTAGTCTGCAAGATTACCTGGGCTAAAATGTTGCCAAAAATTATTATAGATAGTAGCAACATGTACAACCCAAAAGCTGGCATCCAACATACCTAAAACCTTGACTGTTTTTCTTTCTTTGTTGGAGCCATATACAACATGTGGTCTTCCAGAAAAGAGCTCAGGAAAACAGTTCCACATTCCATAGCATTCTAATGGCCAACTATAACTTACAAAACAAAGAAAAGTGAGAATTAAACTACTGTCTTATTCTATTCATTCACAGGAAGCCCTTGATTTTCAGAGGAATGTCTGATGAGCAATAAGTCAGGAGCTTCAGAATTGGAGGAGCCTGTTAGCATAATTTATTTTCTTTTTAAAAACTTTGATTATCAGGTATTTTGTTCCATGGGCTTAATGAGTTGTGACCCTTTGTTCATCATACCTGTCCAAAAGAAAAAGCATAACTTTGCATTAATTCCTTTCATTTTTATATTTTTTACCCATCTTCTAAAATAAAATACTCCCTTTTGTTTGGAGGAAAAAAAACAATTAAGTCTATATCTACTCATTATGTTCATGTAATGAAATCCCATAATGTGTGCACTTATGTCTGAAAACAGAAAAAGACCAGAACTAACACATCAAGTTTTTATGTCAGTGTATCACTGAAACGATCAGAATACTCCTGATCCACATTTAGCACTCAGGTGATACAACATACTTGGTCTGTAGGAGACATTTAATATACCTTGATTCACATGGGGCAGTTTGCTCTCCAAGCCACCCATCTTTTTCATCTCTGCTGGCCAGAAGTTGCAAATTGTCCTCAATTATTCAGATTCAGAAATACCTTCTGATTTTACCCTCCAAGAGAACAGCCTCCCTGCCATTGAGCCCTCTGTCATCAGTTCTCTGGTTACAGTGATTTTAAACTGCCTGCAAATAATTAAAGATTTAATTATTGTAAAGTCTTAATACATTATACTGATAGTGTGATAAACCCCCTTGATCAGTGTTTATCTTCTACCTATCATGGTTTCCAGACAGAATAATACCTGTTGCTTTTGGATTTGCAACTTTAGACACTACTGTTGGCTTCAAGCAATTGAAAACTGCAGTAGGGATAGTACAGTGTAACATATTGTCAGTGAACAAAAGCATTGTGTGATAGCCTCCAACAGAGCATTGTGAGTGTACAGGAATGACTGTACACTGCATTTGAAAAAGTCTGCTTCTTATTCCTAACTCTAAAAAAGTTGGAATACATTGTAAAAGGAGCTACCCACCTCAAAAAACATGTAGCAATAAGCAAGGAGAAGACAGAGCCAGAACAGCTGACCCCAACTCACCAGGGCAATATCCCATATCATACCAAGGAATGATAAATTGATTTGGGTTGGAAGGCATCTTAATGACCATCTAGTTCCAACTCTACTGCCATAGGCAGGGATATCTTCCACTAGACTGGGTTGCCAAAAGTTAGTTGCTTTCAGTTTTAAATGGCAAATGCCATAGAAACACACAAAAGGACACATGGCACAGGTGAGATCACCTTGCACGCGAAGCACTAAATCCATGCAGTAAAAAAATCCCATGCAAATCAAAAATAAATAAATAAATAAATAAAGACAAAAAACCACATGATCCTGGCACAGAGGTGGAAAACAACTTCTTGCTTCCGAATCTAATATGCTACACTGCAATGTAAAGGGTGGCTTTATCTTTTCATCTGAAAATTCTAAAGTAGTCTCAGTGCCTGCTACAGATGAAGCAATTTCTGATGCCTCCTGGCAGAAGGAAGGGGCTTCCTTCTATATAGTACACTATACTAGTGCACTGCCAAGCAGCAGAGGCCCTGCTACACAGCTCCCCTTTGACAAACGCCTTATTCAAACAAAAGAGTCAATTTATATGTAGAAATCTGAGTTGGATTGTGTTAGCGGAATATTTTTTAAAGGAAGCCAGTGAAGCAGCTACTCTGTCATAAACAAAAACCTATCTGTAGAGCTAAGGCAGCTGAGGATTATAGCTTTCTTACATCTTTATCAGAGGAAGCTGGACAGTAATATTGTCCCACTGTTTTCACTCAAAAGCCACTTTTCACCTCAGGCAGCAATTTTTGCACGACTTTTTCCAACTTTCAGCGATGGCATGCTCAGCCATAAAAGCTCAAGGAAAGGTAGAAGAAGGGAGACATTTGTGGTTATGGTGTTCGTCTTCCCAAACACCCACCACACATACTGAGGCCCTGCTTTCCAAGGAGTGGCTGGACCCAAGAAGCTGCCCACAGGAAGCGGTGAGTGATATCCTTATTTTGTCTGGTGAAGCTTTTGCTTCACCTCTTAAACTGTCTTTGCCTTGATTTGTGAGTCATCTTGCCTTCTTTCTATTTTCTTCCCCATCCCACTGGTGAGGGGAGTGAAGGAGCGGCTGTGTGGATGTTTGGCTGCTGCCTGGGTCAACTCTCCACACACAGCCCACACTTCCTGTTTTCAGTGGGAACTCCTAATGACTACAGAAATCACCCAGAACAAATCAAAGATAATCTTTATGGTTCTTATATAGTATTTTAGATCTCTTTTGACACCTCCCTGTATGTGGTGGAACTGTGGACATGTATCTCCCACTCATTTCTTATTGCTGAAAAAAGTCTTATTGCTGAAAACAAGACAAGTGAAGTTCATTTCACTAGGCACAGAAAAAAGGAAGGGCTGAACAAACCTTCCTACGTTCCTTTACCAAAATTATTCTATTCACATCCAGGAACAGACACAGTAAACTGGGAGAGAGTACCATGGTTAATTATGTAGTTTACATCAATCTAACATTAGAGGAGGCATTCTAGACACCCTATAGGAGGAACTTCCCTAAAGTTGCTGCTGCTCTATTTCCGTGTCCACAGTCTTTACAGTAATCCCACAAATATATTTTGTTATACAAACTTGCACAGCCAACCATGTTAAATTTGCAAATTTTACCAAAAATTGATTTCTTTATTACTGTCAAATTCATACAAGTAAGAGTATTTAACCACAATGGGGGAAAAAGTGTTAGTACTGTGTGTCCTTGAATACAGCTTCTTTAAATGGGATTTGCAGTGTTACTCCCACCTTGTGCAAGTGGGGGTACCCCTATGCAAGCAGCTACTCCATATGTTGGTTTGCTGTACATCTGCTGCTCAGCACAAAGATCTCTCAATGACTTTTTCAGAAAGAACAGAATGGCACTTGATACAGAATAAAGTTCTTCTTCTTGCTGTTACAGGCAGTTGCCTAAGGATTTAGCCAGCTAAAGTCCTAAAGCTGCTGAAAGAAGGCAAATAATATTAGTAGCCACTCTACCTGCTCAACTTTTGGCATCTTCTTATGTCGCAAATGTCTGGGTTACTCTACTCTATTAACTTTTTAGTCCTTCAAATCTTCTGACCTAAGAGGATGCCTCCCAGGTGCCCTATTAGAGGAACTTCACAAGGTTTCTGCTACTCTGGTTTCACCAGGTGTTTCATTTCATTTGGTGAAAAGCAACCTCACGTAGGGTTAATTCTCTATGTTATCTCACAAAGCAACTGAAAACAACTGATGGAGTGCCCACAGCTGTGGTATTTTGACGGTCATTCCTTTTAAGCATATTTACAGTATGAACATTTTGTATAGTGATATATAACAACTGTTGCAATCTGCATTAACCCAATCAATAATGCTGTAATTCATATTCCAGTTCATTTTGTAATTGGACTTGGCAGCAAGTGGTTTTATGATCACATACTATAAAACAATTAGGAACCATATAAAAATAGTACTTTTGACGTTTTTACTCATAGTTAAGACTCCCCTAAACACCTAAGTTTCATTGGATTATGTTACAAACTTACTTATTTCAGAATTCCCAGCAGGACACCTGGGTCCAAAAAAATATTGCTGTAGTGTAATTATGCCTATTAATGAAGTTCCCTAAATTTCCATCAGCCTGGAGCTTTATGGTGTACTTCTGAATGTCAAAAATCCTTTTGCATATCTGAATCCCATTCAGAATCTGGCCTTGATGAAAACTCATTTCAGTAAATTAGGCTGAGACAAGCTATGCAAATTTTAGATCATTAAAGGGAGAGGAAGTCCTGTGAAACAAAGTAATTGTTACACCATTAAATGTTAGCATTAATAAATACATAAATAAAAAATCCTAGCATTAATTATGTAAATTTACTTTTTAAATAAACAGAAGAACACAGTCTCAAGTTAACTTAATACATGGTGACTTTCTAGGTATATCAGTCTCAATAAGCACAATATTGGTGTAGTAAAATAAATGTTTAAGAAATTCCAGTTTGTCTTTTCTAATTGTGAAATTAGATCTTTTGTATTTTCCAAAAACAACAAAGAAAAATAAACGATAATGCTCACACTCATACACATACATCTCCTATTTCAAAACAGACTTGTATGCTAGTATTATCTTCATACCTCTACAGGCTATTCAATTTTCTACCACTTTGAGATACAAGATAGGAAAAAGCTCCCTAACAAATGCTGGTCCATTTTTTACAAGAAGAAGATGGGAGAGTTCTGCTCTTTTTTATAGTAATAGATTACGCATTTCCAGAACCCTGCATTGCTCATGTTATTTAGAAGTTATATACCACAGAGAGAGGTAAAGTCCACCTTTCTCTCCTTTTACTATTATGATAATCAATTCATAAAATATTTACAAGTATTTCCTCTCTTTTTCTATTTTGAAGGCAAAATAGATAATTTTCTTTCTTCTCAAAGGAGTGTGTATGCATGAACACAAATGTGAGGAGATGTAATTAATTTACTTTTTACAACCTTATTTGTAATTTAGGGGACCCTATCATTACATCTTGATTGCATCTGCAATTATCTGATACCAAATGTTACTTCTATCACCTTCCCACTGTTCTCTCTCTCTCTCTTCTTTTTTTTTTTTAACAGCTTATAACTATTTCCTGTTGCATAGTGGCTGAGAAAGCTCTCTTAAGCCCCAAGTGCAAATCAATAAGTTATAGTGATTCATAAAAATAAGACTGTCATCATTATTATTCAATTATTGCTGGGTATGTGGAAAGGTTCTTCAAGAGCTGGATGTTTCTTCACTAATATTTATAATCTGCATTGAACAGTGTTAATGAATGTGTGGGTGTACATTAGGCTGAAATGTGGTGGTATTTGATTTATACTAAGTCCAGGTCTGATTGTTAATGTTAAATCCATTAAAGTGTCTCTTAGATCTGCCTTAATGTACTTCCCTGCATACAATAGACATTAAACATTAGCATTTACCTAGCTTTTCATTATTGGTCGGGTATTTGTCTTTATTACATCACCCTAGGATACATGGGACTTGCAATATTTTGAAAAATAGCACTTTATTAAAGCCTCACTTGTCAGAAGCCAATATCTTAAAATTTATCAGTGTGTTTAGCAAAAAATAATCAGCTGATGCTAACAGTGTAAGACGGAATGCTACTTAACCCTAGTTTATAAAACCAGGATGCTCAAGGAAAAAATCCACATTTGATCTTGAGGGAAAATGAATTCACAAACAGTTTGCGTTTGGAAAAATAAAAGATACTATGTTTACCTAAGCTGCCACCTTCTGAGCATCTCCAAGGGAAGAATTTTTCTCTCTAGCTCAAAATTACATTCTCCTGGGGAACAAAACATAACAAAACAAAACAAGAAGTGTAAATAGGAAAAACAAGGTAGGGAGAACATATAGGAAATCATCAACTTCCAGATCAGGTCACATATTTCACAATATTTCTCAGCAATTCTGCAAAGGCTGTTGAGTATTAAATAAACAGGCTGAATACAGCATTCTTCCCATCTACAAGAGTTTTCCACTCACAATACATAAAAACAGGAACCCAGACAAGGCCAGGTCAATCTAGGGTATATTTCTGATACTGTCTCCATGCAATACTTCTGTTTTTCTTACCTGAGAGTTTCTGTTCGTGATCAGAGCCAGTCATTGTCACTCTTTAGTTATTATTTTCAACCACTTTTGCTGAAGGACTAAGCTAAAATCAAAGCCTTGTAGGCTTTATTTTATCTTAAAAGGAGTGATTGGTATTTTGATAAAATGCAGTTTATTTACATGAAGTTCTTCTCTGCTGCAGGAGACATTAAACAATATGCTTTCTTTGCTCATATTTTTAAGGCTTTTCCAGCCAAATACTTAACTCACATATTCCATCCCTCTCCTCTCACCCAAGTATTTTTTTGTCCAAATTGATATCCAGCAAATCTTCTCCATCCAAATCCCATATAGTCTGGTATAGGTTTGTGTAAGTATAGGAATAGACTATTAGTTGTCTGCCACACACATTAAGTGAAATTCAGCAACTGAATTTTATAATCTTTGTACTGCTGGTGTTGTACAGTAGATGTTAGTCCAATTCAGAATTGTGCCTTTGCAGCAGTGCAAAATGGTTAGAAGCACACTTTTATCAACTCCCTGGGGACCTTCAGTAACAGTGTATAAAATGGATATTATGTATAGAACAATATGTGTCAGGATAAGGTTTGGCCTAGAAGTCCCATGCACTTGACCAACCCTGGCCAAATGTCAAAGGGCAGCTCCTGCATTTTGGAAAGAACAATTGTCACAGCTGCTCCCAAAGGACAAGGCAAGCCTTGGTGCTTCGTCGTCTGCTCTTGGATTTGAGCAGTTTTCGTATTGTTTCTCACTCAGAACTCTGTCTAAAAATAGTGTAGATCCAAGTGTATATGCCACTGCAAATTATTCCAGCACATTTGGAGAACACATACAAATGTTCCAACAACAAACATCACCTTTTATTTTGTCAGTTATATAATAATCTAGGCAATCATTGACATTATGACTTTTTTTTTTTTAATTGGGCTTTCAAAAGCTCCCTTGCTTTGTATTTTTACATTCTTGTCTCTTTGAAATCTAAGCACTGAGCTCAATCTTTCACCAAATGATCCTGCCAGCAAAGGCAGTCTGGTTCTTTTTGCCTGTATCATTCTGGACTTGGGTAACTTGGAAGTATGTCCGTTTTGACTGGTAAAAACTTTTGGATATGTCTGAACATAGCTCTTTCCAAAACTTAACAGGGAATTTCCGTTAAATCAACTCCTTAAATTTGTTTGGGATAGAAAGGGATGTGATTTATTTATTTATTTATTTATTTATTGGTCTTTCTTGTTATACAGGGATTTTCTGTCTTTTTAGTATGCAGGTGTGTTCTTTTTTTCTTTTTCTTTTTTTTTTTTTTCCTAGGCCTGACAAAATTTGGCCTTAATCAGAGAGGTCATCTGCCTTCCCAAGCTGGAACAAGTTTTTTTGACTCCCAGAACTTGGAGGCAAAATGAATATGCAACTGATACATCCACATTACCACAAACAGAAGAAGCTACTTGCAGATTAATGTTGGTTCTTGATAGTACCATGGATCCTGCTGCAATCTGTCTCCCAGATAAGACTCCAACTTGTGTAAAATGTTGCCATCTCTGTTTAGTGGCAATTTAGCAACTAGACAGCATTGATAACAACTGAATATAGATCACCGAAGAGCAGTTCTGGTCACATAAACGGTATATAGTTAGATTCTGAAAATGTCAGTACATCCTTTTAAAACATCACAATCTCTTAAATAATCCGTCTTAAAAAAAGAGAAATCCAAAGAGAATGGACCTTTGGCAACAAAACCACTTTCTCCCTACTACGACTGATGGCCAATTTCCTGCATCTTGCTTTTCAGTGGTTAGCAGAGAAATTTTGCACCAGAGCTGCCAGGGAATTTTGATGTTTCTGAAGCATATTTGTACCCTGCTGATCCTGTCCAAAATAATAATAATAATAATAATAATAATAATAATAATAATAATAATAATAATAATAATAATAATAATAAATTAAATTAAATTAAATTAAATTAAAAAGTCAACCTTAGAGTAATTAAGCAGCCATTAAGTTGCACAGTCACCCCTGCCTGGCCATGTTGCCTAGGAAGTCCTCCCCTAACCAGAGTCCAGAGGGATTTTAACATTTCCACCATCCCATCCTGTTTAATCGGTCAGCTTCAAGGAGCATAGTCATGAGGATCTCAAGCGGTCTAACATTACAGAACTGAAAATGCAGACAACATATTAAAGCTCTTTCTTTAAAAAAGAGGCTTCACTCTCTTTTTAGCTAAAAGTAGAACACATGCTTTTTCATAGACTATAAAGTCATTAGCAAAATCCATAGCATTGCCATTGTCGGTTTAGGAATTTGTTTCCCTTATTGTCATAGGAAATTTATTAAATATATATATATAAATATTCCCAAATTTCAGTGGCAGCATCTTGTTTAACATCCTGTCAATTATATTACTTTTAAAGGTTTGGGCTTTGGTATGCAAGAGTATTCTTTGTTTAAATTTCTGCCCCAGGCAAAATAAAGGTTATTAATCTGTGCTTAAAAACACAGATGTTTCTGTATATTTCCTTCTTCAGACAAACTGGTAGACAGTGCCTGGTATGAGAAAGATCAGGTACGTCGTGTTACAAGATTAGTGAAAGCACTTCCTAAATAAACTATATGTTCATGAAATTAATTTCTTCTTATTACCAACAATAATTCATATGTTTGCAACAATCTAAGTGGAGAAAAGCTAAGGCAAAGATGACAAGACATAGAATCTGAGGCAAAGTGAGATACAAAACCTGAACTCTTCTCTCACCCTTGTATAAGATCCCCCTAAGGGAATGCCAAGGTTCATTAATAAGACAGTGTAGGAAACTTGCTATGACAAGTTACTTTGCCTACAATTAACTTGCACAGGGAACAGTGTTTGGCTTTGGCTGTACTAATTCACTGTTGCTTCCATGTAGTGTGCTTCTAGAAGGTCCATCAGTGCTATGAGCATAAACACTCCATTGCTCCTGCACTACAGAGGTTCAGGAAGTGTTTAAAAAAGGGAAGTAGCTTTCGATCAGGAATGCACTCTCTATCTCAACACATATTTGCCCTCTTATGGCTTGATCCATTTTTCAGTGCAGATAAGTGTCTTTCCATTTATTTCAGGGTTGGCTGGACAGGAATTTTAATTGTCTTTCTATGGCAAAGAAAGTATTTGGGGCTAGTGAGTTATAAAGATACCTCTTACTTGTGTGTGCCCTAGAGTTCCTGTTACAGTAAATCATCTCTTGCTGTGTTCTCCTGTCGTAAAACCATACACTGTGCAACAGGTTTCTCTGGTGCCACTGTACACCTGAACACATCTGGACACAACCCAGAGGTAAGGACATTATCAAAATAGTACAAATAAGAAACAGCAATATAGTACAAATAAGAAACAATAAAACAATACATAGAGAAAGTTATGATACTAGAAGTCCAAATTTCAGTGATAAATATGGTAATTTTATTTGAATAATTATTTATAATTCATAATTTTAAATAACAAGAGGAAACAATTAATATGCAAAAGTTGAAAAAAAAAAAAAGTTGCAAAGGAAAAAGTTGGTGATAGAAGAGCAAAATCAAACTCAGAGGACAAACCAGACTTAGAGAAATAAATGGGCTGTGATAGTACTTAATGTTTATCAAGTTTAAAAAGAAGCATGACTTCTGGAAAAAAGCAGTAATATCCTTTTCCTAGCCATATATTTCTATTCTGCAGCATGCTTTAAAGACAAAAAAGGAGCCCTCAAACATATATCCTGTCTTAGCGCATACCACACTGTGATACAAGTTTAGAAATCAAGTCCTGATGGAGGGAACAGCTGGCAAAGGACAACTGTTTAATGGGGAATGCAGTTCTGCAGAGACTTCTCAGGAAAGAAAAGCAGAACCTGATCCGATTTTCTATTATGTACTTGCCAGTAAATTAGAGAGTTCCTGAAAGGCTGGCTTTCATTTGTTGAATTCAGTCCCAGATGTCCAATGACTATCAAGGAAAATTCAGTTCTAAACCTGCAAACAGACAAGCTTCATCATGTAGGCTGTGAAGTCCCCTTGAAGTCAACAGGACCAATAAGAGTACATGAAGATATACATCATTAATTCTCTCAGACTAGTGCCTTACATAGAATTCATGTTATACCTTGAGTTTTATGAGCATTAGCCAAGTAACTTTATAAGGAATACTGTTAGTTCATCACCAGAAATTGTTGCCAGTCATATACGCAATGATTTTGCTTGCAGCGGTATTTTAGCAGTATTGTACAGCTGTCCTTATTCACTATATCAATAATTTAGTATGTTGTCCATTAGATTACAAAAATATTCATTAAAATTATCTACAGGTATTAACGCCAAATGTTAAAAAATAAATAAATAAATGTTTTTACATTCCCCAAGTGTTAGTTTTTTGCATATCACCTAACAAATAGACCCAGTTCTATTCTCCATTATATTTTATCTTGCTTTAACTTTGTGAATTTAATTAGTTAATGTAATATATGTTAGTAAGTGTATAATGTTAAACATTTGTTTCTCTTCATAGGTACAGAAAGAGTTTGAACGAGACCAGATTCACTGACCAGAGCCACTGACTCACTCAGGACATATAGACCTGTACCTGCAAAAAGGTATAGATTTCTAGTTCCAGCTAGATTCTTAAATTCCAGTGGTCTGGGGTTAAAATTGGCCCTTTAAAGTCTTTTATGGTTTCAGGCTGTATTGAATCCAAGAACACGCACTTTCCCTACTGTCAATTAAACCGTCTTTGCCCACTGTCAGTGAAACCTGTCCCAGTAACTGCTTTCAATTATTCACGATGAGAAAAACCTTATTCATACACATACATGCACACATGCAAGGGCTTGGATTTATACACGTGTGTATATATATATATACAGATATATACAGATGTATATATGTATACATGTAAGATAAGATACAGGACAGACATGAATGGATGAAGGTAAGGTTTAATTTTTGAAAAGTTTAATCCAGGATTAATATTGTATCCAAAATAAATCAAAAAAAAATAGTTCTCCTGTCTCACGAAGTTATTGGCAGCAATATTCACAGAAGAAGCCTGCTTAAGAAAATAATGCACGGAACTTACAGTGAGCAAACTCCACACCTGCACAGAAAGCCCTGCTCCCAGGACTGTCTCATCCACCCAGAGATAGCAACATTTTTCACAGTATGCCAGGAGATACTGCAGGTGCTTCAAATACATCTTGAATTAATGGAAAACAGTTAAATAGGAAGGAAGGGAGGAAGGGAGGGAGGGAGGAAGGAAGGAAGGGAGGAAGGGAGGGAGGGAGGGAGGGAGGGAGGGAGGAAGGAAGGAAGGAAGGAAGGAAGGAAGGAAGGAAGGAAGGAAGAAAGAACAGATGCCATTAACTTATGGTTAACCACGAATTTGAAGCAAAATATTGAAACAATAAGGTACTTCTGGACATCTGTAGTTTATGACAGAAGAAGTTTGACAGGCAACTTAGCCCTACAACTGTCAGACCCCCAAACCAATGAAGCGGAAAATAAAAGTGCTCCCAAACATGTTTAAAATGATTCATCTCACTGTTTTGCTTTGAAACGAGGAACAAAAATGGAAGCATTCCTATTCCCTATTGAAAGTAATCACAGTTTTATATCCCTCAGTGTTTACATAAAGAGAGCTGTTTATTTAGAATCCTTGGTGATAAGGACACGGCAAGCTCATAACTTATTATATATTCTCTTTTCATTTTGTCTTTTTTGGGGCGAGAATTATGTATATTTTATGATAACCCAAAATGACTTATACATAAAAAATACAGACTTTAAAGATAAAAAGGATTAGTAGCAGGTAATGCATTTTCCATGAGTGGCTATAGGGCTCTCAGTTCCAGAATGTACAGGCTGCATACAAATGAATTGATAAAAGTCTGAGGCTGCGGATGGGTAGAAAGGCTCATGCTTTGCTGGAGATGATTCTTAAAGTTACAATAAATCAGACAGACAGTGTCGGCCTTTGAGGATAAACCTGTGATGGCTTGTTGTGCCTCTTTGAATCGCCTCAGAGGCCCAGGGACTAAAAAGTGCCTAGATGTCACATTAAATCTACCGGGAGGATGGAGCACTTCAAAGAGGAACGCAATCAGATCTGATGGAAAATACATTTTCTGAAAGCTACTGACAAAAAAGTAATCTTTGATGTGGATGTTGAATAACAATTGATATTGTCTTTCCTGACATTTTTCATTATTGCTGTCTTATACAGCCTACTTCATGTATTAAAGCAATATTAACTGTTTGACAGGGACAAATCCTCAAACTATCACATAAGCAATTGTTTCTGAATTGTCTTAGCCCACTGCCTGTAAAACCTGTCCCAATAACTGCTTTTAAATATGATGGTATACTCTTTTCCTTGACTAGCTAGACAGTGTCTGAGCCTTGGCATAATACAATAGAGTCTAGGGGATATTAAAAATGGTTAGGTGGTTATGAGGTGTCGTTTGATTATAAGCAAGGAGCAGCAGTGTTTTCTGAAGGTGACTTTTAATGAGAGAGGTCTATAAAAAGTTAGTTCTTATTATTCCCAATCTACAATACACATTTATAGCAAGTATATGTACTCAGAAATTTCGTTTTTCCTGCAATTCTTACAGCTCAAAACAGAAAAATAAGAAACATACAGGAGATCTTTGTTATTTATGCAAGGAAATAAAGCAATCTGTAGCTGTACAAAATGCTATAAAATATACTGCAGATAAATCCCCCAGTTGAGAATGGGAAGAAATTCAAGCAGCTCTAGAAGTTACATGTCATTTCAAAGGACTGGATCCTTTCTGAGGTTTGATGTCTTAACCTCCTACTATAGTAGTGTGCATCTTTACCAAAGGTATTTTTACACCCAGAACCCCTGATTTCTAGATGACCTCAAGCTTCTGAGTGGGCAGCTGGAAAGGCAGCTGTGGTTCTAGTCAGCCTGGTACACAGGGGTTAACTACATTAGCACCAGGGAAAGTCAGGGGTACAGAAAACTCAAGTCTAAGAGTAAATTGCAACACCAAGATAATCTACAGCTCTCAGGCTCTCAAAAGTTACTGGCAATTCTGCTACACTATAAAACAGCGAAGCTGTGGCTGAGCCTGTTTACTTCCAATTCCCTTGACAGCCTTCAGTTTTTCACACTCCTGGAAGATGGTTTAACCAGCTTTCTCTCCTGTTATCATGACTACCACTACCAGTGCCACCACCAGGAGCCTTTTGCAATCACTCACTTGTTACAGTTGATTGCTCCTTTTTATGGAAGAGTCCCTTGGTATGGTTTGTCTGTGGAGTCCCTCCCCAGGGAAAATGTTTAATGGTGTACAGTTAACCTGTTGTACAGCATGACAAAGAACCGAGGATAGTTCACTTAAGAGGCTCCGCAGAGTAATTGAGAGAGTATCTCTGGCAGGGAAGAGTAAGCAGCAATGCTGTCCAGCTGCACACTGTGCATCTGTAATGCATTAGATATTTTCATTAACATGCAGAAGAGTTTGAAAGACAGCATTTGGCTGCACCTCTCTTTGCTACACAGCTCTGTTGCCCTCCAACACGTAAAGGAAAAGCTGGCATGTTGCTACTTTTCTGCTGCCCTTTGCCATGTCTGTGCTTTTGGAAGGCACATGTGCCCTGGAAAGCAGCTGTCCCCATACACACAGGGTAATGCCCACCACCAGTGGCATTTCTGCCAAATCCAGCCCACTCCTGGTCAGTGCTGAACTGTCAGATTCACAAGAGAACTGGGCATTCAGACATTATTTTTTTTTCTGTACAGAAGACTGCTGCCATCTTCTCATGAAGTAGAAAGACAACAAAACCTTCTTCTCTTGGATTATTTGCAAACAATAGATAACCCGCCCTCTCCCCCCCCCCCCCCCAAAAAAAAAAAAAGGGAAGAGAGAGAGAAAGAGAGAAAGAGAGAGAGAGAGAGAAAGAAAGAGAGAGAGAAAGAGAGAGAGAGAGAGAGAGAGAAAGGAAAGAAAGAAAGAAAGAAAGAAAGAAAGAAAGAAAGAAAGAAAGAAAGAAAGAAAGAAAGAAAGAAAGAAAGAAAGAAAGAAAGAAAGAAAGAAAGAAAGAAAGAAAGAAAGAAAGAAAGAAAGAAAGAAAGAAAGAAGGAAAGAAGGAAAGAAGGAAAGAAGGAAAGAAGGAAAGAAAAAGAAAGAAAGAAAGAATTCAGCAACATTTTCATCTGTTTCAAAGGTTATTCTTCCTTATCTCCCAGCCCTGACTGTTGCTTTATTATTTCAGAGTTGGCTAAGGCCAAATATATCCTGCATACACTTCAGCCTAAATTTTGCACAGGCCCCTTTAGCACTCCAGCTCCTTGACACTTCAACCCCAGCTCTACCAGGAGGGATTTATTTTCTTTCATGCTCTCCATCGTTCTATCCCTGATGGGAACTCCCAGGTTTCCTTACACCTTCCTTCTGAGTTATTGAAATGAAGCTGCTTGGCCAGCTGAAACTTCTTTGAAGTCTGGGAACATTTCAGATGTCAAGTCATGAGATTTCCTCTCCCTTTATTTTAGACTGCTGCCAGCACTTGTAAAAATCTATGAAATACTAAGCATTAAAACCCAATATACAGTGAACTCCTGGCACTGATTTTGCAATCCTACAGTAAATGGAAGAAGAGAAAAACACAAAAATTATCATAATGCATCCTTTTTGGAAATATTAGAAGAATTATTTTTGTTGGGGGATGGGGAAATAAATAACTATTAGTTGGCAAAAGATGTGTAAAAAGCTTTTAGTTCTGTTTTTATGCCACTGAGAGGATACCACAATCCTCTATCCTCTCTCCACACAGATCACACTTTGACTGGTTTGCACCAGATTAGAAATTCTGCAGCCCCATTACGCAAAGTAGCCAACCAGCATGGACACATGCCATTGCCTTACATTTGTGCAAATTTTTCTGATGGGTTAGTATTGTACAAGCAGTCTTTACGACAGACCTCATACTGCCTTTAATCTTACAGCCAGGAAGCCTTTCATGTCATACGTCCTGCATTTGACAGACATGCTAACACATGGAACAGGCTGCCCAGGGAAATGGTGGAGTCACCATCCCTAGAAGTCTTCAAAAGACATTTAGATGTAGAGCTTAGGGATATGGTTTAGTGGGGACTGTTAGCGTTAGGTCAGAGGTTGGACTCAATGATCTTGAGGTCTCTTCCAACCTAGAAATTCTGTGATTCTGTGATTCATGTCTCCACGTGACCTGAGCTGCTGCTTGGTCTGGTGGCAATCTGGCAGTCCATTGTTCTTTAAATACAGGGCACCTGTGGCTTCCCTTGCTGGTTTGGGGCTTAAGTACACCAAGCAGAGGTAGTGTGACAGCTAACTTCAAACAAAGTCAGAAGCAATCAGCAGGTCAATGTGTAAAACCAATGCAGTCTTGCGTTGACAGGAAAAAGAAAAAACAAACAAACAAACAAACAAACAAAACAAACAAACCAAAAAAAAAAAAAAAAAAACAAAAAAAAAAACACAGTTGTGAGGCAGAGCAGATTTTCAAGGGGAGCAACCAGAGACATTGCCCAGGGCTGCAAGCTCATTGTGACCCTTCCAAAGCTGAGGTCTGGCAGCAGTGGAGGGTCATCCCATGTCACAGAAGTAAGAGAAGGAGAGGAGAGGGCTAAGCTGTGACTCCTTTCTATGGTCCTTATACATTATTTTGTGCTGCAGAAGGAACCAAGCTGCTACCAACAGCTAGGCACTGCCCCATATAGTCCTCCACTACCACTGGCCATTTTCATGTGCACCACACAAAGGAGGGCCATGACAACTTTCTGGCTTTGAATCACTGCTGCCCAAGGGGAGGTGCCCAAATTTAGCACTTGATTTTGCTCACGCCACTTCACAGCCCCTGCATACACCTCTGCACATTGGGGCCAGGCTTAGAGATTCACAGCTTTCCTGTGAGATCTGTGAAAGGATGCAAATTGCTCCATAACTACTTGGATGTTTTGCAGAGGTCTGTGCTACTCAGTGTCCAATTTATAACCAATCAGCCCTGTACAACAAGCAACTCCACATACAATAACAGCTGATTCTGGCTTGCTTTCACCTCTTAGAAGTTGCATCCCCACAGGATGTAACAAGACAGTTCTATAAAGCTGTGTGGGTAAAAAGAGTCATCAAGGTCACCATTCTCAAAAGCACCTAGAGCTGAAATGAAAGGCTCAGCATATGGTGTGTGGCACAGATTCAAGCCTGTCCTAAGTATGGTCCTCTTCTCCCAGCTCCTCTGACAAAAGCATATGTGAGAGTTGCCTACATAAAATCAGCTCTGATTTTCAATATTTTGCCTTAAAATTATATCTTTTATAAATGAGGTCTGAATTCAATCTGAATTTTGTAATATTTATAAAGCAAATAGTTCTAAAAGGTATAAAAGCTATAAAAGGTATAAAAGGCAAGTAAACAGCGCTGGGTGTGCGGGGAGTCTATGCTCTACCAACACGCACACACACACATCAAACATTCTAAATACATGTATACAGAACATTGTTTTACATAATAACCCGAGTATGCCTATACATACATACAATCAGGATAGGTAACAAACAATCCTTTAAGTTCTATAACTTAACAGTCTCCATTTTCCATTCCTTTTCTTGCTTCAGGCCTTATGTATCCCGTTCTTCCCAGATTGAAGAAAAGCATATCCATCTCCTTGTGAAGGCCAATGAGGCCTGGATCAAAAGGCACGTCCAGGTCACCAGGGGAAGGAACAGCAAAAGCCTTTGTTGGCTGTAGCAGCAGAGGGGCTCATGGCGTAGAAGTCGGATCAGTAAAGGAGCCCGCAGCTCCCTCACTGTCTGGCAAGCCACACGTTTGTGACTGTGGCTCCACATGGCTCTTTAAGGCCTCAGAGATTGCTTGCCAGGTGCCGAGCAATCCCCATTGCAACCTTGTCGGGTTTAGTAGCAGAGTCCCACACCTTGACCTCAGTTTGGTCCCATATTTCAGGCTCATAAACTGTCCAATTGTTAATGAGAATGAGCTGTAAGGTTACCAGGACAGTCTTTGTTCCTAAGGACGTATGATTCCCCATAATGCACAACTGCTTACCAGCGAGGGGCAGTTGTGTGCGTGGGTCTGCTTCTCTCCGCTTGAGCTTCTTCCCAGCTCCAGTGCATCTATTTTCAGCGACTTTCTGTACGAGCTTCTCTGAGTGGTTTGCTGAGTTTGGCCGAACCTATCTCAGTGAGGCAATCAATGTGCCTGTTCCCATCCTGGTCTCCGTTCTGCTAGCCTGTTCCTTTTCATTCCTTCTTTCTGCTTCTTTATTGATGACATAACTTCTTCGTGTTGCCTTTTTTTATCTTGAGGACAGGCTCCCCTCTTATACCCTTCTCTCCACAGCAGTTCTTTTCCAAACAACTTTTCATTGGTCAAACAACTTTGAATGTAACAACAACAGCAAACACCCAGAAACATCCATGCCTTAACGGCTGGAGAACAAGAGAACCAGGTGGGGAACAAGAAACCGAAGACTGCATGGAGTCTCCTGAATCACCCTTCTTTGTTCCCTCCAAACTCTTTTATATTCCTGATGGCCTCGTCGTTAAGAGTCTAATGTTATCTCAATCATGGGGTTTTCCAACCCCCATGGCCACATTCCCAAATCTCCCCCTTCTTTATTAATATCAACCATTTTCTCGACACAAATTACCACTCCATATATATCTATTAGTATTGTGATGTTTTCAGTGACTGTCTTACGAGCATTTAGAATATTTCTACAATATGATTTTACCAGGGGATTTTTTAATATATAATTTGTATGGCAGCAAGTACTTCAAGCGCTATCTTTCAAAATTTTGCATTTCACATTTCTTTCTGAAATACACTGATTTACAGAGCATAGCTGCTACAGGAACACAGAGTATCTCCTTCACACACAGGTTAGACTGTGAGGTTATGAATCAGTATTCTTTTCATCGCTAATTTACTCTTTGATTTGGGGTTTTACGTTTGACTTTTTGGTTGTGTTTGTTGTTGTTTGTTTGTTTGTTTGTTTTTAATTCATATTATAAGTGTAGGTAATTCTGTAATTTGCAGTGAATTATTTGCATGGCAATAAATACACTATGTATGTGTGGAGCATTGACCCAGGCAGCAGCCAAGCATCCACACAGCTGCTCCTTCACTCCCCTCTCCCATGGAATGGGGAAGAAAACAGAAAGAAGGCAAGATGACTCATGAATCAAGACAAAGACAGTTTAAGAGGTGAAGTGAAAGCTGCACGTGCAGACCAGGCAAAATAAGGAACTCTCTCACCACTTTTCATGGGCAGACAGATGTCCAGCCACTCCTTGGGGAGCAGGGCCTCAGCACATGTAGTGGAAGACAAACACCATAACCATAAATGTCCCCCTTCTTCCTCCTTTTCTTGAGCTTTTATGGCTGAGCATGCCATCATGGCGTGTGGGATATCCCTCTGGTGAGCTGGGGTCAGCTGTCCTGCCTCTGTCCTCTTCCTGACTCTTGCCCCCCACCCACCCCAGCCTGCTCAATGCTGTGTGAGCACAGTTCAGCAACAGTGAAAACACTGGTGTGTTACCAGCACTATTTTCAGTACAAATCCAAAGCATTGCATCATACAGGCTGCTATTGAGAAAATGAGCTCCATCCCAGCCAGACCCAGTACAAGGAAATGGAAATGAAAATTAAACCTGGGATTTCCATTCCTCAAGCTGAATTGCGCGGTCATATTGTAGGAGCAGATGCACTAGCCCCCAGAAAATGTGAGGAGCCTGATGATTATTATTATTAATTATTATTTTCAGCAGATTTTATTGACAACATTGTTTTTCCAATATGCCATTCCTCCAAATTGATAGCTCTTCAGGGAATACTTCTTCCACCTGAGAAAGTCTCCATACACTCACATTTGAGGTGAACTCACTGCCAGTCTGAACAAGCTATGGAAGCTGCCATCTAGTTGTACAAAAAGCTGTTTCTTCTCTCCTTTGGGGGCAGGTGGACTGAGGCCTTTGCCCCAACAGCATCCTGACATCTGTCAGCTGGGGGAACATAAGACCCAGCTTCAATTTTTTATTTCAGATTCATGTAAATGGATCTGCTGCCCTGTAATTAATTTGCTGCTAATTACACAATTACTCTCATTTATAGTATCATTTTAAAATGAATTGATGTTAGCCCGGTCTAATTTGCAAAATAAATTAAGCAAATTGTCACTTGATTTTAAATCAAGTAAATCAAGCCCTCTGTTCAGGCTGCCTGCGTGGTGCCACAGCTGACTGCAGTGCCAACGGATGTTGCCGCTGTTCGTGTGGCCGCTGCAAATGTCGGGAGCCCCACTCAGATGCAGCAAGGGGAGGATTAGGGGCTGCCACCGCCTCTGGTTGTGTGGCATTTTGCCTCTCCTGTTCAAGCTGCCCACTTTGGTCGTGCTCATTATGAAGATTTATACCATCATCTAGTGGAACTCCCCTTAAACTACAACCCATTAACTCTGGTAGTCTGCACTTTACATGCAGTCTGAGATGAAGAGAGTAGGCAATGAGGTTCTTGTATTCAGGTTACTAAATATAGGAGGATTTTTGACATCTCCCAGAGCAGGAAAATTTGCCATAACCGCTGTAATTAAAATCTCGCTCAATATTTGCCTAATGTCGCATTAAATCCATGTAATGCTGCTGCTTGTCTCTCTCCCCCCCCTCTCCCCTCCCACCTTTTCCACAGTGTTATTTTTCAAGATCTAGAGACATGACTGCAGCAGCAGCAGCAAAGCTAAGTTGTATTATACAAGAGAGGTAAATTCTCACTTAGAAAAGCACATTAAAAAACAAAAGAACAAACATACAGCCCATGCTCTCCACATAGGATGATAAACCCTGCCTGAATAAAAATATATATTTCACCCTAATTTTTCATCACAGTGGAATAGAGAGCATTTCCTCTTGTCTTGTTGCAATCACTCTTGTCTAGAACTACATATATAGTTTTACCAAGCACAGAAATGAGTTACAGTTCTCACAGTTAATTCTCTCCACTCTGCCACAGAGCATCACAGATCTTCCCTTCCTTAATCCAGGAGTCCCTCCAGACATCTTCCAAATGAATTTGTTTTTCTTAATCCAAAACAAAAGCTGGGGAATCACCTGTAGTCCCACACTACATCCGGGTATCCAAAGGAGCTACAGAAAACCTGAATCAGCAGGAGCAGCACACAGTATTTCTGTGCCATCGAGCTGATTAAGAGACTAAACCAGAGACAGTGTGGCTTTGCATGGACAAATCAGTCAGGAGGAGTGTTTCATGTTCAGGCCTCACTACTCACACGCTGGCTCCTGTCTCTCTATCTGCATCTACAGCCGGTGATTGAATTTAATGGACACCTCCCAACGAACCCAGCAAGCTGGGGAGAAGCCGGGCATTCCCTGAGTGCTCATTAATTGCGCACAATGAGGTGCACGCAGCCTGCCTCCTGCAGCACCACTCATTTCCAATTTAGATGAGGCTGCTGGGCCACCAGGGACTCGCTGAAAAATGACAAGGACCATCCTCACATCAGCGGGCTGGGCAGGTCAGTCTGCCCAGTTGTACCCAAGACCTGCACTGAGCAGCCTCTCCCTCTCTCCGTTTTGTGGTGGTTACCCAGTGCACAGCCTGTGCCAGTGCTCACACCACTGTTCCGGAGATGCCAAATCGCGCCTTCTCTTTCCCTGCAATACACATGGCTGTTTGCCTCACAACACGAATTTTCTCCCTTCTACTATCGCAGCAATAACCAGCTTGTGCTACGGGGAGCCCTTCTGGGAAAAAGCGCTGACCGTGCATCAGCGTCGTGGATTAGTTTGCTTTTGCTCTGATTTAACACTAACATAATTTTCTGTGACCAAATGGCTGATGCCTCCCTGCCCCCAAGGGCATGATTATACCCCTTCAAGCCCCAGCGTATGAATTTCACAACAGTCAAAAGACAAGGTAAAGGAGAATAGTAATCCAGTACAACAGCACTTGTTTTATAATAAAGTGTACTACAGAGCTACAGTGCAGCTGTTTCATCTAATCTGAAGCATGTGCAGTCCATATTAATAGTTAATTTAGCCTGCTTTTAAAATCACAGCAACCTTAACAACAACAAAAAGGCGTGACCTGTCTTTCCTGGAGGAGCCTAGTCACATTCCTCTCCAAGTTCTCCATGTGACAGAGCAGTGCTACAATTAAAGCACAATAATTTGCTTGTTATTCAAGTCAGGCATTAGTTCTAGTAATGGGGTGCTTGGTGGAGAGATGGATTTCCTTGTTAGGAGCTAAGCACAGGATTAGCTGAATTCTCCATGGAGAAATCTTGATTTGTTCAAGGTCTTTCATGTTTTCTACAGAGAAGGGATTATGTCTACTTAAAGAGGGGGCTTGCTTAAAAAGCTACAAAGTATAAGAAAAGGATTTAGGGCAGTCGGGCCTGTGGTTAAGTAGCTGAGGGGTAGAGGGAGTTTTAGAGCAGAGGATTATTTAAAGCCATAAAGTTCAAAAAATAATTGGTTTAGCACTACTGGGTCAATGCAGGGTAACATGCTGGAAAGGCAGTTAAGCATAAGCTAATATTCATTTTACTTTGGCTAATTATTGCAAGGATTCAGAGTAGAGGGTGAAAGAAGAAATGTTCTAGCTCCTTCCTTTGGGGTTCAACCATATGGCTCATTTCTGTGCTCCTCTGCTTTTCTATATATATCTGTTGTGACATATATTACCAGCCCCGCGCAAGAATCGCAAAGGGCTCTTTTTAAAGCTCTGACATTGTTCACTTAATGAGGCCATGAAGTAGACCATTAAAAGCCTTCCAGAAGAGTTGTAGAAATCACAGTTCCTATGCAGCCTATCTCACAGGCAGCTCCATCTCCCCCTCCTGCTTCCAAGGCACCCGCAATGTTATTAGTTAAGCCTGACTCCAGGTAGGCCCTCGCATGTCAGTGCCTGTGACAGACCTAGGTGGAGGTGTTCCCCTGCCACCTGGTCCATGCCAGGAGATGTGACAAAGCCCTGCAGGATCAGGGGAAATGAGGGACACAGCTCCTCAGCACAGAGCATCCCTCAGCGGGGAAGGAAGGAGCACGCGGTGCCTTTGCCTCGGTCACGCTGCAGATAAATGTGAGGCCTCTGAGGGCAACAGAAGCAAATCATCCCACCACAGCTGGAGAGTCTGATGGACTGAGCAGGGGTTTCTCCAAGACACATAGGCCAAGCCTGATGAATTAAGAGGCTGTGGGCAGATAGGGGAGAGAGACATTTGCTGTGGGTGGAGTGGCAGGATGAATCACTGCAATCTGAGCACAACACGCACTAAGATAAAAGTGTCAGAGGGATGGTCTGAAGCAGCCGTTTGAAGCTGCTCAGGATGGACAACAGCTCAGCAACCAGAGGGTGGTGAGAAAGAAGGTGTTTTAGTAATTTACTGAGAATAGTCAGAGGGTTTAGTGAAAGCTAGAAAAGAGAAATAAGCATTCTTTAGGTATGTGCTCTCCAGGTAGAAACGCTCAGCATGTATTGAACAGGAAGGAGTAGGTACAGGAGGTGGCAATGCAGCTAGTGATGTTACAAAGCAGCAAAACAAGGCAAAACGCTTGGATTTGGGCATCATGGAACAGATTTGTTCTTCCCTTGTGCAACGCTGACACTGATGTGTTCACATTTGGTATGTCATGTTTAGTCCACTACCCAAAAATGTATTGAGAAACGAGGGGGAGTTTGTGTCAGAGCACAAAAAAATGTAGGTCCACCGGTGGATGATGAGGCAAGGTTACAAGAGCTAGTTCTGCATGGTATAATGATAACTATAATGATAACCTAAGTGATAACTCAGTGCATGGTGGGGAGACATAACAGAAGGTGCCAAATAGTCGAAAGATAGAAAAACACAGACAATAAAAGGAGTTACCGGGAACAATACATAAGGTATAATGATGTGTGGAAACCGAATCAAAAAGATGTGCAGACTGGATGTCAGAAAATTTACTGGGGTAGCAAGCAGTCTGCAAAAGTGAAAATGCAAACTTGATTAGTATGGAAAATTAAAGCCTGTATAGATGGTATAGATGTAATACTTAGAAATATACATTAGGGAAACTACACAGTTGGTACAAAACAGTAAATCTTTGTGTCTAGTATGCACAGTATGAGTCCAGATACATGGGAACCTAGACAAAGCAGATAAGATACTCCAGGAAAACACATACTGTGCTTATTGCTGAAGTTGCAACTGAGCACCTGAAATCTTTTAATGTTCTCATACTTACATTCATCCTTGCAAGAGCCCTGCAAGGTAAGAGGGTACATTCATGAGTCTCAAGCTGACATGGAGACTGAGAGCTAAATCCCCAAGATCTGGCATTGCCATGCTTGTAATTACAAGCCTGACCTAGCTCAAGTCATGGGCACAGAGGTATGCTTACCAATAAAGTTAATGTCTGTTTACCTTCATCGTACTCTCATTGCAGAAATACCTTCAGTCAGCAGGTGAGTTTTCATCTTCCGCCATGACAATTAGACTCTGTTCTTCACAGGTTTTCCTCTGTGTGATTTCATTTCCCAAACCCAGTAAGTACATTTATTTTATGATAATCCGGGTACTATTCCTGACTCTAGCACACATTACATGTGTTGGACTTTGGAAAAACTATTGTTCCTTCAGTCTGTCTTGACCTTCTCCACCTTGAAGCTGAAATATCAACATTTGCAAACATCACACTACGAGGGGAAACTAATTTATTCGCTTTTTGCAAAATGCTTTGGATGAAAGGCACTATAAAATTCAAAATATTGTTTTTGTCTTGCAAGATTCATGCTACTGAATAGGTGAAAAGGTTCCTTTGAATAAAAGCAGATGATTTATCTACCTTTTAGCTGCTTCCTTTGTTCCCTGAAGCAACATATTTAAACTTTGCTGGGCAGGAATTTATTATAAATACAGGAGAATAGAGCAGTTCTTTCAGAACTCAACCATTCTCCTCACACCAAAGTTCTGTGATGAAGTAAAATTGAATCCACCATCATTATAGGCATTAGCTTTTTTGATTTCAAGTGTTTTATGGATTTAAAAAGCAAAACAAAGCAAAACAAAAAGAACTAACTTCAGTAGAAGTCATTAAGAGCATCAAGCCCCCATTTATTACCTTTTCCTATACTGGAATAGTTTGTAATCATCTGATGACACTCTTTAAATTCCCACTTTGATACCCTAACACAATAATTTGCCATCACTGTCTTCCAGCATCACACATGGCATCTCTTCTGCATGAATACCCGACAGTCATACTAGAGATGCCAGTGAGTTGTCATTACTGGCACAACAAAAAAGCATTTGGCTGAGTCATAACTCCCAGTTCTCAAACCAGGCATCCATTTTTCACATCCTGATTCCTTTTCAGAAGTGGAAGTAACTGCATGAGAGATTGCAATCAAGCAAAAGCATCCACACTAGTAATGACTTACAACTACTCTGATGGATGGGTAGTTTTCTGACAAATGGAAAATTCTGTAGTGTAGTTGTTTATTATTAATTTTCCTTCTTCATTTTTAACTTCGAATCAAAACTGGACTGGACAAAACAACATGCGTCATATAGCAGACATTTAATCCTGGGGGATATACAGATTATCCACTCTACACGACTCAAATTGCAAAGTGCTTTCCTTTAACAAACTAATGCACCCTGATGCACTGTACAAACTGCCCCTCAAAGGAGATGGTGGTGGTGCAGGACAGCAGACAAACAAAAATAGCCTGATGTTGAAGCACAGCTTTTGCCATACCCTGTGAGCCATCTGAATGAGGATACGTCTGTAGCTTCTCATCAGGCACCTGGAAGTGCTGCTGCCACTGTCTCAGGAGTGTCGTGAGACCCACCCCTCAAAAACCACACAGCCCTGCAATCCTTCTCACTGGAAAAATAGCTTGAAGGGACAGCCAGAACAAATCATGTGTAGCCATGGTGACTAAATCCAGCTGGTATCTATCGGAGGGCTCGTCCCCTTTCCCCTACACATAAAAGCACACAGGCCGTGTAATATGTTTGACACCCCTAGCTATTACTGTCCTTATGATTTTATCCTTCCCATTCTAAATTGCTTTGGTCCTCATGTAGCTTTTTGTTACTTAATTAACATTTAGTCTTTCCAGAGGAGTGCCTCCATTATCCCCTGTTCATGGCAAGGGATGGCAAAGGAACAGGACATTAGGAAGATGTTCCAGGCAGGAAGATTAAAATTTAAATCTGAACGCTGTACAGCTGAGTTAACGAAATAAAAGCAAACAAAATCACTCTGCAAGAGATTTGCGGTTTCCTATAGCTCTGAAGAACAGGTACCATCTAAATTAATAAAAAGAAAAGGAACTTCCAATTTTAAAGGAGTGGATTGAATTTTGTAACTTCTGTGTTTCATAGTATATACAGTGAGAGATCCATCTCAAATCTCTGTCCCATCATTTCAAATATCACTGTGTTCAAATTGCCTTCTTTTTTAAGTAAGCTTTTATGCCAGATATATATCTTTTAACTGGACTTGTATGGCACAGTAGAGACATCCAGTGGTTTGTTAGATTATTAAACTCATGACTGTCACTGAAGATATAGTACAGAGCTATTTCCATTAGATAATGGTAATTTTAATTTGACCTCAGACGCAAATTTAAGATTTGATATTAAGCAGCACTAATTCAGGAACTTGAAGTAATTTGACATCAGATATTTAATTTAATTTGCCATACATCTAACTACTTTCTTGTGATTTATGTGAAACACAAGCTCCATTTATACTATGGGGTAAATCTTCAGCCACCATAAGTCAAAGTAACTTTGCTGAAGTCAATGGAGTTTTGTCAAGTTACTGTCAGAGGACATGGCCCTATCTATTTTGGAGAATTGGAAAAGCATTTCTATTAGGAGTTTCAGATTCCACAGCAGAAAGTGCTGAGTTTTGGCTTATATTTATCATGCTATCCATTTAAAGATGCTGGGAGACAGAATGTGAGTGTCAGTTCACCCATCTTGGTATCTCATTAAGTAGTAGCAAATACATTATGGCACTTGAGGAGGGGAAGAAGATTGCTGGGAGCAAGGAAAGGAAAAAAAAAAAAAAAAAAAAAAAAAAAAAAGACCTGGCAGCTGAGAGGAAGAAGGCAGCCCAATAGAGAGAGAAGACAGAGATTTAGCAGTTGAGTGATGTGGGCAGAGCTCTGGAAACACAGAAATAAGAGAGAAATGAAATTCTGAAGGAAAAAGGTGGGGGGAAAGAGACAAGCTAGCATGACAGTGAACCTTGGATCAGAAAAAGACAACATCAGAGAATCGGAGTCAGTTCTGACTTACAGTCTGTAAAACTCCATTTACGTTCAACGGGGCTGTGCAGAATATAAGTCAGGGTTGCTTGGGTAGAATAAAATCCTTAAAAAGACAAAGAAAACCCTCAGACTAGCAGGCCATAGAGAACCACAAGGGTATGTATGCAGCCTGCCAAAGAGGTTGCAAGGCTGTGGTTTATTTAAGTTCTACTTTTGCTAAGGGCTTCATCTAAAACCTGTTTAACCCAATGTGAGTCTACCTGTGGATTTCAGATCATGCTCTAAAATAGAAATGCATGGCTAGCTGATAAAGTGAGTAAGACTACTACACACTTTTCCTAGTCCCCAAAACAAGGAGGAGATTTTAAATTGTTTTTTCTCAGACAAGCTATTTACAAATAAGAAGCAGTGCTGAGGCATGCACACTGCCTTGTTAGAAGGAGGTTGAGGGGAGTTAACACTAATCATTGTTAATTAGTAGTAGGCGTGAATTGACAGAAAAAAAAAAAATAAAAAATGAATGAAACTCTGAATATATTCACTAGTCTAATTGTTTTGTCAGCCTTTTAATAAGTACACATTCCTATACAGGAGAGCTGAATACTGGTTTAAACCAAGGGTTCATCCATCCCAGCATCTTCTTTCCAGTAGTGTCTGTAAGCAGAAAATGGGGAGAAAGTAAGGGACAAGAACAACCCCTCTGCTCTACCACGTTTGCTGGTCAGTACATATCTTCCCATGGGACACTTATTGAATCTGCTGGGCAAATGCAAAGGGGCAAAACTGTATAGGAAACTAGAAAGCAGTATGAAAGCAGAAAGGATTATTCCAGGAGCATTTTCAGCTCAACCCTTTTCTTGCAGTCAGGAGTACATGCAGACCATTTGAGACCCCCTCACTCTGCAAGTAAAGAAGAGCGAGAAAAATTGCAATGCTTTTTTATCTCACGGGCTTTGGAAAGCTACATGCTAGAGGGCTGCAGAGAAGCATCACTGCAATGAAAGAATTTGGGTTCACTCTGGCCTTGATTTAGTCATGTGCAATTATTTGCAAGTCCTTCATTTCTGCACCGTGATGGATTCCTTAACCCTGGAGCTTTTCATTTACAGTTGTTAGCATAAGCCAAGAATTCTTCCACCCACTATCAGATGTGTGTTCACAGTCCCAATTTTGATGGCAGGTAAATGGAGGGATACTTTGTTTGACTGAACAAAAAGAGTACTGCCTGCAGTAATACTTTTTAATGTCTTTAAAGCAAGATCCTAGGCTGAACTTCAATAGTTGACAAAGTGCTCTGTTGACAGAGGTGACAGGGCAATAATTTCATTTTTTATTGAACTCTGCCTCAAAAATTCAGTAAGGGCACAAATTATAAACAAACATTCAGAGTGAAAAATAGATCACTGGGTTTCCAGGACAATTAGCACATTCTTTTCAGGAGACGATCGAAATATTACAGGTGACATGTAGCACTAGTTTTTTTTTAGTCTCTAGTAGTGTTTATGAAAGTCTATGGCTTGGCATAGGCCAATAGTCCATGTCATTTTCTTAAGGACTGAGCAGACAAGAAACAAAGCAAAAATATATATATATATAGCCTACCCCAAACTTCCCACTATCCCCCTGCATCACTTTGGCAAAGTAGGACCATTTCTAGTGACAAATCAAATTCCAGTCTCCACATTTATTCACATTTTACCCATTCTGCTGTTCCAATGATCATGTTGCAAACTAGTCCGTTTTCTGACTGTTATTTTCATGAAGAGCATAATTGCTTTGTGTCTGCTAGTTCATTTCACATGGAAATCAAATGAAATTGTGTTCACTTCTAGCTGTGCACATGGTCAGTAAAAGCAAGTAGTTAGACTATTCACAACGGAGAGTTGTATCACAATATATATTTTCTTACAGACTAAAACTCAAATTTGTTTTGTTTGAACAACTCTTCTCTTTGGCTGTTGACCACCATATAGAAATCTGGTCACTTCATAGGCCCAGCCTTTAATCCACACATGGATTGTCTTGGTTTCTATTTTCATGCTTAGTTTCCCACATATGTCACTCAAAAGTAACTATGAAAGCAATAATAAAAATAGGTAGCAAATGTTGAGTTAAATCTGAATATATTCAATTATTCTGATCTCTTCCCTACTGAAATTCTATTACTCGTAACACAGATCAAAAGATTTAAGGCATAATTTTATTCCTGATGGGCTTTAAACCACAACGCCAAAGGCACAGAAACTGTGCCTTGACCAGAGATGCCTCCAACTCCAGCTGAACTGAGCGGCATTTATTTTAGTCCAGTTTTGGCAGCATCCCTTTCAAATTATATTTCTAAAAGATTTCTGCTAGAGCTTCTTAGAAAAAAAAATGGTTTGGGACACATTTTCTTTATTTTGATGGCTGAGCAAAAAGACAGACTACCATTGCTAGGGTTTACAAAGGCTTTATTAACATTAGAGTCCATTTAAAAGTAAAATGTCATATTACAGAGAGTAGAAAATTTGCTGTAATCTGTGCATTTTTCATGAAAACCTGCAGAAAGGAAACATAACACTTTTAAATAGATGTCCTTTCATTACATACCAGCTACAGAAGATTGTAACAAAAGAAAAACAACCGTTGAATACATACTGAGTACAATTCCCTTCCTACATTCAAACCACGGGGCATCCCAGGATACAGCCAAGTCACCAGGAGATTCTATCTGGCCTCTCTTCTAAACTTATAGGCTGCTTTCAAATAACCAGGGCTTTGACCCCAATCATTGTATCTCTTGAAAGTCTATCACAAACCACCTCTGTTCTTTGTGACTGTCAGCCTCATGACACAATATGCCTCTCCAGATACTTATTTAAATCTTCTGAATTATATGTAGCTTGGTAGGTGGTGTAGGAAAATTGTACTCTTTGCACATTGGGCCCCAAAAGGCACAAAGCAGGTTAAAGACCACCGACATACATCCTACTGCCTTTTATCAACTTGGAGGCTGAGCACTCTCTGTCATTACTGGTGCAGTTCTTCCCAGCACCCTTAAAACAAAGAGAAATTGCTCTTCTTTTGCAAATGAGGACCCTTGAGCAGAAGGGAGCAAAAGTGACTCCCCAGGTCACAGGGAAGCATGATGCTCTGCCAAAGGCTCTGTCTAGGTCTCCTCGGGTTTCAGTTCAGGGCACAGAGGTCATTGCAGCTATCCTCCTAATAGCTACCTCTGTGGGACACCTGCAGGCTTTCTGGGCTCTGTTTAACATAAGGCTAGTTAAGGAGAAGGCTAGGGGATTTTTCAGTAAAGTAAATCTGCAACATATCCAGTACTTTTAAAAAGCCTGCTTTGAGTGGACTGGACAGCTACATTAGAAGAGCTGTGATATGATGAATAGAAAATGCAAGGCTCAGATGAAGTCTTGATTAACTTGTCATCCTAATCGCCTCTGGAAACAGAGAGAAGAGGGTATTTTATTTTTAAATTTTCATCTAGGTGACATCTAGTGCAGCAGAAGAATATTTGCATTGTTTTCCACTAAACGTGTGAGTGGGAGAATATGAATGTGAGACTTCTCTGTGTTTTCGGTGTGACAGAAAAAGACAGAATCAGAAAAGTGGTTTTGAATCTGTATGCATGAGATCAGGCTTTTATTGTAGGACTTATGCTTTGAAATTGGTTTAGAAGAATAAGTGCTGACTGGAACCTTTCCATATAACCAAACCAAATTTTCAGATTTGGAAGAATTCAATCTACTTCAGAAGGACAGAGAAGGAACAAGAAGTTTCCCAGCCCCTTTCTTCTCCTGAATTGTTCTATATTAGGAATTAACTTCTGTTTTGCCAGCTTTCACAGAATTTTCAGGCCTATGATTCAGAATCAAGTGTTTCACGGAATTTAAGGGCCTATCTGAAATGATTCTAAGATGAAAAAACAGATATAGGTAGGAAAATTTGACTGACATGACAGAGCACAGGAGAAAGCAATCTTAAGAAGAAAGTTGGAAAGAAAACAAAATAGAAAAGAAATTTTGTTAAGTAGGGGAGAGACCTAGAGCAATTAATATTTACCAAAAATACTTATTCCTACCTTTTCTCTACCTAGAGAATAACCGAGAGCTCAGGGCCATGTTGGCCTCTTAGCCTTTTTTTCAGAAGAAAACATGCAAATGCTCCATGTACAATCCTCCAGTACAATTTATTGTACTGTAAAGTAGTGTCCAGTAATACAAGTCATTTTGCATTCATACTGCATGAGCATCAAAGCAACAGTACTGACAGAAGAAGCAGTTACGAAACAAACAGTTACCTGATTCTGGGATGATGATGATTTTATTGCGTAGTCAGATTGATATACTTGTACCCTTGCTCAGGGATGGCAGTTATAAAAAAAATTACAGAAATACGGTCATACTGGTAGTAAGTATTAGTAGGTATTGCCTTCTCTGTCTCAGTGCACCCTTCTACCCTTCTGCCATGGCCTGGGCCCATTTACAATCTATTTAAGCCCCTTATGCTTCCATATACATCCAATATATCCAATGCCATTTGAAACTGGTACTTCTTTCTGCAAGGGAAAATCAATCTAAACCCATCCCAGATGCAAAAGAGCTATCACTTGAGGGGAGTTTATGCCCTATTTCCCTGCTCACCAATGTGAAGACATCTGCCCTCCTCTGCCTGTACTCATTCCCACCAGCTAGCCCCAGCTGCTAGAGAAAACCTGTCCACTTTGGGAACAGAAAGGGAAGCCATCCTCCAGCCAACCGCTCTCGATCATTGTGTTAATAACCACATCCCCATCTGTCCTCTGTATCCATCTGCTGTCTTCTGTCTTACACTGAGATTGGAAGATCTGTGCCGAATGCTTGGTGAATGTATAGTCTTTGCTGACTATGCTTTTGTTGTGATGAAAAAAATAAAAAGTCACTTAGCAGTAGGAGAAGGAAGAGCAATATCACCATAAAAAGCCACAGGTGCAGCCCACATGCAGTGTAGTTCAGGAGATGCCACCACCTATCTGCTGCCATTCTGTCTTGAGGAGTGACCAGGAAATGGAGAACCTCACTTATCTTCTTTCATCTTGGATCTGGGATAAAAAGCCATAACTTGCCAGAGAGCTAGAAATCCAGTGGATTTCAGGGGCCCCAAAATCAGCTAACAGGTACCATAAAGCAGTAAGAGCTAGGCAAAGCATACAATCAAAGACAAGAAGATCTGCTGAATGAATACAATGTGGAATCCATGGAGGATTTGCATGTTTTCTCCTCAGGAAAAAAATAAAAAAATAAAAAAATAAAATAAAATAATAAAATAAAATAAAATAAAATAAAATTTGAAGGGGTTGTAGCAGTTGATGGGTGTAGAAAAAGTAGGGAAGTATGTTCTGCATACAGCAAAGATCCTTAGTACCAAGTATTACCATGCAGAATTGCTTAGATCCGAGGGTATTCTTTGTGACTACTTCAATTACAGTTTATAAGTCTTCAGGTAAATAAAATTTATAACACTGTAGTACCACGTTCTTAACAGCATCTTGCTTTGCATCTCCTTCAGTGGCACCAACTGTACAACTGGGAATTCCCAGAATGACTCCCTAATTTCCATGATCCCAAAAGTATCATTTTGTAATTCAAAAACTACACCGAAGAAAAAATACTTTTTTTCTCTCTGAATTTATTCTGACAAAGTGATCCAGTTGTAATGGTTGCTTACTATTTCTGAAATCTGGAAATGTACCAAAATATACAAAGACAGTAACATGAAATACCAAAAACACAAGGCATACATTTCTCTTGCTCTATCCATAGGAATCTGTTACAGAACAAAGGAATTTTGGGGAAAAAAAAAAAAAAAAAAAAAAAAAAAAAAAAAGGAACGATTCCCTATGTTGGAAGAAAAACTGCAGACACACAAACAAATAAAAGCAAGGAAGTTCTGAATCCAGGTCACCGAGGAGTCCTAAACACAGGCCTATTGTGTTTTGATGCAGCAGCAGCCCATATGGTCTTCCATTAGAGGGTCTCAGAGCAGTGGGCAATGTTACCGTACCATATGTGCTGATTGGAACAACTGTGTTGATTTATGTTAGCATGCGTAAGGATTTTTTTCCCTTCCCATTTTTGTTTGCTATTCTTTTTCTGTTAGCAGAAGCCTGAGAATGGACAACCTTGTCCTTACAGGTTTCCAGCACAAGTATTAAATTTGTCTCTGATAAGAACTGAGCAAAATGATTCTAAGGCCAACAGTGCTTGACAGTGAGGTCTCTAACCTGGAACTATGTGTTTCCACCAAATAAAAGATCTCTGTTGCTGCTTTGGCTTCACACTGTTTCTAATCAATTCCCTGCTAGGAAGCAACAAAAAGGCAATGGCCAAAAATGAACCTGACGGAAATGTACCTCTCAAAAACTGAGCTTCACAATGCATGCTTGTTTCTCAATTTTTACTTCTAAAACAAAGCAAATGGAAAGAAAATCAAACAAATATTAGAAATTGTATCTAGGAGTAAAAATAAAGGAACTTGCAAGCAAGAAATAGCAATATACCCAAGCAAAAAAAAAAAAAAAAAAAAAAAAAAAAAAAAGACACCATCATCTCTCCTTTCATTCTTTTCCTCAGGATTACGAACTGGAACTTTGATACCATGGACAAGCTCTGTGTATAAAAGTTGCCAGTCACAACAGACAAACATGCCGTTAGGTCCCACATCATCTTCTGGTGAGTACTGCATGCTTCAGGTGGTGATCATAAAAAGGATAAAACAGCCCTGTAACAGAGGAGAAGATTTCTTTTTCCTTTCCAGGCTGTTACAGCTTTACTACTCCACCCCACCAAATGTCTTTGTCAAGTGTAAGAACTACAAGAGGAGGATGCAGGTCATTATTTACAGGCTAAAGCAGTTGAATAAATAATTCTGTTGACAATTGTTGAGTTCCTGTATTTCCAAAATTTAAAGAAAAAAAATAATGACATATTTCACCAGTACAAAGACAGGAGGGCACTCCATCCCATTCAAAATCTTGGGCAGCTGCCAACCAACCATAGCAATTGATGTCCTACAGCTCAGTGTAATCCTCCAACTTGACTTTCCCCACACTTTGTTTCTGATTATGGGAGGAAAACTAGGTGGTCCAATGGCAGATAATATTCTAAGCTCCTAATATAACACATGGAAAAAAAATAAATCTAAGGTTACTCACCCAGTGGCATGTACATATATTTCTGTACATAGGTCTGGTGGACTGTATGCACACATACACAATGACATAATGTATATAAGTGACGGCTATTTTTAAGTTATCTCTTTAACATAAGCACATTTAGTGATTGCCCATACATGACACAAATGAAATCAGAAATCAAATAAGCTGATCAGATCTTTCACAGAAGCAGATTGCTAACGCAGCAGAAGTCCTTGCCTAAAAAATTAACTGCCAGGAGGGGCCACACAATGAGCCCGTGGAAAATTGTGGAGGTTTCTGTCAGAACCAAATGAATCGAAGCAGGACAAAGCAGAACAGAAAGGAGTCACGGATGGAGGATAAAGCCAGAAAAGAATGGGTGGTCTAGAAAAGCATGCAGGAAGAGGCTCTTGGGGGCAAAGCACCAAGCTGAAGAGTCAGACTACTTACCATAACCAAAGAAGCAGGCTCGCCTCACCCAGTGAAATAATTTTGCATGCCTTAGTGTAAATAAATGCCATTCCACCAAGCAACACTGAACTTATCAACTCCTGCTCTTAGCAGAAACATTAATCAGATGTGTTCTGAAGTTGTTTAAATGGTAACCATATGGTCTTCAAAATGCCAGAGCTCAGGAAGCACAGAGCTCTGTTTTAGGAGAGCGAAGGACAGGGCCAGATGAATACGATGAATTCAACAGAAATAGCAGAGCACAGTTCCATGACTCATTGAGCAAGTCCTTGGGTTGGCTACCAGACAGGTAGGGCTAATCCAGCCATAAAATACTTCTTTCATCCAGTTTCATATTATGCCTTACAGGGAGGCCCGAATAATGCCTTTTTATCAATGCTTAAAACACAGTCACGTGTCACTTAGAAGTTGATGAACTTGGAAAAGAACAGCAGTAATCAACCTGAAAAAAAATTATTTTCTTATCCCTTTTCATTTGATCCTAATCACTTTCTGCTCTGTAGCTGGTCAGCAAAGACAGGATTGGAAGATAAATAAATGCACCCTGGCAGTTGCCTCAGCTGCCACTGTGGTGCTTTCTGACACATAATTAGAAAACAAATGGCAGATTAGCTTAATAATATTCATTAGTACCTAATGAAACCGAGAGTGTTTCCTGTTCAAAGCATGTTGGGCTGTTAGTTGAATTTAAGTAAATTCTGTATTTCCACCCGTTAGCTATGAGAAGAAGAATGGGGGATGGGGGAGAGAAATAATACGGTTAACCCTTTCTCTCTTGTTCATGTGATAAATTTATATGTTTTCCCAAAGCCTTTCTCCTAGTCCTCAAGGCAGGAAGGGTTAACAGAAGAGCAGTGACTCCTTTCAGGCATTGTTGTTCTCCCCACCCCCACCCCTCCTTCTTTTTTTCAAATTATCCTAAGTAAGGATTTTAATGATATGCAGAAATCATAGCTGTCTTGCTGAATCGCTGTAGGACTGACCTCCCTTGACAGTTCTTAAATTATTCAGCTATCAAGGGCCTGCTAAACATTAAATTAAGCATCCTCTCTCCCCTGTCCTAAACCATTAAGTTATGCAAATGCACAGATAATGGGGCATATGACAGCTGGAGGCATTAATCAGGCAGCTCTGTCTCTGGGCTGTTGTTATGTAGAAACCGCATCTGCCAACAGACAGAAGAGACACAATTAGATCTCACTTAATGGAATGAGAAGAAACTACCGAGCTCTCTACACTCCTGTTAGGTTGTAGACCTGGGAGGGAATAAGACACTTGGGAAATCTCTCTCGCTCTCTGTTTCTCTCTCTCTCCTTTTTTTTTTTTTTTTTTTTTTTTATACCTGTTCTTCCAATTGAAATGAAAAATTACCTGTAATTGTTATCATTTGCAAACAAAGCCTGTCAGAAGACCCACCCGCTGTTTACAATGGATGTTTTTCTTGTTCCCTGCTAAGGTTCTTTGGGGAATTTTCCTTCATTTGTTTTTTTAACTAATGCTCTGTCTTTGAAGGGGGTGGGGGAGGGCGGGAGGCAGGCAAACAAACAGATCTCCCTTTACACCGTTTGAATTACTGCTTTAAAAATGAACTTACATGCTCAGTCATACCGAAGAATCATATTGCTGAGGCACGAGTTGGTTTGCCACTTGTACATATGTGATGATTTCTTTCCCATTGCCAGCTAATTATTAAAGACAAGTGCTTGCATGCAGAATCTTCTCCTCTGTCACTTTTAGCACATTTCTCCCCACTAATGGCTTTGGGGAGGGAACGACAGAAATTGTGGGGTGCCCTATGAATTTCTTTAAGAGGTTCAGAAAATAATCTGAATAATTTAATACAATGTAATGCAAGAATGACTAAAAAGCCTTGCTGTTCAAAATTTGGGTAGTGGTGGAAGATGGAAGAAATCACAAATAGGGATAAGTATACAAGCACGAGGCACTCTGTTGGAGAGGTATATTTCTCCTGTATGGGCTGATCTCATGTACTACACTGAAATTTCTGAAAGTCATCATTAATTAATAAAGTATCTGACATGATTTTCTTATCATAAAGTTCTTCTTTCACACAATATTCCCCATCCCCCCTGAAAGAACTGCTTACTAAAACAACTTCATTAAATCCCTTTGACAAAATCTTTAATATAGACATTTTCCTGTGGAGAGGCTGGGCTTTTAATTCAGATGATGCGTTAACTTGTTTAATTAAAAATAAAAATAAAATAAGAAAATCAATCTTGTCTGATACAAAATTTGATTTTTGGAAAGCAGTGACTTTTTTTTCCTGGGTCTTACATTAAGATGACAGTGTTTGTGAAGTAGTAGAGCAGATTAGTGAGCATACATTAGTTTGTATACTGCTAGTTAAATTACCCAATATGTGCTAAACACAATCAGTAGTACAAATTTTTTTCACACAGCTGCCATGATCAGAACTCCTGCCAAAGGTTTCACAATCCAAACTTATATCCAAATAGATTGGCTGAGCCTTTGAAATTGATCTCTACTTCTCCCACAGAACAGTCATTGCCTCTTTCACCATCAAAAACCTTATGAGTTTAGCTGTTACCTGTAGATTACCCAAATTAGAATGAACTCTGGGGGAGGAGAACACATCCCAGAAGCTTAAAATATGTGGTCTTCCTCAGTCATTCTCATTCTAAAAAGAGAAGTATGAGGATGATCATCTTAGATGCTCACAGCTGCCAGATTTCCGCATTTAGAGGTATCAGGAATGATAGGAAATACAAGCTACTTCTATTATTTCTGTGACTAAGCCTCTGACAGCCAGCTAGAGATCCAAGACCTTAATACTGCAGATCATAAACAGTATTAAAGTTGTAGGTTTTCTTATGACTTCCAGTTCATTTTGCCTTTCTGTGTTCATATCATCTGGGGTGTACTGGGAATTTAGCCCAAGGGCTAAATCAACCTGTCCTGCATCAATCCTGTCCAAACACCTTTCAGAGAGAGGACAACTTTTTCTTTTGCTCCAACAGTGCCTGAGGTGGGAAAATGGCAGCCAGATATAACATACCTTCAAATCTTCTTTATTTCTTCTTATTTTTTGACAAACATGATGTTTCAGACATGACTTCAACTTCACAAATTCTTGGATGTGAGTGTTACCAATGACCGTATTGACACAGAGCTCATGGAGCTCGAGATAATGAACTTCTTCAAAAATTTCCTGACACCAAAGATTGTGTGCAAACTATATAATGCTTTCTTCACTGTTGATGTGTTGGATGGCTTCTGATTTGCAGTGACAAATTTTCACTAGCATGTTTTATTTAAAAATCAATTTATAGCTACCTAATATCATAGCTTTCCTGCAAGTCTAGAAATATTCTGACAAATCAACAATATATTCTACATGTATAAATTACATACATTCCTGAAACCTGTACTGGAGAGGAGAGGACAGATGTAGATGATCAAAACCACTGTTGCTTTCCTAGTGTATGCTTTGAGACATTTGACTGCCTTCTAGAGCCAGTTCTGAATCTGCCCTGACTTTGAAGCAGTCATCCATTAACAGCAAATGCATTTATTTGTCATGTAAGCTCCTCTATGCCAGTGTAGGGTGTTGCAGTCTTTCATCAATTTTTCATTCGTGTTTTTCAGAAATACGTAAATAGAATAATCTGACCACCACCACAAGTTTGAGCACTTGTTCTGGGGTTTAGGACAGGATACAGTTCGCAACATAGTTAAATGCCTCTGTGGAAATGGCTGGATAAGGCATACGTAGAAAGCAATTACAACCGTTCCGCAATTTGTCTAAAGTAGTCTTGACCTGTGGTACTGCCTACGGTCTGACTTATTTAAATCACAAAGTTATAAAAAGATTTACTCCATTTCTGGTCACTGTTCTCATGTCACTTAATATTTTTACCAAAATATGTGGGAATAATTTCCTGGATGGTCTCCGTGTAGAACATAGACTGCACAAATATACTGGATATACCGGATTCCAATAGCAAGGTTCTAAGCAGATCAACAGATAAAATAAGTCACGAGGCAGATATCTTTTCATACAAACTGGCCTCATACAGAAGCTAGATCTGTGTTTTAAATGAGAAATTACATGTGCATTATTATTGTTGCTGTTAACAATGTCAATAAGCAGTGTCACAAAATACAAAATATCTAACAGTGTTAAGATTGCAGTAGCTAGACAGACATTCAAGCAATAACCCTGGCGTTCGTGCATCCCTGACAGTGCTGTAGCTATGCAGTGATCTCAGACTGTTTTAGAAAGGACTGTGATACCGTCACCTTTACAGTTGTCTTAGGGAAGAGCTTGTGTTCAGCAAGACTTCCTTAAGTGAGAGTGGACGGTGAAGAGAGTATAACTGAAACTGGGATTGGATTTGTGGAGCAGCTATCCCACTCTTGTTTATGAAAGCATGCCCTCAAAGATTTTAAATTTGTTTTGTATTGATAAGCATTCATAGAATACAGTCTTCTGCCAACAACTGTGAATATCTGGAATTTTTAATATTTAATATCCAAAAGAAAGATGTACTGCCTTCTTTGTATCTTCATGTGTTTTACATTGCATATGTACACACATTTATTTTGAGAAGAATTAACAACAATGTATAATGCTTAAAATGTGCAAGTGTATGCAGTTCTTAACAGAGTTTCTAAATTTGAAATCAGAATTTACAGTATGATGTTTCCCTTGAATTTGTAAGTATTTTATCACATATGCTAAGTGATGATGTATATCATCACTCAGCTAGGACTGAATATGTAGATTACTTTTTGAATGTAACTTCATTATAGAGAACACAATTCTTATTATGCAGTACAGATACACTATCTGTGCTTCTCTATTGCAGTAAAATGACCAGAATGTTGTTTATATTTGCCTCTCTTTCAAACATTTATGGTCTATGGCAGAGTCTGTGGTGGTTTTCTAAGACTTCATGCTTTCTTTCAGAAATTCAAACTTATCTCTAAATAACTTTTTCCCACAGCTTTCCCACTAATTTTCATGATATCAGGACTGGACCCAGTGTAGTAATTTAAAGCAGAATTATATTGTTTTAGCCTACCAAGACAATAAACAACTTCATTCACTGCCATATGGTAAGAAATAATCACAAATGTAGGGCAATTAAGGTTTGCTTTGTAATTTATGCCACATATATCAACATAATTACTATTTTAGTCTTCCACGTTAATTTTATTTCTGATTCTAGCTGTTCTCCACTCACAGACTCCAAAGCACAGCCTGTTACTGCTTTCTCTGATGCTTTCCCAGATCACTTTGACTGATTACCTTTCTCACTGTTCAGTACAACTTTTTTCTCCAAATGTGTCTCTTTGTCTCTACTCATTTCAAATGCTTTCAGGCCTGGAACATGATACTTGTCAAGTTAACCTCATTTTATCGTGCAGAATATTTGATAAATGTCAACATTTCATACAGGATCCCATATCTATTAGTAATCACCGGTGTATTTGTTTTTATTGTTCTGAAAGGAAATACATGTTTTTGCCATTTTTGCTCACATCATCTGTCTATGGCTGCTATTAGACTTTGTTCCGTGCTGCCCAGATACTGTATTTTCTTTTGGGGTCTATTTTTGCCTTGCTCTTACAAAATTCTGGTCTCTGAACACTTTTTTCTACACTTTGATGAAAGTTTTTCTCACTGTTGCTTATCAGTTAACCTAAATTCAGGTTGTCACATGTCAATCTTGTCCTCACCTTTACACCTTCTGTCAAGGAGCTCATTTCCAAGGCAGTAAGGGATTGGCCTTCTTCCTCTGTTCACTTTGTTTTGCGACTCAGTCCTCACTTGCATACCTGTGACCAACAGGAGATCTTTCAGCTGCTCCCTGAAGCATCCAAATCCCAAGCAAGCCCTCAGGTTGTTACCCAACACAAGACATTGGATGCTAACCAGCTTGAACAGGAAGAACAAAAATGTTATTTGTGCCCAGATGTTGTGGTTTGGCCCCGGCAGGCAGCTCAGCACCACCCAGCTGCTTGCCCAGTCTCCCCAGGTGGGATGGGGGAGAGAATCAGAAAGGTGAAGGAGTGAGATCTCATGGGCTGAGAGGAGGACAGTTCACTAAGGAAAGCAAAAGCTGCACACACAAGCAGAGCCAGACAAGGAATCCATTTGCTGCTTCCCACAGCAGGCAGGTGTTCAGCCACTTCCAGGAAAGCAGGGCTCAGCACACAGAATGTTTTCTTGGAAAGACAAACACCATCATTCCAAATGTGACCCCCTTCCTCCTCCCATGACCCAGCTGTCATTGCTGAGCATGGTGCCATTTGCTATGGGATGTCCCTTTGGTCAGCCTGGGCCAGCGGTGTTGGCTGTGTCCCCTCCCAGCTCCTGGTACACCCCCAGCGTCCTCGCTGGCAGGGCAGCACAAGAAGCAGACGAGTCCTCAGCTCTGTTCAAGCATTGTTCCGCATCAACTAAAAACATTGGTGGGTTAGCAGTACTATTTTCATCAAAAATCCTAAACACAGCATTGTGTGAGCCTTTACAAAGAAAATTAACCCTAAGCCAGCAAAAACTATGACACTAGGCCTGTGTACAGAGGCAAACATTGCCTGCAGGAGGTTTGTCTCAAGACTTTCACAGTGTGAGGACTTCTCCAGTGCTCACCAGCAGAATTACCACCATGTCAATAGCCACATACTTCTCAAACTGGCATCTTAGAATCACAGAACAGTTTGGGTTGGAAGGAACCTTAACGACAACCTCATTCCAACCCCCTGCCATGGGCAGGGACACCTCCCACCAGACCAGGTTGCCCAAAGCCCCATCCAACCTGACCTAAAACACCTCCAGGGATGGGGCATTTACAGCTTCTCTGGGCAACCTGTGCCAGTGCCTTACCACCCTCTGAGTAAATAATTTCTTCCTTATATCTAATCTAAACCTACCCTTTTTTAGTTTAAAGCTATTCCCACTTGTCCTATCATTACACCCCCTGACAACGAGTCCCTCCCCATCTTTTCTGCAGGCCCCCTTTAGGCACTGGAAGGCTGCTATAAGGTCTCCCTGGAGCTTTCTCTTTTCCAGCCTGAACAACCTCAACACCCCCAGCCTGTCTTTATAACTCCTGCAGCCTGTATTCATTACCCCTCTGCTTTCCCTGGTCATCTGTCAACAGAAAGTATTGTTAATCCACTGGTTTTACACCTATTGGCTATCCTTCCTCAGCTATCCAGAACAAACCCAACAGAAGAAGCAAGACCCTCCACCTTTTTCTATCTCTAAACAGAAAAAAAAAAAAAAAAAAAAAAAAAAAAAAAAAAAAAAAAAAACAACAACCAGCCATGTAGTTAACAAATATTTGCCGTACGTAATTTCCATAGAACAATAAGGGTGTTTGTCACAACACCTACATACTCCCTGCTTCCCACAGGGAAACAGGCACTCCTCATGCTGTGGTACAGTGAGAAAACTTCCCTTTCACATTCAGGGAAAATTCATGGAATTAAAATAAATAAATAAATAAATCAATTAATTAATTAAATCTGTTGGTCTACATGTATGTCAAAATACCTTATGCAAGTGTCATTTCTAGGATGTGATCTTCATGTCTTTCTGCATTTGGCACGTGAACTTATTCAGAATCATTTTCAAGGTCTCCAGGTTTTCTGCGAATCTTTTACAAATTTGCTAAACTATCCAGTGGCCATTCACCTTCTATTTTCACCTGTCTGATTGATTTTTATAATGCCCCAAGCAACATCAGATTTCCAGTAAAAGTAAACTGGGTCACATCTTTTATTTCATTCACTTCCTCAATACCACTTACTGTTTTTCTTCCTCAGATTGTTTTAGTTCTTGTCATATTAGAAGTTAGAATTTTCTCCCTTTTTCTTTTTTTAGTCTTCATTCTCTAATCACAGGAATGTTTAAAAACACATTATGTATAGAGATTATATGTAACATATTCATAAAATAATATACATTTATATAAGATAAATTTATATTATTGATATTTTGAATAAGACATCTTACATATATACACTTGTATATAAGGTATATTTTATATCTTGCTGGCCAAGATAATTATAGATATCTGCACTTTTTGTGTGGAGACAAGTTGAACTGTAAGCCCTCAGGCCTCCCTAACTCCTGAGGAATACTGAATGATAATAAACCATGGTTTGTTTTGCCATATTACTTAATTAATCCAGCTATTCTAGAATTGCATTCTTCTTTCACTGGATATTAAACCAACTTGTCAATTGTAATTGCAGAGCTCCATTTACCCTTTTCATCTTTTTCAGACCAGTTCTACTTTCCTTTTCTTTGTATTCTATCTCTTTATTTCAGTCATTTTTAATCTAAAGAAAAATGATCTAAAGAGTTGAAATAAAAAGCTGACTAGCAAGTTTATGAAATAATCATTACCGTTCTTATAGAAACAATGAGTATTTTGAAATATTTTAAATAAATATTGCAAAAGCTATATCTGTAGCAATGTAATAAAAGTCATCAGCTTACACAATGGTGTAGAGGCTTCTGTGTTATATATATAATTCTAACACATCAGTGATAAATAACATGTAGTTTTAAATAAATTTCCTCTCCACAGTGTAAAAGATATCTCAGTCTGTTAGAATGCAACTCTGTGCAACTCTGCCACATCCTGTCTACACAGGAAAATGAGTATTTCCAGGGAATATAACACATAATATTTGCAAAATTGCTTCTTCCTGAATGCACAAAACCACAAAGCTCCTTTTTAAAAACTAGCTGCATACATTTCTTGTCTTCATTTAAATTTTTGCTTCCCCTTTTTGGTTGACAATGAACAGGAAAAAACATGCAGAATGTCATACAAAGAAAACATGAGCGATGTGATAATGAAATAAGGTAAGTGAATAACATTTCTCCCTCAGCACTTAATTCACAGGGAGAAAATTATCTGGTTCTGATATTCCTTTCCCTCTGAGAAACATGACCTTTCTGTCATCATTTGTGTTGTTTTGCCCACCAAATATTCCAGAGTTGAGGAATGTGAGTAGCTTGCTTTTAGTCCACAGAATTTATCATAACTGGGAGTGAGATCAAGCCCAAATGAACAAGTAGACATACAGCCACTCAAGTTTGCCAGCTAAAGACTGCAAATGAGCCTCAGCTTTTCCTGTCATTTTCCCAGAGCTGTCCACATTTTTATTTCTTCTTGTAACATCTGGTCCTTACATGTCTTTTTTCTTTAAGTCCGTATCTGTCTGAAGTTTCACACCAGTAAATTTTTGTTCATTTCCTAGGGAACAGAAAACTAAAAAATAATGAATCAATGCTAACACACGTGATCTGTTCTTCTTCTTTATCTTACTGCACATTTGTTTTTATTATTTTCTCGAGCGTATTTAGTGTTGCAGTCTCTGTGTGGAGTATTATATTTTTTAAATAATGTGATATTGCTGACAGGGTTTGCATGATGGAATCATTGATATTGATGTGACAGCCTTGATGTCTCTCTGCTTATTATTATGAAGCATGTCTGCTGTGATGCAGGAAATGGTATTCTTGATCCCCTCTTCACTCTACATGATTAGTTGTGCTGCCCTAAAACAAAATCTTAATTCACTCTGAATAGTGACAGTGATCTTGACGATCATTAACACTCATCCTCAGTGTGAAATCCATTCACAGACTTCCCCTTTCATTCCTATTTTTATGAGGCAATAATCTGGTCCAGGTGGATACCTCCAGCACACATTTGAATCATCCGTCACCCACCGACGAACTGCAGGCAGCCTGGGTACCCCAGCAGCACAGAGTGCGTGTGCCTCCACGAGGCACGGGGGGATACCAGTCGGGATGAGAAACGGAGAATTCAGCATCAGTAAAAGGAGGCAGCACTGTGAACTGAAGTGCTAGTGCTATCTGTAGTGAATTTTCTTAATATTTCTCAGGTGCCATGCCTCAGCTATAGCTCAGAGCATTCACACCTCATGAAGGAAAATTCCTCCTCTCAGCTAGATCCTTTGAGAGCAGAAAGGTTGTCTTTTGGGCAGGGCTCTGATCCAGATCCCTGTGAAACAGCTCTCCTGCCCAGGAAGACCCATGGAAGGCAGCAGATGCTAACCAGGAGAGGAGCATCAGGCACTGGACTAATAGGTGGAGGGTTATGGGGTTATGCATCCTCTTATCTACCAACCATCTGAGCCATCTAGCCCCACCATCTCTTCCAACTGCACCAACCTTATTTAATACTTTCACTTCTGTCTCAGCCTTTGAATACTATTCTTTTCCTTGGGTGTGGAAATAGGATGAAGTTCTTAAGAGAATTATGCAACTGGAATCCCCACAGCTGTCGTGACAACTGCTTAAGGAATAAACAGAAGCAGTCTGAGGCCATCCTTGCCAACTTCCAAATATGATGAACTATGCCATACGCACAGTTTCTGTGCAAGAAGTTATTATAAATCAGGCTAGTAGCCTCGTGGCTGAAGAAGACTGTCTCAGCCCGAGAGCGCAAATATCATTTCAATGCCAAGTTTTTAAGCTATGTTTCAAAGTTACTGCCAGCAAATAAGCTGCTGCACTCCATTCCCAGCCTCCCTGTTTAAAAAATAAATGACAAACGCATGTACTTAACTGAGTGTTAGAATGAATTAAAACGAATTTACAGGCAAATTTTTTCCATCCAGAACAAGGATCAGCTTCCACCATGGAGACGTCTAAGGCACACCGAGCACTCTGAACATGGAACCTAAAAGTGAACCTCAGTGCACTCCTCTTCCGTTCTTTGAGAAGGTCATGTTCCTGGAAAAAATCTAGACCATTTTAGTAAAGAGCTCTCTTCTGCCTCAGTGGTATGGGATTAGGAACCACAGAAACAGGGAGCTAGGTAGGACGGTCACATTGTCTTAGGAGAGCTGCAGAGAAGAGCCTACCAACAGCCATTAGCTGTGACTTCAATTACTTTTGTTTAAGATTTCCCATTGGTGCAATGGTTTTCATGTAGCTCTGCCTGTTCTTCAATCACTAGACTTTCTGAGCTGCTCAGAACTACCAAACTGATTAAATCTCCCACAGTTCCCAGCAGCTTGTGCTGCGCCAGTCTCCATTGCCAGTGAAGATCTACAGTAATGCAAGCAAGGCAGTCACATAATTTTTAAGAAGGGAAAATAGAGAGCAGAGCACAGCCTCTGCCACACAGCACCAATGTCTCTCCTCAGGCTACCTGAAAGCCCTTTTGGCACCTGTTTCAAAGCTCTGCTTACACACTGCTCCAGGAACCATAGTCACTAAGCAGTTTAACAGACCCACCTTGTTTGTGTAAATCAAAACATTACAAATCAAAACATTGTAAAACATTGTAAATCAAAACATTAACAATCAAAATTGTTAGTGTTTAAGGGGAAACTCCTGATATATGCTCCTGAACACACTGAGTTACACTGCACTAGAAGAAGTAACTGAACTATGGGTTGTTTTGCTGATCCAAAAGTCACACAGATGCTGTGTATGTGCAGTCTAAACACATACTTCCATCAAACATCTGGTTAGCATATTATTTGTAATATCATGGAAGTTAGCCATGCTTCACAAACTTTTTAAAAGTTCAGATGGTATTTATTTTATTTCCGTATATTATTTGTTACTATGACTTACATGTGGAACCGGAAGAGAGCTCTTTGATGCAGTTGAGAAGCGTGATTTACCTACCTAATATTAATAATAACATGAAAAAGACTGGGTGATTTCGGGTCTGAGAGAAGGATATGAAACCATCCACTTCTAAATATCATCCCAGAATCACAGCATAGTACTGGCAATATTACTCAGCTCATGCCCTGAACTTAACTACACTTTATTGTATTAATTCCTGATCATACTGAATTATTCTTGTACATCTTTAGTCCACCAAAACTAAGGATTAATTTTGTTGTGTTTTTTTTTTCTTGTTTTGTTTTTGTTTCTGTTTTCATTTAAAAATGTTTTTAGCAACTATAAAAGACAAAAGCTGTGTAACAATGACAGAGGTGGCCAGCTTGGCAGGAACCACGTGGATAAGCTCTCCCACTGCTCAGAAGTTCTTCCACATTATCGCATATTTGCTTTATCATCTCCAATTCCTGTCCACCATCTACAAGTTAGATAATACACACTTTTAGATGGCCTTGTTTTAATTACCATATGACTGCACTGTGAAGTCCTTCCCTTAGCTTTAAGATGGTCAGAGTAAGTGGACTCAGTTCACCTCCCTGCAAGCAGAAAACCACATCAGCGATGAGAATAATGAGCAGATTTTCAATCTCAGCAGACAGACCCCAAGAGTACAAGGAAAATGAATTCTGGAGAGGCTTCTTCAGAGCTATGATTGACTCACATTGGCAAGGCCAAGAACATTGTTGTAACTCTGCTGAAGAGAAAGAGGCATTCAGTCTCTCAGTTATCAACCAGCCGGCAGGTTTTCTCAGCTCTGCTTTCACTGAAAACTACAAAAGACTGTAAAGATGGTGCAGTCATGGTCTGATCGTTTCTTTATGCCAAGAAGTTTTGGAAGAAAACAGTTTTAAAAATCAATCTCTATCATGTCTGCTTGCTATGAGTTCTAAAATGGTAGCAAGCCCTGCAAAATACTATGAGCATGTGCTAAATGGTGTTATATTTAAATAATAATAATTACAGATAAGTGCATCTTGCTCCAAACATCAGTGGTGCAATCTGCAGTAAGCAATGATGTAACTCTTGTTACTGAATGTGATTTCTCTGCTGGGAAAAACACCTCAAATCAACTATAGGCACCACTGTGGAAGACTATTCATGATACCACTTCTAGGAATAGCTTAAGAAATTATTGCAGTAGCAGCAATTAACAGAGAAAAAAAAAAAAAAAAAAAAAAAAAAAAAAAAAAAGTGAGCTATTTCTCAACGTGAAGTAGTGAAGTATTAGGTAGCAAGTCAGAAGACAATATGACATGATAAACATATTATTCTTAATCATATGTAATACTTGTAACTCAGCAGGTGTAGTCATTCCATATATTTCTTTTCTGAAGCTTTGCATTTAAATACTTCTAGGGTAAAAAAGGGGGTGGGGGGGAAGGGAAGGGAAGGGAAGGGAAGGGAAGGGAAGGGAAGGGAAGGGAAGGGAAGGGAAGGGAAGGGAAGGGAAGGGAAGGGAAGGGAAGGGAAGGGAAGGGAAGGGAAGGGAAGGGAAGGGAAGGGAAGGGAAGGGAAGGGAAGGGAAGGGAAGGGAAGGGAAGGGAAGGGAAGGGAAGGGAAGGGAAGGGAAGGGAAGGGAAGGGAAGGGAAGGGAAGGGAAGGGAAGGGAAGGGAAGGGAAGGGAAGGGAAGGGAAGGGAATATTTCTTTTGATTTCTGCTTTGCTCCCTCTGACATATTAACCAGGTCTTTGTCTCCCTCGTGTGTTCATAACCTACAGTTAACATGAATTTGAGAGAAACTTGAATGAAGATCTCTATCAAATATTTACAGGCAATGTAAATATCTTAAAACTCTTTTTGCATGTCATGCAAAGCAAAAAGAATATTTCCCAGATAATATAAATACTTCCTACATAAAGGATAGTTCACATCTGATAAAAGCAGGTCAGAAAAAATTGCTAACTAGACTGAACAAAATCAATGCAATCCCTTTGTGATTCTTGATTGATTTTTCCCCTGCTAAAATATTGTGTCTAATATTCCTTGGTAACCTGCAATATAGTATTTTGCAAAAACTTATCCAAGACCTCTAAACCTTTCTTTTAACAGCCAGTCTGCTGCATTTACATGATCTCATCAAGCAATGACTTTCAAAAGCATTAGCCTCAGAAGGGGGAGAAACTATTAATGCACAGATAAAACATACCATTAAATCTTAAACTAATCAATTATTAAATTCTGCAATACCTTAGAAAAGTTGCCTGTTTTTATTTCCGAAGGGACTATATGGAGCTAAGGTAGATATGTCATGCATTTTTGATGTGCATACACATCTATGCCTCAACTCATTATGTCGTGTGAGATTCTCTTAAAAGATGTTAGTACATGGGAGAAACCCTCAAACATACCATGCAAAATCTACCTCTTTTCTTTTTTTTCATCTATTTTCCTTTGTTTCATACCTGCAATCACTGAGACAGCTGTCTTTGTGAAAAGCCTAGTATGCTTTGTTGCTGTATTTTTAAGTTTTCCAGCTCCGAGGAAAGTCCAATTTAAAGGGACTCTGTAGAGCAGATCATTTCTCTATAAGGGAACAAATTTCCTGTTTAAATCAGGTCATGTTCTTTGTAAGGTGGAGTATCTGACACATAACCACTTGAACCTCTCGTACAGGAGAGAAAGTGTTTCCAAAAATGTGTATCTATTTGTATGAACTCTTTGAAATTTATGGAAGAATGTTCCCAATATTTCCAACAAAAAGACATGACGCACATAGAGAGCCACTGTGCATTAATTTTGAGAACACTGATGCCCATCATTTAGTCAAATGGAAGTACGGAATAAACCCACAACATTTCAGCTGCTGAGCTGTAAGTCTCTCACTTGCTATAAGCCCATCCCACCAACAAAATCTTGTAATATTCCATTTCTCTTTGCTGCTAGCTATTTGTACCTTTCTCTAAGGAAAATGAAGACCTTAGGCCAAATCCGTTTCTCATATATGTTTAGCTACATGAAAAGTCAGACCTGGTAGACACCTTTTAAAAAACTGAGGCAGATGATCCAATCCTAGCAGTATTCTAAACATTTAAATAAATGTTTGATTTTTTATTTAATGACAAGAATCTCTTTTGTAGCCCTTATGAAGAGCTTGGATATATTTATTTCTGTTTCTTTTCCTATTTCTTGCCCCTCCAAAAAAATGTTGCAAGAATCTTCCAGATAATACTTGTTTCGCTTAAATAAGTAGAAATTGAACAAGACCTTTAGGCACAGAACGTTTTAATTTAGCCAATAAATTGATATTACACAATGAATACTTATCTAAAATAGTTTATGTACTCATTATTATCGTGAGTGACTTGGAAGGCATTAATTCATATCCTCAAAACTTTTGAGGACTATACCTTGAAATGCTATCTGATGCTTGTGCTTTTGGCCCTAATGAGGGGGTCAAAATTTCTCTTCTTTTTATAATTCTCAGTTACTCTAATAGAAAATATTAGCAGTTCTCAAAACTTTCTGTGCTTTCAGTCACAGGAATCCTCTTTTATTCAGCAGTCTGTGATCTGTTCTTCCATAACTCCCTACCTCCACTGACTTCAGCAGGACTGCACACAGCTCTCTGAAGATGTAACCCATCACCCTGTTATGTTCTCTCCTTTCCTACTTAAAGGAGAGATGAAATAGAGTTGTTAGCTTTATGGCTTTGAAAACCCTCCAACAGGGGGGTAGAGAGAACTTTGAAGTATTCTTTATAATAAACTTTTCCTATCTAGCTAAAGAGAAAGACAGTATAGTAGAGCTACAATAAAGTTGCTTCACACAGCTTCTTCAGCAGATACCATCTTTGCCACATCTGCATTTTAATATTTTCTGCATCACTAAATCTTTGCTTTCTTCCTTCTCCACCTTTTCTTAGTCATACAGCAAACACAACCACAACAAGGTGCAAGTAGGCTCAGTGATCCATCCTGAGAGGCCTGACTGAAGGCAGGTCTCAGGAAAAATGCTTCTGGTGGGTGACTTGTCTATGGGAAAAGAAATAATTCCCACAGTGCTTTACTTTCTCACTCCTTTTCTAACACAACGTGATAAAATGATCTGGGGCCAAAATGTGCAGTTCAGTCAAGTTCTCTTCAACCTTCAGCAAGGATTTTGCTTAAGTGTTCAAGTACTTATCCCACAATGCAATAGGCTCCAGTCAAAACACGACTGAAAATGAGTTCTGAAATGGCAGTGATGTTGGTGCTTTTTTTTGGCATTAGATGCTGCATGAATTCAGCAGCAGTTAGTCAAGCCAAGCTTTCAATTACTGCAGAAATCATAGAGGAAAGAGGACCAGCATGTGGGCAGTAATTTTCATTGTTTGTTTTACTCCTGTATCCTTTGATAGCCAGCTGGTGATGGATGGGAAGCAGTGGAAATGAAGCAGCCTCCCTCTTCTGAAAGCTGTTTTGTACAGCAATCCAGATACTAATAAAACCCTGTGAAATACCACATTTTTATGAACTGCTAAAGTGATATGGCTGTTATACGCTGATAATGATAAATTTGAGGAGTAATTGGCAATAATTTATTACCCTCTCCCTTGAAAGAAAATTACTTATATGACTAAATACTACCCGTATATTGTGAAAATGAATTAATTCTCCTCCTGAGCCATTCTTCTTACAGCTAGAAGCCATGCCTGCTATTTTTGCCTCCTTTACTGCTGTCCAATTGTGAACTCCATGCAAAAAAAAAAAAAAAAAAAAAAGACCACTCTTTTCCTTCTTTTTATGGCACACAGAATGCTATGATAAAGACAAGGATCTCAAGATTTAAATCTTCTGACAGAAATAATAGAACTGAAATAATTTGTAGTACAACAAAAAGAAAAAAATAACAAGATTGAAATAAAACATTTCTTTATACAGCACATAATGATAGAGTATAATTTCCTGTACAGCTCACTGACCCGAGATAAGAACACAATAAATATCTTACTGACAAAAGAAAAATAAAAATATACATACAATATGTACATATATACGTAACAAGCTAAAGATGCAGAAATAGAGAGTTATCTGAATACTTTAAAAGTCATCCTCAGTTATAGGAAGCAAGATCAACACACAAGAAAAAATTAAGCCCTCATCTCTGAAAATACATCAGTGATTAACTGCCAGGAATAGGAAAGAAAGAAAGGTTTTGATGGCCACATGTCTGTCGACAGTGGCATGAGCTCCTGAGCATTCTTTTTTATAGGAAATGTTTAATTGCTCTTTATTGAGCAGAACCTTTCCTTCTGCTTGTAAAAGAAATTATTGCTTTTCCCCTCTGGTTCACTCAGAGGAAGTTAATAGTCCCAGTTCCCTCTGGCAGCAGAGACGGTTAATGACTGGGAGACTATCATAAACAGGGTTTATTGCCCAAATTACAATCCAGTTCCTAACCAGCCTTCTCAGTTCAGATTGCCCTCCTGGCATTTTGGTGATTTTCTGACTTATTTTCTGGTTCACAAAGACAGTTCTCTGTTATTTAAAAATTTAATGTTCTTTTTTTTTTTTTTTTTTTTTTATAGTATTCACAATATATTGCTGCAAATTCTTAAGTGCATTGTGATATGTGGATTTATTAACTCCATGACACCAGTCAAAGTGCTTCCCAGTAAGGGTGATTTTTTTGGTGTGCAGCAAAACTTACGTTCACACACTCAAAATAAACTAGTTTCTTCTCTGTTCTCATGCTATCCCTTGTGCCATAATATCTAACTGGAATTATCAAGGCATATATGCAAAAATAAATATTTTATATATGGCCACACTTCAACTTTTGCAAGGCAAAAAAAATTCCACACAGTTCTGCATATGTGTTAATCATTCTATGATTTACCATAAATGTAAGTACAGATCCGCTGCATGAAGAATAACATCCCTGCTCTACAGTGCTTGCAAAGCAATCTAACATAATGACCAGGTGTAGCCGATATTATAGTTGGAACACACCAGAGAATGAGGAGACTTGAAGTTTAAAGATTGATTTTCTCTAATTACTCAGCACTTTAGAAACAAGAGAAGTGTTATGTAAAACAAAAATTACAATTGGGTTTCACTGAAAGGGAGATTTGAGGACTACATACTTGAGAACTTATCTGAGAGTACGCTTACTAGGTAGGCCCCAGATTTTCTAAATGGGTGGATGTGGAGAAAACTGTAACACAAATTGAAATACACAAGAAATAAATGCAAAAGCCTAATTCTTACCAGGACAAGGAAATCAATTAACCCACTGTCAATCAATTAACTCAGTCAATGAAGTCCATTGTCACAGAGGGTCAACAGCAAGAAAAAACAGTAAGAAAAATAGACTCACACACTCTACTAGGAACACAGGCTTGAAATGTGACCGAGTGTCACCACAAATTCCAAATGCCATTATGGCCTTTATATTCAACCAAAATTTTGCATCATTTTAAAAAGCCAGGATATGCAGATATTATCTCCTTTTCATTGGAAGTGACAGACAACAGTGACTCGTTTTCCATGCACTATCTGTTCTCTAAGGCTCATTAATATCTGGACATTTCCAGTTCTGTCAGACAACTTCCCCGATGATGTACTTAATAACTCAGACTGGTGCTCTTTTACAATTAAGAGTATTGTATGGGTATTGAGACTCTGAAAAAAATTCTATACAAACATTACAATTTTTACATTTCATGTTGATATTTTAATGCTTTTATTCTAGATACAGATATGTTTTGTCTTTTTTTTTCTTTTTTTTTTTTCCTTGAACATAATGAAGCTTCTAAAGAGCATTTAAATGCGTAAGAAATAAATAGAAATATTTGGTGTAGAGATAACCACTAGTTTGGTCATGGTTAAGGATTCATACAAGACTGTAAATATATACAAGTATCCATTTCTTCACAGGAGGTATGGCAACAGGCACAATAAAAGTGTTATGAACCATCAGGATTATTTATTAAGATGTTTAATTAATATTTATAGAGTACTTCAATATCATTGGTTACAGCATGCTGTAGGAATAAATGAGAAATAGCAGCAAGTGATAGAGGATTATATAACCATCGGGGAAAAAAAAGATGAGTCTTCTAATGATTGCTTATTTTTAGCCTTTATAATATGTGGAGTTTTAAAAATAAAGAGAATATTTCTGAAAAGCATAAAATGCTTTGAAGTACAGAATTTTATTTAAGACCAGTTTCAGCCTTGCCTTTTTCTTCCTTTATTGCAGCAACATTCTCTTTGTCTCAGAAACTCATTTCTTACAGAAGGAGATACAAAACAATAATTCAAAGGGCTGCAGCTGATGACAAATAACTTACAATTTTTCTTCCATCTTATTGCTGTGATATGTAACAGGTGATTTCCCGAGTCAGGGTAAAACTCTTTAGGGACTGTAGTACACATACAGGTTCTCCAGAAGAGCCACCCTTTTCCTGGATTTCTGCCTGAGAATTGGAGGTCCTTCCACAACATGAGCAACAGCTGCACCCCAAACACCCTACAACAATTACATCAATCTGTGAAAGAAAATGCACTTGAAATTAGCCCTGCTGAGCGGCACCGCTTTCAAGGGAGCTCTCTTTCTAATGGAAGTCATCAGACATGAAATTTGTGGCTCTGTGTCTTTAGCAATCAAGTGCCATCATTTCACGTTGGCAGCAGAAAAAGGGATTAGTAGCCTCTTTAAAGAAAATCAAACAGACATCCCTTGAGTAGTATGTGAAAGTAAAATTGAAGGCTGGATTGTTGTCTGAAGCAGTGGCTTATTTCAACAGTTCCAGCAGTGGAAAAGAAGAAAGGGACTCTGAGTCCAAACCAGAGCCGTATAACAGTGACAGAGCAGCTGCTTCAGCATTCCTGTTCTAAGAAGTCATCTTAGACCTTCAGACTTTATTTCATACTGACTAAATCCTGGATGTCTTCTCCAAGCAACACAGAAAGCCATAGCCCTGTTAGGAGCAGACATTATTTATACAGAAGCCAAGTACCAGCCGCTGTAAAAGCAAATAAAAGATGCGTGCATCTTTCAAGCAAGGGATCCATTCATAGAACAGAGCATGTAGGCTAAAATGGCAAGTTGATTTACCTGTACTGATTACATGCACACCTCAGGCTTCACAGGGAAGTAACGCTGGCCTTGCACAGATGCTCCCATCAACCTGAGCTCCTCTTCTGTTGGCCTTTACAGGTCCTCTCATTATGGAGTCCAACACCAAGAAGTAAAATTCCTGACTTCATTCTGCTCTTCTGCTATTTATTTGTTCATTTCTGGACAATGCATGTTTATTAAATATCACTAGCTGTAAAGGTCTGCTATTTGGATTACAGTCAGGTGATGATGGGGCTGACCATCAGAGCCTAAAACAGGCAGAAGCATGGGACAAAATGAGCATCTGCAAAGCACCCCTTAGGACACAAGTGTACCCCAATTTTTCAGATCCTGCTATCTGACCATAACACTCACTCATTTGGTCCTATCTTACACCTTCCCCACATCTGAAAAGATGCACTGGCACATCATCCTGATAATTCTGTGGCCTGTGGTACAGCAGAAGGACACTGTGAAGTTGGTGCACTTGCCTCTGCTTAAGCAAAGACAGCCCTGGGAGCAACCCAGTGCCCCACTACCTGCTGTGGCACCTGAGCTCCCTACCCCAAATCCCACATACCAGGTAGGCACCTGACAGATCAACACTCTGGTAAACAGCAGCCTGCAGCTCTGTTCATAGGTTTTAGAAAGACAAAGCATATGCCAAAAGCACTACTTTGTACAGTTGTTTTATACATAGTTGTTAATAAGACCCTTTATTTTTTTAAGTTAAAACAAGTTCAAAACAGATTAATCCGATCCCTCAGCCTATAGTTATCATGTGTTGGATGAGAAGATAACAGGTTTTAAGTTCCAAGAGCTAGACAAATTCTATTTATATCATTTTATTCCCAAACCAAAAGGACTTGTACAATTTAAAAAATAAGATATTACAAAGTATGCTTTAATGGGCTATTAACAGAAGCATAGTATAACTGTAGCAGACAGCCTTTACTTTATATCATCCAAGGACTGCATTAATGACCAATTAAAGAATCCCCTGAACTAGCTCATTTACTGATAGAGTTCAGCTTTTAAACCATGTTTTAGAAAACAGAGTTGTTATTTTTCAGCATATTGGAGAACACTGTGCAGCAGAAAAATCTGTGTCAGTACTAATAATAAGACAGTGAAGTCCACAGCCATTCGGGTGATTACAGTTTGGATGGTACTCAACAGCACCTCAGGAAAAGCAGATCTAGAGAATCAGACACTCTCCTTAGAGCAAATGACAGAAGCAGTGCAGCTGTGGATAGCCGGGGCACCACAGCACTGACTGCAGGGGCAGCTGTATATTACCAGAAAGGGGCTGAAATAACCTTCAGTGAGTGCAATAAAAGACATTGCCTTTTCCAAAGCCTTGCTTCACTGAAACAATCATGGGTATCAAGTACGGCGGTGCCTCAGGAAGCTGGGTGACCCCAGTGGGTACATCACCTCTCAGTGCAGCACAGTGGGCACAGAGCCCACCTGCTCCGCTGAAGAGCCAGACACAAGCAAGCTGAGCCGTCCATCCTGTAACACCCAGCAGCTTATCCCTCATTGTCACAGGCTAGGACAAGGAGGGAAGTCAGGAAAATATATTGTTCAGTCCCTTTGGAAAGCAGAATAAAATGGATCACTGCTCTGCACCTTGCTCCTGCTACCCTACCGCTTGTGCGGCAGGGCCACAGGCTGCTGGAGTTGAGGCCTCTTGCCAGAGGGCCCAGCGCTAAGCACCATACGTGATTAACCTGAGCAGAGACACCCGTGGCCACAGTGCAGCTGGAGAAGGACAACGTGTAAATGTTCATTCTTTAACACAGGGCCTTGCCACCTCAGCCAGCTCGCCAGCATCCAGCTTGCAAGCAGTCGGCTGGCACAGAAGAGGCATTTGTTGGCATGGGAGTGTATTGCTAGGGAAGCCTCCACACCTACTGTTCCCCCCAACAGCCAGGGAAGCCTGCACTGGGCTGTGAGCCTGTGTCCAAAAAAATGACTCATTTCCTCAGCTCGCCCAAAATCTCCTTCAGAAGTAGCAGGACTTCCAGACCCCTGTTAAGTGAGAGGCCTCCTTCATTTACTCCATCAGCTTCACGAACCTGGACTTGGAGGTCTGCAAGAGACCACTACCACCAATCCCAAGTGTAACCATCTCCTGATTCCTGCCTTTGCCCTGATTTGTAATTAACCACATGCCACAGAACAGCAGTAGCAGCAGGACGCAGGGCCAGGCCCCAAGGACACCTGCAGGCCACCCTGCCCCTGCCCAGCCCCATAGAGACCCCCTGCCCTGCCCCAAGGCCTCACTTCAGTTTCAGGGCTAGTCCAGACTTCCCAGGTACCAGATGCGCATGCAAGAGGTCCAAGGCCCATGCCTGCAGCATGTGTGAACAGGCAGCAGAGGCTCTTTCTTTGTCTCTTTCTCTTTTCTCCTTCTTTGTCAGGTTCAGCTTCATCTCTGCAGCATGCCTGGCACCATATGAGCACAAGGTATAGACAGACTGATCCTGCTGGCAGGAGCAAAAGAGACTTTGGCACGCCTACAAGGGGTAGACTTGCCGAGGACCTGAGCCACTAGAATCAAGTGCCTGCTAAACATGTGCAGGTGTGTTTTTTAAAGGATTTATACCATGGCCAAGTTTAGGTAGGGAGATTGATTACTTTCTTGTAAGGACTCTGCAAATTCCTTCTCCAGAATGTGGCAGCTCTTCTGTTCTCTGCATAACTTTGGTGATCTCTTATTCCACATACTTGACATTTTTATCTCTGTTTCAGAATTCAGAAACAGCTGACCTCCATCCCCCTCCCCCCCCCCCCCCCCCCCCCCCGCCTGCACCCCCCACCCCATTTTTTTCCCTATAAATTTTAGCAAAATTACAAGCTACTGAGTAGGGACTCAAAATCAGAAGTTTCAGGCAAGCTTGGTACAGGTGATGTAACCATTTCAATTGCAATCTACGCTGTTTTCTAGGGTGGTACGACTTAAAATGAGTTATAAAATGTGTTTCCCATCCATTGGGCATTTTTTTACAAGGATTACATTCTAAATAGGTTGCAAAAGCAGATACCCACTATTGGAATCAATGGTTCATCTATGCTTTTCGTAACACAGGGAGTTTGTGTGGCCAAATGACATTACAAACAGGGTACAACATCTGCTACATGATGCATGGTGCTCTTCCTGCCAGGGCTTGAGCATCCACATTTGGTAGCATTCCCAACCTATGCCAACTAAACAGTGATGATTCAGAAGAGATATTTTTCACTCTTGTGCTCTCCTTATCTCTGCCACTATTCCCAGTTAGATCATGGGGTCTCTGACCTTCCCTGGCCAAGAATATTGTCTCAGTTACACTGATGTGAATTCAGACTATCACTGGACTCCAATATCTCTTACTGAACAGTGTTTATGTAATAAGATGATAAATGAGTGTATCATATTTTGTTATAAGCAGCACGGCTGGGATTTATTGTGTTTCAACTAATAAACTATTGTGGCCTCAACTAATAAAAATCTTTTCCATCTCCTTTATACCAGCATGAAACATATATATACTGGGTAACCAGCCAAGTTTTGACCGAGTTGCTCTCCCTTTATGTATAAGACTTGATAGATAAAACAGCTGAAACAGTAGCATTAGCACAACTGCACAATTTCTGGGAGCATTGTGATCTCTGTGATGAGCCATAGAGTAGCCTACTGTACACTGTAATGGATAGTATATCATGTTCTAGGGAAACAGCTGACATGGGCTACAAAGATGGTGAAAGGCCTGGAGGGGAAGACGTACGAGGAACGGCTGAGGACACTGGGCCTGTTCAGCCTGGAGAAGAGGAGGCTGAGGGGAGACCTCATCGCAGTCTACAACTTCCTCGTAAGGGGGTGTCGAGAGGCAGGAGACCTTTTCTCCATTAACACCAGTGACAGGACCCGCGGGAACAGGGTTAAGCTGAGGCAGGGGAAATTTAGGCTTGACATCAGGAGGGGGTTCTTCACAGAGAGGGTGGTTGCACACTGGTACAGGCTCCCCAGGGAAGTGGTCACTGCACCGAGCCTGTCTGAGTTTAAGAAGAGATTGGACTGTGCACTTAGTCACATGGTCTGAACTTTTGGGTAGACCTGTGCGGTGTCAAGAGTTGGACTTGATGATCCTTAAGGGTCCCTTCCAACTCAGGATATTCTATGATTCTATGATTCTATGGCTGAAGGTTTGAGTTGGGAAAGAGATTCCAAAAGTGCCATGACTCCAACCACAATGTCAAAATATTCTTGGAGCAGTACTTACTGAGGTCCATTGCCAAGTGGTCTATGGCTTAATTACTACATGTTTTTACATCTTGTTGCTCTAACAGTTAATAGAACATCAGTTCTCTTTCATAGCAGTGTAAAACGGAAGTAATCCCAATCATTTAAATGAGTACTAGAATGAGGGTCATAAAATCCCCCTTTAGCCTACATTTTAATAGTAATTATATTCTTTTCAGAGAATAATCACTACTTCCTAGAATTGAGCTTTTAATACTATTGCAAGATTTCAATCTTGGGACTGGAATTTTTGAGCCTCCATTTTAGACTATACAAAATTCTTTGTAGATAAATAAATCATAAGGCAATCACCATTTTAAGAACTTAATCGGAAGCAGCTTCCACCCTTAAAATTTAGGGACATTTCATCTCAGGAACTCACTTAGTCACAGGTTTTTCAGGTGGGATACAAATTATATATAATCTGCAAAGTAGCCTAAAAAGATTCTGAACACAGTCAGACATGTAACAGCCTATTTACTGTTCCTTAAATCCTTAAATGAAATCAATTTCTCTTTCACAGTTCCATGCTGCAGTCCGGAGAACTCATGATTTCTCAGAGTAGTACCACAACTTGCTGCTGATTGCCTATTGGGACTGGAAACTTCCCTGTTTGTGATCCACAATGGTAAACTGGGGCAGGTGATTTATGTCCTGCAGGTCACTCCATAGCTACTGCCATCTCTGATTATGCCAGAATTGAAGTAAAATACTGCTCATCTGGCTTTTCACTCTTGTGCAACTTGGATTACAAGCTGTTTCTGTTTTGCATTCTTAGACCTCCTCTCTATATGGAACAGAATCATGCTACATTAAATTAATGCTCTGCAGAATAGATATCTTTGTGACCTGAACTCATATTTGCCTAGTGAAGTGAAAATTTGTTAAGTCTAGTAACATGAAATTGCACTCACTTACCTTTTATATTACCTTTGCCTGGAGTAGAATTTTCCAGATATACTGACACCTCAGCACTGACCGTGAGCTTTCATGCTGAATTTTGGGTCTGTCCCAATCTTCTGTACATTCAGGCATACAGACCACTACTGAGCACTGTGAGGCACTTCAGTACAGCACAAGAAGAAGAATCGTGATACCGTGAATGACTGATTCCCTTTACTCTTGCAGATCTTTTCCATCCATACCTCCTGAGATGCAGAGAACTTTCCAGCCTTTTACATTTTCTTAATGGTTAGCATATTAGTTTGTCTTAATATGAAATAAAAGTCATATTCCTGAAACACAAAGTTACTCTTTGTATGAAAAAAAAAAAGATACAGCAAGTCTTTCTTTGTGGGTTAACAGAGAGGGTAGTGGGAGTCACAAATGCAGATTATTTATGTTCTCTTTGAAACATTAGTCTCTGTGAATATAATTTTATTATTTTGTAAAGATATATACATGCTGCCTAGTTCTGATCTGGCCTTCTTCCAGGACTAAAACCCTGAATAAGATGCCTTTGTGCAAAATATGCTCCCTTTCACAGAAACAATGAGATACACACAAAGTGTGTTCTGCTTCACACCTCATCCACAGGCATCTGATCTTGTTAGTAAATTCCTGTATGTCTTTCTTTCTCCGTAAAGTATTTTGCATGTGCTTTCTTGATAAAATAAACTCCACATTTTCTACAATCAGCCATCTTAAATAAAGTAAGTTGTCTAAATAAATGCAATTCTTTTTATGAAAGTGTGAACTGGAAGCAATTACACTGGGCCCAACAGTCTTCTGATGCTGTTCATTTGGTTCAGTCAGGATTTAGCAATGCTAAACATCATTTGGCTCTGTATTTGTGGGCAATGTTTCAGTATTGTTAAGCCAAAGCTTTCCTGACCTGTGAATTTCATATTCTTTTATTCCCTTCTCAGCATGGATAGTCAATCATGCTAAACTTCTGTCATTCTGGAATGTGCAGAATAGATTCACTGGTAGCTTGAATTATGATTTATACTAGGATTACTCCAAAATAAAACATTTTTTTCATGATTTCATACACAACCAACACAGATTTTATGACTGAGTTAAACATCTTGAAAGCACTATCTGTGGAAGAACTGTGGAACTGCTGCAATATTGACTGGATAATGAATTCAGTGACTATGTAAAATGATGGGAATCAATGCAATCAGAGTACAAATTAAAACTTCACACACACACACACACACACACACACACACACACACAAAGACATCTATCAACACTTTTTTTTGGATGCATTCCTTCATATGTGTAGACAACAGTTTTTTCTCATTCAGATGTGGTTCAGAGCATCCACCAACCAGTAGCAAGACCAAAGAAAACAAATGTTGGCAGAGAATTAGTGTCAAAATTCCAGACATGCACTTGCCTTCTCTGTGCCAAATGCAGTAGGGATATAAATAGCATTTTGGTTTACCATACACAAATGTGTGTGTTTTGTATGAAGAGGTTAAAGGTTTGCTGGTAATACAGTGGTTTATTTCACTTACTGAAACACACACTCAGCTGCCAGTTAAAGACTGGCTAGTGCTGTCAAACAAGCAATTTCCTTTCAAAGTAATGCTGTAATTAAAACTAGGGCTAGAGGGCATTCAGAACACCATGGGACTGTTTCTCTGATTTAACAAGGATGTAAAGAAGTAATCGAACTCAGAATTTTCTTCATCTGCAGTTATCACTACAATATATATCAAGTAAATTACGCATTGGGGGTATATTGTGTAGCTGTGCATGCAAAGTGAGTGTAGTTCTAACCCCCACGTTTAACTGTGTTTTGCCACACTTTTTATCCTAGCCACAATTTTGCTAATCCCTTACCCTGACATTAGTATTCATGGAGCCACGACACCCAGGAGGGCAGGGAGGGAAAGCATAGTACTACCTCTTAGAGTGATTATTAACTTACATGCCAATAGATAAAATAGCTACCCCAACAAAACAGCTTTGTTGTATTGTCCTTTTAATATTTTTATTCTCTACTCTTCTTCAGTTTCATACACAGTTTAATTCCAAAGCCTTTTCAACATAACCATCTATTCGCCAGCCAACATACAGCATTTAGCTTACATATATACTTCACTAGTAACCTGGTCAAATCATTTTTACAGATGCTGCAGAGCACTTAGCTCAGTTGTCTGTGTCGATCACCCTTTGCCTTGCCACACCACAGGACTCCTCGTACCCCCAGAGCAATGCCCTTGAAGACAAACTCCCATGTCATACAAAGATGGAAGAGCCTTCTGTGCTGGTGCAGCCTCATCTTGTGTACTGTGTGCAGTTTTGGGAACTACAGTATAAAAAGGACATAAAACTATTAGAGAGTGTCCAAAGGAGGGCTACAAAGATGGTGAAGGGTTTGGAGGGGAAGACATATGAGGAGCAGCTGAGGTCCCTTGGTTTGCTCAGCCCCAAGCAGAGCAGGCTGAGGGGAGGCCTCGTGGCGGCCTGCAGCTCCCTCACGAGGGGAGCGGAGGGGCAGGCGCTGAGCTCTGCTCTCTGGGGACAGCGACAGGACCCGAGGGAACGGCATGGAGCTGGGACAGGGGAGGGTCAGGCTGGGGGTTAGGGAAAGGGTCTGCACCCAGAGGGGGGTGGGGCACTGGGACAGGCTGCCCAGGGCAGTGGTCACAGCACCAAGCTGCTGGAGTTGAAGAAGTCTTTGGACAATGCTCTTTGGTGGTTTTATTCTGGTGGACAGCTGAGCTCCCTCACAACTGCTCTCTCACTCCCGTTCCTCAAAGGGAAAGGGGGAGAAAATATGATTAAAATGGCTCAAGGGTTGAGATAAGGACAGGGAGATCACTCAACAACTATCATCACAGGCAAAACAGACTCAGCATAGGGAGTTTAGTAAAATTTATTGCATATCAATAGCAGATAAGCACAGTGAGAAACTAAAAGCAAAGTAAAAACGACTTCCCCCCATCTACCCTCTTCTACCGCCTCCCCTCAAGCAGTGCAGGGGTATGAGGAATGGTGGCTGCGGTCAGTCCCTGATGCTTCATCTCCACCGCTCCCTCACAGTCCCTCCCTGCCTCTGCTCCCCATGGGGTCCCTCCCATGGATGCCGTCCTTCCCCAACTGAGCCTGCGGGGGCTGCCCACAGGCAGCAGCTCTTCAAGCACTGCTCCCACACGGCTCCATATCACAGGGTCCATCCATCCCCCAGCGGCAAACTGCTCCAGCACGGGACCCCCACGGGTGGGCGGCAGCTCCCCCCAGACCCCCTGCTCCTGCGTGGGCTCTCCATGGGCCGCAGCCTCCTCCAGGCCACATCCACCTGCTCCACGGGGGCTCCTCCACCCACGGGGGGGCTGCAGCGTGGAGATCTGCTCCATGGGGGACCCATGGGCTGCAGGGGGACAGCCTGCTCCACCAGAGGCCTCTCCCTGCACAGCCCGCAGGGGAACTGCTGCTGCCTGCCTGGAGCACCTCCTGCTGCACTCACCTTGGGGTCGGTAGGGCTACTTCTCTCACATTTCCTGACTCCTCTCTCCCAGCTGCTGTTGCCCAGAAGGTTATTTTTCTCCCTTCTTACATATGGTCTCCCAGAGGCACAAACAACATCATTTAGTGGCTCAGCTCTGGGCAGTTGTGTGTCCCTTTGGAGCCAGCTGAAACTGATCCTTACCTCATATGGGGCAGCTGCTGGATTCTTCTCAAAGAGGCCATCCCTGCAGTCCCCTGCTACCAAAACTTTGCCATGTATACCCAATACATGCTCTCGAACATATGGTCTGATTTTCGGGTGGTCTTCTGTCAAGCCAGGAGCTGGACTTCTGGGTCCTTGTGGGTCCCTTTCCAACTCAGGCTATTCTATCATTCTGTGATTTTAGTCCTGATAGAGGGACCGGACCTAATATAAAACTTGTCAGAGTCCTGGGACATCAGATGAAGTACTATCACAAGTGAGACAAGCATGAACACCTTACAAATGCTAAGTATGTTTTCACAATAAAAATGTGTCCAAATGCAGCAAAAATTGAGGCTACTCTGGAAAGAAAAGTCATGTGCCAGAATTACCCTACACTGCCAGGGAAGTACCCACACCAAACTAAAATTTCCAGCTTTTATAATCCTCTTCAGTTCTGGATTATCCAGCTACTGAACAGAACACCAGAATTTGAAAGTTTCATGCAGATCATTTTCAGTCCAGTAGCTATTGATAACACTGTTGAAAATATTTCAGTGATGCATCAAAAAGTAAAATTTGCTATAACCATCCCATGGCTCAAGCTACATGGCTCACAAATTACTTCCATTTACATCATAGAACTAAAACAAAGCATTGTGTATATTTGTTCATTATGTTACAAATTCTAAGCAGTTTAATAGTAATTCCTCTTAGAACAGTTTAGTAAATTTCAACCTTTCTCACATGATTTCTTCAGATCTTTCTGTAATTAAACCAATTATAGAATAATCATTTTTTGCTTTTCATGCAGAGTGCAAAAGTAGGAGATTGAACTTGAATTTTTGGGGATTACAGAAGCTGTAGAGCTTTTGTTTTTGTCACATCAAATACACATTTATTCCTTAGCTACTTAAGAATAAATATATCTTCAGAAGCTACCAGATCTTCCCTGTATCTCCTTGCATCTCTTTGATCAAGCTCCTCCAACCATTCAGTAATCCACGGGTAATTATAACTTCTTAGCTTCTTTAGCCAAAAAGGGACAATTTATCAAAGAGTGTCATGAATCCTGGTTTTAAATTATCAAGAGTCCAATTAACGACAGAAATGGGGATACCTCTTTCCAATTAAAGTGATTGATTTCATGTAAAACCTTGTAACATTTCACTTTCTAATTATGTACATTCTTATCAAATATGAAGAGGTTCACCCTCATTTTATTTCCTATCCAGAGAATGAAATACAGCAAACATTAATCATATACTGATACAGTGCCAGGTCTAATGATGCTTTCAGCATACTTCAACAATTTCCAGTCTATCAGATTATGATACTATTTTACTTTTTATTCCTGTTTCACTCCAGACATTTACTCGAAAATCAGGATGAGGCTTAAACTTTTGCCAGCCAAACACAATCTGGTACATCTTAAAACGTTAAACCACTTACAGAGTTGAAAAGAAAAAACAGGATTAAACAGAAACAGAAAAAATATGAAAGTGCAGACTATCAGCTGACAGACAGGCAGGACTCTTCACATTTCTGTTTGTACAAATAATTTTCTTCCACCAGGATTACCTAAATAAGGATGTGCCAAACCAGAGTTCTGATTCTTATTTCATTGTCTTGTGCTGGGTTTGGAGATAGTACCATAACTGCATCACTGAAATCACAGAATTAAAGAATGGTAGAGGTTGGAAGGGACCTCTGGAGGTCAACAGGTCCAACCCCCCTGCTCAAGCAGAGACACCTAAAGCAGGTTGGTCCAGGACAGCTTTTGAAGATCTCCAAGGATGGAAACTCCGCAACCTCTCTGGGCAACCTGTTCCAACGCTCCACCACCCACACAATAAGGAAGTGCTTCCTGATCCTAAGACATAACCTCCTGTGTTCCACTACATGCCCATTGACTCTTGTCCTGGCATTGGGCACAACTGAAGCCTGGCTCCATCATCTTTGTACTCTCCCTTAAGTTATTTACAGACATTGATAAGGTCCACCCCACCCTGAGCCTCCTCTTCTTCAGGCTGAACAGTCCGAGTTCTCTCAGCCTATCCTCACAAGGGGAGGTGCTCCTGTCCCCTGATCATCTTGGTGGCCCTCTGTTTGACTTTTTCCAGTTTGTCCATGTCTCACTGGTACTGGAGGACCCAGAAATGGACACAGTACTCTAGGTGTGGCCTCATCAGTGCTGAGGGCAAGGATTACCTCTCTTGACCTACTGGTGATACTTTGCCCAACACAACCAAGAATACACCACTAGCCTTAGCAGCGAGGGCACATCACTGACTCATGTTTAACTCGGTGTCCACCAGGGCTCTTAGCTTCTTTTCTGCAGAGCTGCTTTCCAGCTGGGTGTAATCCAGCACGTACTGGTCCCCAGAGTTGCTCCTCCGCATGTGCAGGACATAGGATTTCTCCTTGTTGAACTTTTTAAGATTCGTCAGTCTCTCTCTCCAGCCTGTGAAGGTTCCTCCAGATGGCAGCACAACCCTCTGTTGGGTTTGGCAGTCCTCCCAATTTCACATCACCTGCAAATTTATGTATTGTGCATTCTGCCCCATCATCAAGAGAGTTAATGAAGGAGTTAAATAGGACTGGACCCAGTATCGTCCCCTGGGATACTCTGCTCATTACTAACCTCCAGCTACACCATACACCACTGCCCACTGCCCTGTAGGTCTACCCTGTAGGTCTACCCATTCAGCCAGTTTTGACCCATCTCGCAGTCTGCTCATCCAACCCATATTTCAACAGCTTCTCTCAGAGATCTTATAGGGGACAGTGTCAATGGCCTTACTGAAGTCCAAGAAAACAACACCCACTGTTCCCCTCATCCATCAGGATGGTGATTTCATTACAGAGGGCTATCAGGTTGTTCAAACATGACTTCTCCTTAGTGAAACCATGCTGACTACTCATGATTTTCTTCTCCTTCATGGGCCTGGAAGTGGTTTCCAAGATTAGCTGTTCCACCGTCTTCCTAGGGACTGAGGTGAGACGGACTGCTGTAGTTCCCTGGGTCCTCCTTGCCCTTTTTGAAGATAGGGGTGACATCCTATCACTTTCCTCCAGTCTTTGGGCACTACTCCCAGCTGTCATGACTGAGCAAAGATTGAGAGTGGCCTCACAATCACATTTGCCTGGTCCCTCAGTACTCATAGGTGCACCCCATCAGAGCCCACAGACTTGCAAATGTTGTTTGCTTAAGTATTCCCTGATTTGATCCTCTTCCTCTGAAGAAAGACACAAACACAAGTGACAGGAGTCCCCTGAAACAGGACACCTTCCCAATACACAGTTTTTCTCACCTGGGCTCAAACACTCCTCATTATGCAGGGCAGAAACAGGGAGAGTACAACCTTAGGAGCTTTCACCGCTCACTAGGCCCAGACTTTTGTATTACAAACTTAAGAGAAGGCTAGCAATTCCTTTTGTGAAAGCACAAACAGAAGCTAGGAGATGTGACTTGATTCTGTGATAGACTGCTCACTAGTGGAGGAATTGAAAGGACTGTTCATGGAACATAATTCGTCTTACAACAGCTTCTCCACGTGCGCAAACTCAGATGAGACCAGTATTTTACTTTGTCAACACCTTTGAAAGCCTTGGGAATATTTATCACATCAGAAAGAGCCCCACTTCCAAACAGTGCAAATATTGACTTGACATAAGCATTGGAAGTGTTGACATAACAGAAACAGACCAGGGCTCTCAGCAGCCCTTTGCTGAACTCCTCTTGGTAATCTGATGAGGAGAACTAGGATTTCTCCATCTCCATCCAGCATGGCTCAATATCCTGATTATTCCCAGAGATTAGCTCTTTCAGGGACACAGCTTGACAACAATCTCTAAAAGGTAAAACTTGCATCAATGAGATTAGAACAAATCTCAAGCAACTAATCAATTCAGTATGTTCCAGTGTTCCTAACATTCACGCATCCCTCTCACATGACATTCACTCAGTCATCACTCTGCTAATGTCCAATTCTAAGCTTCAATTTGGATTTTGCTTTTACACATTTTTTTTGCCCTTCTTGGTAAAAGTAGAATTCTTTATTGACAACATGTTAGGCACAATTCAGAAGAAGCAAAGAGGTTCCCTGTTGGGTCCATGAACCAGCTGCATACAGCAGTTCAAGCTTCTTTGTTACCATAAGGGAAAGTGTGCCTGCTAAGAAGAATGGGAGGCTTTTGTAGTATTGAGGCATTTACTAACTTTTGGAAGGAGGCATGAGCCACAGTTACTGTTGAAAACAAGTATACAAAATTTGTGAGGAAGCATAATTTCAATTAAAGAATTAAATAGCTCTAATATAGATCTTGAATTAAATCTTCGTGAATGGCAAGGAAAAAAAAAAAAAAGCATTCTCAAAGCTTTATCTCACAGTAATACTCTTCTTTTTCCCACGCTAGTTGTAAGAAAAAAAATCCAGGAAAAAAAAATTGCAAATAATTGAGGGAAATGTTGATACTGGAAGCTAGAATTCTAACACATACTGTGCATAAAACTCTCATCTTCCTGAAGGTGTGACAAACAAAAGCTTCAGACACATTGGTACTTCACAGCATGCTGTGACAAGTTTTATTGTCTTGACCCAATTCATTTAATTACTGTGAATTACATTAAATTGACAAAAAAAATCTCCTAACAGCAGTCATAAAATAATGACTTTTCAAATAGGAAAGTAATTCACCCCTTGTGCAGCTCCACTAACTTGTCGCAAGGTTCCACAAGGAAAGAAGCAGTCCATCATTACCATTGAATTGTTACCACTGTACTGACATTAAAAAAAAAAAAAAGACTTAATTCTTTATCAAGAGTTTGCAGTATGAAACCAGTTGCAGTAATGCTAAACCTTGTGATACCAGCTTTATGTCATTTATAATAAGAAGCTAGTACCAATATACAATAATTGGCAACAAATTCACAGGTGAAGAAGGAAAAGTAACCCATGAAAGGTATTACAATAAAAGACCTTCTGAAGATCTTTGCATAACCACAGTTTCTTCCTTACTCCAGAGTATCAAAGTCTGGAATAAGCCACAAGGCCCAAGTGAGAAAATTGGACCGTGTAATGTAGTGTCAGGAACAGGTAGAGAAGTTGAGACTTTCACTTACAGTACTTGTGCAGAGCCCAACATACAAAAGGTGACAGAACTGATCGGTGAGGAGGCTAAGAAAACACTGGAGCAGTTAGAGGGGAAAGATATTTAAGCACCACCAGACAAGAAAGTTTGGTGCATTTTGGACTAGGAAGTTGGTGCAGATAAAGCCACATTGAGTGGAATTCAACAATCCAGTTTGGCACAAGGTTAATACCTTAGAACATCAGGGTTTTGGTAGGAGCATCAAATATGTACACTCCACAGAATATAAAATTAATAACCTAAAAAAGTTCAAACTATAAAATGCATAGAGAAATAAGCAACGTCTCAGAAATTGTTTTGATTATAGATTCATGCATCTTAGCTTTCAACCAATAAATGGTAATACCAGAAGAAGCCCAGTGCTACAGACTTAACTAGTGTGTATTACACAGGACTATCATAATAGCACTTATCGCATGGGAGCAAAGGTCTGAAGGTAATGGCCTTAAGTCAGGAAAATAGGTATTAACTCCTAAAAACTACTAGTGGTATACCATTGAGATATATTTGATAAGCCAACTAGATATCCTTAGAGAACACTTAACATTAGTTCAACACTTACTGTGCAGTCATATAGTAAAATCATTTATAAAGCTCTACTGAAAGCTTATGAGACATCTTGCCTTCGGAAGTTTACTCAGAACAAGGTATCTTTGAAGAAGTCATTGTAACTAGAAACAAGTAATAGGTGAGTTCTTCCTCAATTCAAATTGTAGTGTGAATTCCTATTCCAGGTATATGTATAATCAAAGAGTGGCTGATTTCAACTAAGTAGTACAGTGGCATATCTAAGGTCAGAATGAGATTCATAGCATCTTACAACGTTACTCATGGCTAACTACATGTTAAGAATATTGCTTTGCAAATTTTGGTTCCAATCTTGATCGGTCTGGGATCCCCACCTTTGGAGACAAGCCAAAGCTGCCAAACCCTTGCAAGATTGGGCCTAAATCCCGTATTGTTAACTAAAATAGCTACTGAAACTAAAAGAAAATATAACTTGTGCGCTACAGCTGTGCAGAACCACAGTAATTTTAAAACCCTTTAACTTTCATTTCACAGATGTGCAGCATGGCTCTAACCCATGAGCATTTATGACTGATGCATCTGCATGAAGCTTCTCATGAATGTTGCAAGCTTCTGAACATCTTCCACAGTCACTGCATTATATAAAGAGGCACGGATTCCTCCCACAGATCTGAATTGAAAAAGAGAGAAAAAATAGAAGGGTTTTGTATATGCTAAAAAAAAATAAAAAAATATGTGAATAGCATTCACAGATATTTACATTTATCCCTACCCCAACAGGATAGTATTCATTTTACATGACTAAGAGGCAACATTTAAACTCAAGGCAAGCATGCAACCTACAGAAACTCAGTATTTATTAGCTACTTACAGTTCCAACACTGTAGATTTACAATATATATAAAAAAAAGAAATCTAACTTTTTAAATCCCACAAACACCAGTGTAGCACAGGAAAGAACTCTTGCAGCCCAGGGGATTAACCATGTAATGGAGGCTTTACACAATGACAGAATCTGATCAAGTGTCACCTTCTTAGGCACTTGAACAGAGACAAGACATATTAATCAAACCGGAGAAGAAGACAGAATTAAGTGAGCCCCATCACACCTAAGCCATAGTTGAATCACCAGCAGTTTCTGATTACAGTCTCCAGACCGCTATTCCCAGTGCTCTCAAACCAATATGAGGTACAGCTTGTAAGCAGAAAGCTGGTAAGTCAATACACAATACCTCCTGCTTTATCACTGTAATAAGATTTTATTCTGCATAGCAAAGGGATTTGTCTCAGTCTAGTACTTACCTATGTCCTTTCAGGGATAACATGTTAAGTTCCACAGCTTTCTCAAGGAACTTCTTTTCCAGGGCTTCATCGCCCTTGATATTGCCAATGCGAAAGGGGACATTCATTCTGCTTCGGTTCTTCTTCTCCACTGGACATCTGGAGAAGTTGCAAAATGTAATAGTTTTTGGTTTTTGCTAAATTTACATTTTCAGCTATACATAACTTCAGAAAGCAAATATTTTTTACCTGCTGAGCATCAAAGCCACCATTCCATAATGAAAGTGACTGTTAATTTCTGTGAAAGAAAGCAACCTGCCTTTTTCAATCAAGTATAATTAGAGTAATAGTAAGCGGAAGTCTAATTAACCCTGACATACCTAAAATTGCCCCTAATGAACATGCAGAAGGCCAGTGAATTGAACAAGCTAAGAAAAGTAAATAAACTAAAACTCGCAACCTCATTCGGGACAGTCTCAGTTGCATTCCCTAGGATAGCTAAAGACCAAGCTAAACAAGAGTAAAGCACATACAAAAACGTAGTAAATTTCCATTAACATTAGGGACTTTTGTTAGTGGTTTCAGTCCCCACTCTACATCAGTCTTAAAGTATTATTAAGAATCAGGAACATATCTCAGGGAGAAAAGAGATGTCTAGAAAAAAAATAATCTTGAATTACACGCATGGCCACAACATCTAGGACAAGCATCACAGCTCTAATTCCTTAAAATTCCTGTTAGTCCAAACTAGAAAATTTAAGATCTATTGAAAGCATAATTTCTATTCAATTACTTTGTGAAAGCAAGAATAGGGCTGAGGTGGGAGGTTGGCAGGGAAGCATTTAAATATTTTTCTTTAGTGCTTCTGGTTACAAAGGAAACATGAAGTCTTCATATCTCCCCCCAAGGGTGTGATGTAAATTCTTGCAGGGATTTGTTAGGAATTAGTTTTTTTCCCAAAAACCAGCATGTGAACTCTATTATTATTCTATTTGACAAAGGATGGTTGAGGGTTTTATTTGTTTGTGGCAGGAATTGTTTTTTGAGTTCTCGCCTAGTTCCTTTCTACTGATGTTTTCATGATGAAGAAGAAATTGAACATAATATCTACATTTGCAAATTTTCTACTTCAGCCATAACCAGGAAAACACTCTTTGAAAAGGCCTATGCTTGTAAGTGCTCTCGCATTTGAAGAACTGTAGCTATGCTATAGTAACTGGTTCTCCTTAAAGAAGCATTAGGCAATCCAACATAACTCAGTGCATGTTGTTAGTGCACAGATTTTAGAAAGCAACAAACTGCCTATGGCACACAGAGCTTCACAGAAGAAGTCTCCATCCAGCCAAAGGCTTGTGACACTGATTACCCAGTGAAGCATGCCCCGGATTAGGAGGTACATTACGGCTGGGAAGGCAGCTTCAGATAAGACTGGATTTTTTTAATTGTATTGATGACTAAAACAACTTAAACTGCATTGCTTAGTAAGATGCATACAGATCAGTTAGTGAAGTTTGCTTTGTTTTCTCAATTGCCTGTTTACCATCCTATTTGCATTGCATTTCCCCACTCAGCTTTACAGGACCACTTGCCAAAAATAAGGATTTCTTATTTGCCATAAAATGTTTTCTCGGGGCTTGATTTGCCCATTGAGGTTTATGGAAAAGCCCTCAGGATTTCAATAGAGCAGGATCACAATCCTGATCATTACAATGCCAAAGGCAAAGCTGTTCTCATTAACTAAATGGATAAGCAGAACACATTGAATATTATAATGTAACTAGCTCCTTGCTGATTAAGGTTGCAGCCAATTCAGATTTAAAATCCAAATTTAATTTCCCTATCCTAACTTTGACTCTAAAACTAATCAGATCCCAAATCTTTTGACTTTATTCTGAAGGGAAAGGAAAACATTTTGTAGTCTCAGTCATCTACTAGTTTTTAAACTTGGTGCGCATTAAACTAATTATTCCCTATCACAAAAATCAGCTTTTAGCTACAGATACTTTGGGTCCTGTAAGCAAAATACATACAACCATATGTAAAAATCAGAGGGTTAAACCTGCTTTGAAAAAACATCAGAAATATCTGAAACTAAAACATTCTTTATGTACAGTTTATGTTTTGAATACAGCTAGGTTTGATCTTCCCCCTGCTATCTCTGGAATTGTTTCATAGTTTAGCACAATTAACTGATAAAGATGCTCTGATCGACAGAGAAAAAGCAAAGCTTTGACTACTGAAGAGATGGTAAGAAAGGATATGATGCGGAATTCCTCTGAGTAACTTTTTACAAGCCACATCTCTTTTTTTGGCCTATATTTCCTCAAAGAGATTCAGTAAGCATACTAAGTAGGAGGTGTTACAACCTGCTTTTAGTACAGGCTTCTCCTAGGCTCTCACATTTTGTAAGTGTTTCTCAACTTATCATCTGTGCAGATAACTGGAAATAATGTTCTATCAGACTGAAACTCATCCTTGGATAGTTATCAAGTGAATGCTCTGCACAAATAATCCCTCTAGGATTTCACGATTCCTCAAAATTTCTTCATATTGAAAAAGTATTTACATTTCAGTTTCCATACTTTTAAAAGTATGCTGCATATAGACTCAAAGTTATTAATGTGTTTGGCTGTACAAATGTTGAAAGCAAATACAGCAACTTACACATAGAATCCATTAGATTTGTCTATGATATCATAAATCATTCGTGATTTGATTAAACTAAGTTTATCCATGGCTGCAGCTCCACCATTATTCTTTATCCATTCCAGTACCAGCCCCATGATGTAGATACTGCAACGAAAGAAAACGTTTTAGTCAGACTTAAAAACAAAACAAACAACAACCAAAAAAACCCACGGTACTCTTTAACAGTCCACAAAATGTTTCAGCAGTATAATGTTATGTTTGATTTTAAGTTGCTTGTTAAGATGATTAACAACTCAGTCTGAAGTACATTCAAAAATATGACATTTCTAAGCAGAAATGCTTTATTTGGACCCAGATGAAGTATCCTGAAATTCAAACGCTACACAAATCTATTGTACCAAACCTAACGCTTCGAACAACAGAAGTACAAGTCCTGCTGGTTTCCCTTAGCCCTGCAGAGCTCCCAAGGATATCCCAGACATTTTTCACGAACCACCAGTATATTTATCCCACAACTGCCTCTCAGTCTGGAGTTAGCACTAAAGTTGGTGGTATAAAGCCTGCAAAGCTGCTACAGAAATGATGTAGGGGGTGAATCTCAAATGTATGTTCACTAATAATGCTAGAAATCTAATCACATTCACAAACATTAAGAATAAAACCTATAATCCCATTTCTGTCTGAAAAGATCTTTTTCCCTCATGAACAGTGATGTTTGGTGAAACAAACAATGAATGTATTACATTTAATTATTCATTACCATTCAACTTTAAACAGAGACCTGGAAGCATACTGAAATCACATGTCTAGGGACCAAGTATTCCAATGCCAGTTACTCACTGCAACATAAAAAAAATCCCCAAGGCCTTTTGCCTTTGTGCTTTTGCTACAAAACTCAGCCTGCTCAAGTTCAGGCATTTCCCACGACTACAACACTTTGCATAATGAACTGTTCACAAGTTTTTAAGGCACATTTCCAACAGGTTTGTTTTTATTAATCCCTTCATTACAGATTCCAAGGGAGTACTCGGAAAGTGTTACCCTACAAGTTTCCCTTAACACCAAACTAACAGGAGGGTTTTTTTTTTTTTTTTAATTTCTCCAGGGATGTCAGTCTCAAATCTTTGAAGACTTCAGAAAGACTTCAGAAGTGAGGTTACAGACTGTGTGTTATAGATAGAAAGCACCTTACAGATTTGAGAGGACAATCCTGCCACATTTATGACAGCAGACTGCCAACAACTGCAGTGCGAAGGATTTAAGTGAAGTACAGCCTACACCCTTGACAACTATACAAGGCCACATTCATCTCTTGCTCTCATTTCCTCAAGCGAAACTTCTTAGACAAGTAAGGTTTTAAGAAGTCAGCCCTGGAGTCATCCACAAAAGCAATCCAGCCAGCTGAAACCTTTCATCTGTCTCCCATGTCAGTAAAAAATAATGGTCTTGGAGCAACTTTAAATGCAAAATAAACCCTTGTAGCTTGAAAATTAGATTTTTATAGCAAATTCATTGTTAATTTTAGCAAAGTAGATTAAGGTCAAAAAGTCAAGCTCTCTAACACCAAGAGGTTAAAGCCATTAGCATCACCTTAATTTAATTTAACACCCTGCTGAAGTAGCTTTTACAAATTCTGTTAGTATTTCCTGCCTGTTTGCCAGCAAACCATTAGAGAGTGCAAGGAAAAGAGGAGAGAAAAAAGTTAAGAAGCTTTGCCAGTTCCTTACAAAAACTGGAACAGGCATTAAGAACCAAGCCAAACAGACGTGCACCCTGCCAACAACTCAGTCTGTTACATTTTGGATTCTGGAGTACACTCCAATGTGGGTCTGTAGCACAGAGTGAAATCTGGCAAGGCAGTGATTAGAAAGAAAATTGTTAGAACAACCTTTATTTTCAGTTTCCTTGGTTTCCCACTATCCTATTAAAGTTCCTAACATACTGGGTTACAGCTAAAGCAGCAATTTCTTTTTAGATATTACTTACAGTGGTTAAAATAAAATTAAACTGCAGAATTTAATTTTTGTTTTGTTTTTCAAACCAGAGAAGCATCAGCGTTCCAGGGCTGAGATTAAGTAGAACTCTGTGGTGTTTTTTTTTTTGTTTTTTTTTTTAAATGAAAATAGCTTTGTACTTGGAAGACATGAATGGCTGGATTTAAAACCTGGCATGTGCAAGTACAGAGCATCCAAAACAGTGTGTGTGACTTGGCAGTCAGGAAAATAATCAGTCATGAAATAGAGGCTTTATCAATCGCTGTAAAAAGAAAAAAAAAAGCATGCACACTGCCCATGTAACAAACCTACATGCAGGAAGACAAACATCTGGTAACACCAAGGTTAATTCCTCTCTTAAATATAAGCCTTAATGATATTGGGTGTATTCAGCCAGTAGGGCAGTCTCTGAATGGCTGCAAGAGCACCTCATTACAGCAATACTTCATAGTGTTCATGCTGCTTTGGAGAACTCCAGTTGTGCATCAAAGTCTGAAATGACTATATGGGCACAGAATTTACTGTTGCTGTTTTTTTTTGTTGTTGTTTTTTTTTTTTTTTATAAATTAAGATAACTGTGTCTATACCTTTGCAATAATTCACACCATAGTGCGAAACAGCAGATTCAGAAATACAATAAGTACCACTTAAAATTCTACTGAATTTAAGTAAGTGAATTATTAAGGTATATCCTATGTGCAGGTATCATTTCATTTCATGCTGACACGGTGCATTTGACATCTGCTGGACAACATTAGGCATCTTACCTTTGCAAATTCTGGCCTGTATGAGAAAGGCTCAAAGAGATGAGCTTAAATATCTCCAGTATGCAATTACATTATCTCTAATCAACAGGAAATTCTATCTTAGACAGTAAAACCAATTATTTTTGAAATATTGCAAAAAAAATAAATAAATCTGGGAAAAGGTGGTATTTTTTTTTAAGATTTTATTCTTTTTTTCAAATAACTGTTTTAGCAGGCATTGCATTAGTATAAAAATACTCTAAAACTCATTAAATTAAATAGTTTAGAACAGCCTTATTAAGAAGCAGTAGAAACCAATGGCTCAATGCCTAAACATTCCAGTAACGAAACATCATTTGACTAGCTATTGACTATCTGACTACCCTAATTTTTTAAAAAAACAAGCTGCAGTCTGTTTTGCTTCGTGCGTACATGAAATCATCAGGTACATGTCAATTTTGTGATCTTAATTGCTAGCAGTCAATATAGCTTGACCCATTTTATTTCTGAATGCCAAGTCAAGAATTGGTGTGATATCTGAAGACATATGGAAAGCTTTAGCAGACAACAAGGTAAAGCAATGAGTAAAACACCTTTTAAAAAAAAACTTATGTTCTCTAGTTTCATTTCAAAATCCACAGTAGTGAGTGATGTATCTAGAGCAAGAAATACTCAAAAAATATAAAATATTACAAGGTTGTGTTTTTAAAACATTAGAACCTTTAATAATGATAATGTCGTTTATTATTTTCTATCAAAGAAAGTAGAAAAGGATACTGAGGTTCAAGTGCTGAGAGCAGTCTCTCAGGAAGAAATTAAATCTGTTATGAGCATTCAAGCAACAAGGTTAAAATGCTAAGTTATCTATTTGCAATGATAGAATCATCAGCACTGTACTTGACTAAAGGTGGATTCATTTAAGTCTGAGAACTAGATACTGAAACTTCTACAATGGAATTACGATACATAATACTTACTTCTAAAAATATTATATTCCTTATGGCCAATTCCACAGGGCAACAAAGCCTACTACAATTAATTCAGATGTTTTCACAGGAATCATGTGAAACACTCCAACGTATCAGTTGCATGAAGGCAAGCAGTACCCACTTCTGAAACTTTTTTTGACAAGCACAGCAGATGGCAGTGCAGTAGCTTTCTGAATAATGGATATTAAAAAGCAGGGTAAGTTACCTGTAGCATGGTGGAGTGTTATACAAAGAGCCATTCGCTGCTTGTGTTTTGTAATCCAGTACTACCGGGCATTCCTTCAGTGCAAATCCCAGCAAGTCCTCACGTACTATTACAACAGTAACTCCAGCACAGCCAACATTCTTCTGAGCACCAGCAAAAATCACACCAAACTAACAGAAAGAAGAAAAGAAGGAATTGAACTAATGAGATCACTAGGTGATCTTATAACTGAATAACATACTTTATACATATCTTTATACAAAAAGTGTACAACTTTATACAAAAAGTGTACAACTTAACAATGGAACAGTTTGGAGAACGTGTCAAAAATGAGCAAGTCAGAGTCAAAGATAGGCTAGAAGTTCTGATTTCAAAACCCACTCACAGCTGTAATTGTGATCTCATATGTCAGAACCATGTATCTTCATTCAACTGACAAAGACCACATTTAACAAGCTTTCCAATAATTTGCTAAATGTTTACTTCATGTTTACAAAATGTTACAAATGTTTAGTCAAGAATAATTCTCAAAGCAAGCTGTCCTATTTCACCCTACTCCAAGCAAATTTACTGAAAAGAAGTTAAGAGACAGCAATATTTTCAACCTATCAGGTATTTCAGAAGAGGGATCATATAACCCACCTGTTCAAAGAGAAGCAGATCAGGGAAAAACAAGATGAATTTATTAAGACTCTCCCCCTCCCATTATCCCCCCTTTTATCCCCCCTCAAACTGTACAGTACCTTGGAAACATCCACGGGTCTTGACAGGAAATTTGATGACATATCACAAACCAAAACTGCACCTTTGACATCGGGTACAAAGTCAAACTCCACACCATGAACTGTTTCATTAGCACAGTAATAGACATAAGATGCATCTGGATTGAGATTCCAAGTGCTTGGGTCTGGAATGTCTAAGCGAGACAAAATGAAAAACAAAGGTCACTAAAGACATATAATTTTCCTGGCACGCTGTTTTACTTTAACACTGGACTTTCCAGTGCAGACCTGGAATGAGTTTGCAGCATAAAGTAAAAATTATCTTATTAACACAAAGATACAGTGTACCTGCAAAGTAAATACACCCACACATTCCCAAAGTTTTGTAGTAAGCCATCATTAGGCTTGCAGGCACCCATCTGATTTTCAGTCCTTTCTCCTCAAGGGATTTTCATCAGGTTTGCAATCACAGATGAGAAACTACAGCCCTAGAGGTCTAAAACTGAATCTCAGATTCTGGATCTGAGAGTCCTCTACTTGCCTTTGGAACAACTGCAGCATTCAAATTCTCACTGGTAATGCTGTCTAAAACTGTTTCTATGCATCCCCAGAAGCATTTTCAGTCTGGTCCAAGCTGAACATATGGTTACCTAACTCCTATTTAAGCCCTGAAAGGGATTTATAAAACAAAGATTTGAATCTGTCAACAAGCAATTTACAGGCATGCCCTGACAGCACAGCACAGGTTTTGCGTAAAACAAATGGTTGTTCCTCCCTTCTCCACACCTCCAAAACATTAGGAGAAATGCTGCTATTGCCTCTGCTATTATTTACTCTCCCCTTACTTAGAGCTGCCAAATGGTCAATATAACCACCAGTAATGGGAAGCTGTAGGTGCAACGAATTCCTGTGCCTCCGACGATACAAGCTCATCTTCCAGGTTAATACATTAAATTGCAATTTGGGCACTAACTCATTTGGAAGATATTCTTTGCCTTTCCAGTTGCCACTCTTCCCGGTTCAAATGCTATAACCTGGACCATAAGGAAGAAAAATGAGGACAAACTAGCAGAAGTAGAAACCAGAACTCAACTATCCCTGCTCCAAGAATTATTTATTTATAACTAGTCACTACGTAGAGTATACATATAAAGTGTCCTTGAAACAGGTTTTCTCACAAGAATTCCCCAACACCTCAGTTGCAGTTAACCTTTCTCTTTCTCCTAAACAGTGGTCTTTCAAATTATGTCATGTCCAGTAACAAGTTTCAAGAGAAGGAGTTGGATATGCATTTTCTGCTCCAGAGCCAACCATCTGTTATGACACACGATCAGGAGATGAGTTTTGCAAACTCTTGGAAGACTGTAACTGAATGTGTATCACCCATCTCCAGGACCAACAAGATAAAGAATCCAGACATGCTTCTAAATTTCAAAGTAATCTCATTATCAAATGTATCTGAAACTGAACAACATAAACAATATGTTTGCAAATAGCTTAAACACCGAGTTAAAACATAACTAAAAAAAGCCTGTGTAATTTCCTTATCAATACATATTTCCTTCTTACCACTCACGTTCTGGGTTCTGCTCAACTTAGCTTCAAAATTCTTCTCTCCTGGAGACCATTAAGCTATCTAACAGGTCTTCCAGTCATGAACATGTGGCAGACAGTTTTTTCTGAGTGTTGGTCAGTCAACTGTTTAACTTGTTAACATTCAATAACTCCGTAGCTGAGACAGGCCAGTTTTTAGAGCAATTCAGAAAGGTAAGCATTCATGTGGACGGATGTAATCATCAACTTACTTGTGTAGGTTGATAGCTTCGGATGAACAATATTCACTTTGGCATACTTCTCTGCTTCTTTAGCTGCTTTTGCTGACCAAGCTCCAGTAACCACATAATCCGCATGTCTTCCCTCCTTTAAGCCAATAAGGTTAAGTGGGACTGCACTGAACTGACCAGATCCACCTCCTTGGAGGAAAATAACTTTGTAGTTTTCTGGTATATTTCTGCATGCAAGAAACATAACATTTATTTTATTTCCCAAAGACAAAGGATGCATACTCCTTGCTATTATACATCTGACTGCAACCATACAGAGGAAAAATACTGCCATCTGACTGCAACAATACAGAAGAAGAATTCAGAAGACACCTTTTGGAGAGGTTAATCTAAACGCTGTTAACTTCCCTCTGCACTGACATTGAGTATTAACTCAAGGAATAGTGCTATATATTGAATTGATAAGTTTTCTAGAAACAAGCAAGCTTTGTCTCAGACAGCTACAAATAAATTGTTGTGTAGCTCTTCTATCATAGTACACACAAACTTGAACATCATTCCAGCAGAATTAGCTCAGCTGAAATACTGCCTGTTGCTAACTTTCTGAGTTTCCTGAATTCTGAGCTAGTTTCACACCAAAGTTCTTGAAGCAGAATTCAGCTTTGAGAGCCTTAAAATTTTGCAAGTGCAACTGCATAGTAAGTTGTACATGTGGAGCAAGTGCCACGAGGAGCGATTTATACCATCACAAAAATTAGTTGTTCAAATTACTTATGAAAGCTCTGCTGTCAATAATTATAGTTTTGACTAAGAGTCAAGCCTTCATATAAAAGAGCCATGATTTTAAACTACTATGAGAACTATACATTAATTCTGATGCATTAATTTTAATACATGATATAAATACCTATATTTTAAAGTTTTTTAAATGTGTCACATTACAGATACGAAAACGGCCCCATACCAGTCATCCTAAAACACATCCATATATCTGTTAATACAATCAGTTAAGTAATGAGTGCGTAGAACACTTCTATGCAATCAGAACAGTTTTCTGCTATTTCCACTTCTTAAGAAAGTTGCTGCACTACATGAATTCCATGAAGATGAAACAAATTAAGTTACTGAGTCAGCTTATAGCAGTCACGTGAAAAGGATCTTAACCTAATAAAAACCCTTTGCTACATTCAAATAAATCAGCATCAGACAAAGGAAGACCAATGTCCTCTCCAATATTAGATGTAGTATCTAAACATAAAAAGTGCTTTCAAGGACAGTTCTCTACATGTTATAGTTGCACTAATAATAACCAAACTAAAAATAAAAAGGAAATAATTCACTTACAGCAATTCACGCAAGAGATTTTCAGCTGTATTTAAAATTTTTGTGAAATCTGCAGTTCGATGGCTCATTTCTTTAGTGGGGAAAAAAAAAAAAAAAGAGCATGAAACAAAATGCTAATAAATGAATGCAATTTTAAAAGTTGTGTTAAGCTTTAAAGATTTTACACTCACAGACCCCAAATACCCAAAGGCTCCCATTTCCAGGTCCAACTCCTAGTTCTGTTGAGCCTTCCTAAATACCCAGCCTTACACCTCCTGTCTTGTCCAGATCCATGCAAATACAGTCAATTCACATTTGTCACTCACATGACCCTACTACCCCCAGGAACAAACAAGGGGTGTATCTAAGTGAAGAAAAATATTCCCTAGAAAGGTGCAAGTTTCCTTACTCTAAAAATGTTCTTTGTTATTACTTTACTCTGTACTTGCTTCAGCAGCACAGGGGGCATGTTTTGTTCTTTTACTTTAAAACAGCTTCATTATGCAGTAATCCTAATTAGAAGTTAAGACTACTGAATATTAATTTCTTTTATTAAACCATAGTCTTTCTTCGCTTTGAAAGAGTGAACAATTTAAACATGAATCCCCATGCTGCAGAGGCTGCTGCATGTTCTACTTTTAGCAACAAAACAGTTTCACAGGGCTAGTAAAATGCTGGGCATGTTCATGCATATTTTTTTCCGCAACTGGGGATGAAAAATGAGTCAGTTATGTAAATTGCATATAATACAACTCCTCATTATGGTAGGACTGCATTGACTTACTAATGGGAAGGATGCTTAACATCAAATACATCTGAAGTGTTGCCACACAGTATGCAAAATACTCTACCTAGATACATATAAACATATGCATATAAGTGTGTAGTATGTGTAGACCCACATAAACAAATTTTATGTTATTTCATGTAAACAAAAAGCCAAGCAACTCCCTAAAGATCCGAAAGCACTAATGTTTTACTTATGATTAGTTACTTTTGTCTCTATTCCTTTGTGTTGGATTACTAAACAGCTGTCTGTGTATCATTTTATGATACTCTGGATGAATGGTAAGCAAAGAAAAGAGCGGTTTGAAATATTCTCTGGATATATGTTACCAGAAATAAGGTATTGCAAAATAAAAAGAGGTATTCAGCAGAAATATCGAGATCAAAAGCTATTATTGAGAAGTTTAGTTAAGCATCTACACTTTGAAAGACATACAGAATTTTTAAAGCCTTACCAAGAACACTAATGCCAAGGCCTTTGTAGTCCACCAGTTCTTTCTGTGCTGCCAGCAGTACCTAACAAAACAAATAAACAAAAAAATCCACAAATAAATTAAGGGAATTATCCACTATCTGAAATATTTGATGCATCATACGCATACCAACTGCTCCATAATGTAATAACCTGACACTTCTCAAGTTAAATTAACAGAATAGACATTATATAATTTAATTGCATCTGAAGGCTTGTCTTAAAAAAAAATAAATAATAATTTAAACCCATGCTTTTTGTGGAAACTCTGCATTTCAAGTTATTATTTCAATAACTACTTTTCCAGATTACTTCAGAATGACATTTAAGAGTTGGATTGAACTCCCTATCTCTTACAGAAGGCTTAATATTTGCACGTGTGCTTTTACTACTCAAGGACCTTATTTTTCTCCCATGTTATTTCACTTGACTGCTACAAATAGGCAAAGTGAGGTATTAAGGGAAACATCTAATGAGAGCATGAGGATGCCTCATGCTGACGCAATAGTACGAGGCCTGGTTTCATAGAATGAAGTCCCTCACTGTCTGAAGATGTCTTCTCTGTTACTGGAAGAAAAGAATGAAACATAGTTCTGGGTTAACTAAAATAGACAGGTTGTGCCTAGGAGCCTTGGCTTGATGATCTGTTTCTTCAGCCTTTCACGTTTCTTTCTTCCCCTGCAGCTCTCACGCATCAACCAAGCGGAATTAGATTCTACCCATCAGTTTTGCTTCTTTTGATTTCAGTGAATGCCTCTATTAGAAACAAAACTTTCTTAGCCCCTACTAAAAGGAGTAGAAGACGGAGTCCAGTGGAAAAGCCTCCAAAACAAAGGCTGTACGCACGCACCGTATGATCTGCCAAGAAACCACATGCTTCGCGTAGCTGTAGGAGCAAGCAAGCTACCTTGCTGACAGGGTCTGTGCGGGGCTTGTCAGCTGTAACAGCTGGTCCACAGCAGCTCAACCATGAACAGCTGTGCTGCTTTTTTATGTTTGAGACCATGAAATTTTAACAAGTGCATTTCATGCGCAAACACATTAATGGCAAAAAAAAAAAAAAAGGGAGGAGGGAGGAAAAAGTCAAAAGGCACATGCAGGCTGTTAGAGAGGTCTTTTTAACAGCTCGATAAAATCAAATTCTATTAGTAACGTCATCTGACAACCTGCACGTGCCTTACAACATCTACTTATGTCCTGTAATATCCATGAAGAGCTCCGTCCACCTTCTTGCTTCGGTGCGTCTGAGCATCTCATATGCAGCACCATCTCAGAGTCAAAGTGAAACAGTCAAGGCTCAAGGCTACTGCATTTTCAAAAGGGCCAGAGGGACTAATAACACGGAGTTCAGCTGTTTTAGTCCTCCAACAGTAAAAGCAGCTCTCGGGATCCTCTGGAAGAGGCTGATGGAGCAGCACCGAGGGGGAGCTCCTTTCTGCTCAGCACGGCAGAGCAACAAGTGTCTTCGCAGCATGATTGTAAGGGACGCTTATGAGGGAGAAACAGGGGCAAAAAAAAAAAAAAAAAAGCCCCTTTACAGAAATCACTAAGAAATGAAGAAGAAAGGAGCAGCAAGTGTGCCACGGCCCCCACGCTGACAGCCAGCCGCACAACCCAGCACAAACCGCCCCCTCCCCGCATGCAGCCGGACAGCCCATGGTGCTGATGCAACACCCCGCGGAGTTGAGCCTGCGCTGCGCTCTGGTATCATCGCCTTCTCGTACGAAGACGGGACACGGAGCGGCTACGGGAGTTATCAGCCGGCGGGCACCTCACGCCTGGCGTCCCCAAAACAGACAGAGCTTGTGATAAAGGGCTGTGGCGTGATGGGACTGAGAGGAAAAAGGAAAAAAAAGTGGAAGAAAAAGAGAGGGAAAAGAAGGAGAAAAATGGAAGGGGATGGAAAAAGGGGGAAAAGTAAAAAAAAAAAAAAAAAAAAAAAAAAAGATAGAAAGGGGAAAAAAAAAAAAGTGAAAAGCGGCGTGCAGGCAACGCCACCTGCCCCGCCACCGCGGCTGCCCCGTCCCGTCCCGTCCCGTGCCGTCCCCACTCACGGATCGCGGCAGCTTGGCCGGCCCGGCCCCGAAGTTGGCCACCTGCCGCCCTCCCTCCATGCTGCTGATGGCGCCGCCGCCCGCCGCCCGCCCGCCCGCTATAAGCGCCCCGCCGGGCGGCTCCCCGCCCGCACGCACCGGGGGCGGGGCTGCCGCCGGCAGCGCGCCGCCGATTGGCCGCTCGCGGCAGCGCCCCGGCCGCCTATTGGCTGCGGCGCAGGGAGGCGGTGGCGGCGGCGGGATCGGCCCCGCGCACGCCCCCGCGCACGCCCCCGGCGGGGCGCGACCTGGCGAGGGGAGCTGGGGGGGATTTAGGGGTGTACACAGCTGGGACCACGGAGAGTGGGGCGGGCTTACGAATTGCAGACCGACCGGGTCGTCGAGCTGAAGGATTGTCACCACACGCAGCTGGTGTTGCTGAAGAGATGCTGACAGGCAGCTGCTTTAGAGCAGAGATACACCCGTTACTGTAGTGAAGCTAACTTAAGGAAAAAACATCAAATTTTAAGAAAAAACAAAACAAAACAAAACATGAAATTCACATTCAGGAACCAGCGCCCTCCGTAGTTCTAAAGAACCGCCCCACGCCTCAGGGGCGTTGAAGACTTGGCACATTCTTTGCAAAACATCAGGGCACTCCCAAAGTACAGCTTAGGCCACAACACCCAGGACAAGTAAATTACTCCTAATTATGCAAATTAGTCTACCTAAATAGACCCCTCCGGGGAAACGCTCAGTAACAACGCACACGAGGCTATAATGGAATTGTTTTTGCTGGAGTCTGGCAGAAGCTGGCTGCAGAGACGTGTGCGCTTTGTATGCGCTGTTCCTGTGGCTAAGAGCAGAGTACCTGCATCTGCCTGCAGCCGGCTTTGAACTCGAGCTCACTGGGGAAAAAGGTGTCCTCAGTACGAAGGGATGACAGAAGCACTCAGAAGTAGCGCAGGGTGGTGGCTCAGGTGGCTGGAGAAGCTGGGCCCCTACTATGCAAAGTGCTTTGATGTCCAAGCAGGATCAGTTCTGAGTATTACCTGTGTGGCATAAGAGTTTGGTTTCTGTTGCATTGAAAGTTCTCCTAATTTAAAATTTTGCTACCAATGATTACTACTTAATACCTCAAAGTTCATACACTCATGTCAATTTACATAGCCATCCCATATAAAATACAAGCTTCCAAAGCCATGGCTTCCAGGAACAATTTAGGCTTCCACTATTTGACAGAGAACTTGACCCTGACACGGATCCCTCCAGATGGATCTGAATTTGTATAATTAACAAACCTGAAGCCATTGAGTGCTATATTAACTATAAGGCATAACTGGAAAAAATAAAACACAAGTCAGAGAATGAGCACTGGAGCTCCAAAGTTTTCAGTGAACTTCTGTTGAGTTCATCATCACTTTGTGTCACGCTGGATAGAAAAACCTTCATTGAGTACTGCTGGAAAAGAATTAGCTCACTCAAGGAGACCAAGAACACACAAGTTCTGTCTGGTACAATGATGGACAAACTGACGTCATTACTGAAAGACAAATAAGCTGACTACACAGCAACTTGGCATCTACTTTAGGAGGCAGCTGGGATGTCTGGTCCAGCAAACGAGTGAGAAAGGCAAATTTTGATGAGGCTAAAAAGATGCAGGTAGTTCAGAAAGGTGTTATGTTGTTTTGTTTTTCAGAGATCTAGCTCCAAATACTGCAAATATGAAATGTGCAAAAAAAAAAAAAAAAAAAAAAAAGCATTCCTGGGAAGCCCAAGTAAGGAGAGAAAAATGCTAGAGTTTTATAAGTAAACAGCAATGTGTTCTCTAGCAAATAGCTGGGCTATTGATTCTAGGCTTTTATGTCAAACGAACACAGACAAATACGTAAAACATTAACTAATAGCAAGAGGTTGAAACAGTCTATAGCCAAACTCAGTTGCAAGATGGTTTCATAATCACTTAAAATGCATATGCATGAAAATATTTTAAGAATATTACTTTTCATTAAAATACTTAAATATATTTTTACATATCAATTTTTTTTTTTTTTTTGAAAACTAAATCACCTTGAAACTTCTGAAGTATTAGCCTTAAAATAGTGCTTCTCCCTCAAGGCAACTGACATCCGTTATCTCTACAGACTGCAGATCCTGTGTTTTGATTGTGTATGAAGTACCCACTCCAGATTCTCACAGTAAGCCACATGACAGTTCTTCTGACAAGATGAAGAACCCTTCATGTATTTGCTTGAAAATAATAATTAATGTTTAAGTATTAATCCAATTGCAGAAATAAAGATGATGCTATATAAACTACTCGGTCAATTTTGCTTCAAATGATGACTTTTGACATAATTTATACTTTAAAAGCAAATAAATTATTTAACAGACAGAATTTATGCCACCTGTTTTTAGGCATACAATACATAAACTGTTTTAAGTTCCTGACAATCTTTAAGAGATAAGTAACAGACAGTTCCCAATCCCACACATCTGAACACTTGACATTTTAATGGTTATCCACCATTTCAGAGATCAGTTTCTGTTTTAAAAAAGGAATGCATAGCATTTCACTGCTGAGAAAACTTCAATCAATGAATCAATCAAATCAAAATTATAAGCAACAAACCATGACTGAAGTATAGACCTCAAATGTTTGGGAGAATGTCTAAAAAATGCATAGATTAACATGTTACTCTGCTATTATTCTGAAGTGACAAAGTCTATATAAATAATGTACTTCCATTGTGCAATTACTTGTGCAATATTGCAATAGCCAAGGTGATCTCATGCTACTTGCTCAGCAGAAATCCATTTACAGATTCATGAGTTTTTTCACAATTTTCAAGCAGCTGTAGACAGCAATTTCTACAGATCTTGTATTACAGAATTCTTACTTCTGATGACAGAGTTAAAAAAAAAAAAAGTTAATGGTAATTCCACCACCCCTGCATCCTAGCTCAGCCTAAACCATCTTGCCTAATTCATACATGTGAAATCAATCTTCCCTTGCTCTATCTTCCTGTGTCTTCCTTTAATTCTCCAGATGGAATACATAATGCCAAAAAAAAAAATCAAAATAAGTTAAAAGGTTATGATCACTGAAGAATTTCAGCTACCACTGTAAATATGAAATTAAAGTATTACAACTTGATCTACTTTTCAGAATAGAAGTTTTTCAGGAACACTTGGCAACATAGACTCATAGAATCATTTACGTTGGAAAAGACTTGTAAGATCATCTAGTCCAACTCTTATGAGTTTTGAACCTTTAAACTTAAAGACAAACACTGTATATCAGATTCTACTATCCCATCTCTCAGAGCTAGCTACAGTATTTAAGAAGTTCTTTTGAATCAGGACTGACATGCATGTGAAAATGCCACAGAAATAAATTATTGAAAGCAAAGTTGACTGGTTTATTTGAGAAAATCATTCCTACTGCTCAACTAAGTGACCTAGGTGCAAAACCCTAAACTAAAAGGTAATTTTTCCAAATGAAAACTTTACCTTGCCCCAGAGCTTAAAAACCATTCCAATAATTTGTTTAAACATTTAATATCTTCATCTTTGCAACCTTTTCAAATAAGTTGACTTCATAGTACTTCCACTTCTCTATATGAAGAAAAAAAATACAAAGTGCTATTAAAACCACCGAAGGAAACTAATAATTATAGAACATAATTACTATATAAGTCTCTTGACCTATTGCCTTGTCATGGCACTTAGTTAAGCATACAAAGAAAGCTATTGCTTTTATTTTTCGGGGCCATACTGAAGTGAACCTTCTCCAGTGTTAAACAGCACCTTCTGTACTGCATTAGGCAAACCAAGACCTGCGTTACTCTGTGCCATAGTTCAGAAGCTGCCAAGGCAGCTGCCTGTGCAGAAAGATGGGAAGAAGTAGCTGGGGAGGCAGACCTGAGAAGTCTCAAAACAGTAATTTTTCATCTCTGTTCTCACATTTCTGCAAGTTATTTATGAGAGTAACCTAATTCAGATGGAGTAGACATCCTCCAAAAGTCCCTTCACAGATGTATTATTCTTCAATCCGCACCAATAAAGAACATCTGTATTCAATTATTTTAGAAATGGTTCTGTACTCATTTTCATACTTGAAGCTTCCAACTACTTTTGTACCCACACTGTCAGGCATCAACTGATGTTTGCCTTAAAAAAACACTCTTTCCACTTCCAATGCAATATGCTGGAAATAAATTTAAAAACAAAATTTTTACTAAATTTTATTAGCTTGAAACTGTTTACACTCTCTAAAAAGATCTGTGATATACAATAAAAACCATATTCCAGGAACCTTTGTGTGTAGTAAAAACTGAGAGGTACTAGTACAACATTTGTTTCAAGGAATAAAAATCTAGTGACAAGTCATGCAAACAGGAAACAGGAATACTAACAGCATGGAATGTTTTGTAAGTTTTAAAAGTCTACACTATTTTACAAAAAAATCTCACAACCTGCACTGAGGCATCCAAATTTTATTTTTAACCTCGTATATGTAAAGAAAAGTCCAAACATTTCAAGTGCTGGTAACACTGTGGATACTTTCTTGTATTTCAGAGACAGATCCTATGGTATCAGTTCCAGAGCAGTCTACCATCTGCAGTCTACTTTGGTCTGTTCTTGTTCCATCATTTGGAATTGCAGTTTCAGCCACTCTAGGAATGTATTTCTTCGAGGAAAAGTTTTTATTTTTTTCACCAGAAGCACTGCTGGATATTCTGCTACCATTACTTTTAATATTCATACTCGAGTCAGTAACTGAATGCAGACTGGTGACCAATTGCCTTGCTAAATAATGTCCTTTTGCTTGTTCATGTTGTTTGACTCTTTTCTCAGAGAATGTTGGAATGCTGTTTCGAGGTTTATCCTCTTTGTTTTGGTTAATTGCTTGACTTTCGTTTTCTTTCTGTAAGACTGGCTGCTGCTGTTGCACAGCAGTTGGAAGTTCCTGTGTTTCTTTAAGAGAAGAGAAGGTATTATTCACCACCAGCTGGGATTGAAATGTGCCAGGAGAAAGCTGGATGTTCCCACCTCCACTCTGAAATAAAGAGATTCCTGTTAAGATACTGATGAAACTAGAGAAAAAAAATCCAATGCTGCAACTGTCATGTACTTGAGTCTGCATAGCAAAATAAAGTCTTTACAAAATATACAAAAGATTTAAAGATAATAGCAATCACAAACTCTATTGCCCTACAAAGCAACCAGGTTTCAGAAGATAGCTAGGGTGAAAATGACAGAGTAGGCATATTTACTCTTTCACATCTAGCTTGAACTTTATGCTACAGAAATGAGTCAGTCATAATGCAGCCAAAGCACAATCACTTCCATCATTCTGAAATATCATTCAGTATGTTTGTTCCGAGGTCATGGTACCCACAATACCTAGCTGCAAAAAGAATCTAAACTATGAAATACTAGGATTTAAGTATGAAATAGTATTAATGTTAGTTGAACCTTTTTTCACGTATACTTAAAGAACACCTCAAATTCAAGCTTCTAAATGAGCAGAATAAGAAAAGACATGACTTAAAAGAGCTGCATGGACAAGTTCAGAAGAATGCCATCAGCTGAAAACATAGTTGCAAGCTGCAAGCTGAACTACAGCAATGTGAAAGAACCTGTGACGAGAATTAACTCAATTACTCCTAGTAATTTTAACAGACTCTGAAGAACTGGAAATTGCATTCAGCAGCATGAAAAAAAAATATTATTGTGTTTTAGAAGCTCATGGTATTCTTGAAGAATTTTGAACACTTAATCAGGAATACATTAGGTATAAGAAACATACTGGAATGCAGAATAATTCCTAGTATGAAAGTTTTAGCCAACTTGGACCTTGGACAAGATTGCAGGCTGCCAACATCTTAACTTTGATCTTTTTTTTTTTTTTTTTTTTTTTTTTAAGTGAACTTTGGTACCTTGCTTGAAAAATCCTGAAAGTTTTCCATTCATTGTCTTTGGAGCTGAAACTAAAACTTTATGTGGCTAAGGTGTATACTAGCCTGAAATTCATAGCATTGCTCACCTAGGAATGTAAGAGAACTGGAAACGTATACTACCATTACTTAAAAGAATTCCTGCTTTCCAGTGGGCGTACTGTACTATCCTCTGTTATCAAATTCTACGGTATTAAAAAGTGCTATATATCATTATTAAGTGTCTTTAAAAAACTACTCATGATATTTTCTGATTTTAATGTATCAGTACGGTAACTTCGTATTTCAGAAAAAGACACATGGAAATTACCACCAACATTTTCTTTAGTACATTACAAGACAGTATAGTTTCTGTTCCAAACGCTTATCACTTAGAAAGTTGACATTAATCACTATCATCTGTATAAATACAGCTACAGCAAAAGACTGTAATAATAGTTTCACGGATCACTTGGTTATCATTACTTTCAGTCAGAGTAGGAGAACTGCTGAAAAGTACATTAGGTATTGCCAAGTACACTGCCACTACCATTCCCTCTATTGACTTACTCTGCTATTTTGCGTATGTTCTTGTCTTTCTTCTTCAAAAGACTTCTCCTTTAGCACATTAGCAGGCTTACTGAGAGTAGAATTCATTTGTGGATGCCCCAAAAGACCAAAATCTGACTGATCTATCCCAGCTAATGCAGCAAGTTGTCCAAGTCTGTAAAACAAAGCTCAGTAGAAAATGACGCGTCAAAAAAAAAAAAAACAAAAACACAAACAAAACTCATTCACGTGAAAGATCTAAATGCTCAAACCCAGAAGAAACAATCCATCTCAATATCTGAAAAGTGTTTTTCCATTTTTAAGAGGCCCAAAACAGCTATTAAAGATCAAAACGAGTGGTGACAGCTATTTTCCTATCTTTGCACTAATTAGCCTGCAGGTACAAAATCACCAGTCTTTTTACTCAGTGTTACCAGTGTGAGTCATCTTCCAGTTAGTACTGATCTCAGAGCAGGATGCCAGCGAACAGACTCCGTGTCACGCAGATGAGAGATGAAAACTTTATCATTCAGGCAGAAGTTTGGTGCACATTTCCCAAACTAGTATCACCTCTAACAGCCAAACATGCTGTTATCACCTCTAACATGCCTCAGGAATAGTCATGTTGTTTCACCTGCTAGTTTAGAAGTCAGCCAAACCTGCCATTTTTAGTTTATCTTTTAACTTAAGCCACAATAAGAAGTCAGGAGTTGCAGCCATCACTTGATAGCATGGCTCTTTACAGAAGTTTATTGAGAAAACCAGCCTTTGTGACTGGGATTCTGTAAGCTTCAGAGCAGCTCCAGAACTTGTCATGAATAGATATACGACCCATTTGAAAAAAGTTATTTTTATGTAGCTAGAGAACACCTTTCATTTGTCAGAGTCCTAATGCAAACTTTAATCAGTGATCTCTAGAATATTTCAAGTCATAAAGAGCAATCCAAAATTTAAGTACAGAGGACAGTTTCGTTCATCTAGTTGCCTTCTGTATTTCCATCAGTAAAAGGGGGCCCCAAGACAACAGAACACGTTCTGAAGCCAGTTCAACTGCATTTTCAGCCTTTTGAACTACAGGAACCCTAAGAACCACAGATGATCCACTGAACATTAGGAAACAATTCAATAGAAGCTTTCTTCTCTTTTGGAAAGGGCTTTTTGAAAGGACAGATACTTGAATTCAGCGGGGACAGTGCTTGGATGTTTTTTTACACTGACAAAAGACTGAACAGCATGGACATAGCTTTTTTTTTTTTTTTTTTTCCTTTGCTGTTTGCCAGTACACTTCTAGAGATCTGAGGGGAAAAGGTAGCATAATTAACTGAGAGGGTAATTTTGGATAAAGTCTCAGCAGAAAGAGTAAGACTCAAGTAAAGCAGCAACCTACCCAGCATCTTTAAGGAGGTCTAAAAAAGCATGAAACTTTTGAAAAGAGTTCTCAATGCTGCCAAGAACACCTTCATCTTCCAATATCATGTTGGCTACTGACTGCGCATGAAGATCCTCAGACAGGGAGATATTTAGATTCCTAAGTCTTGCATTTTCTATTTCCAGCTATAAAAGAAAGGCAGAAAAAAGTAAATCAATTTCTATCATTCTCAGTTCAAATAAATACCAAGTCTATATATATAAATGCAAGTCTATAGAACAATATCACAAAGAGAAACACCGAAAATCAGTGATATAGAGCTTCATGTACCAGAAACATTCAGGGTGCTGTTACATCGAGCTCCATGCAGGTTTGTTTATCCACAGCTTTAATTCTAAGCTACCATAAGTGAACTTCATGAAAGCACTCAAAACTGCTGATTCAGCACTGTCTTTAGTATGTACAGAATGGTGCAGAGCAAGTGCAAAGACATTAGATTTTAAATCATGTTAGTTTGCATATATAATACAACACATTAGCACTAATGATACTTTGCATATATGACACATTAGCACCAAATATTTTATTTTTACTAGTAAAAAAGGACCTTAATGAAGGCCAACACTCTTCACCCCTCTGTATCAAAGGGAATGCATACCACTATCTCTCCTCTGCTCTGTGCATCTCAAAATTCAAAGTTTAAGATAATCCCATTTTTCCTTCCCACTGAACATTAAATCAATGACAGTCTGAAAGCTGAAATGACAACTGTAGAGTACACAGGGTTTTGTGTTTGGGTGAAGCATTAAGTCACTTATTTGAGTTCACAGACATGCAATCTTTGCTGCCACAGGCTTACTTTCTTTTGTCTTTTACAACAGAAGGCCAGAAAAATTACACATCTGCCTAATTAACTCTAGATGTTTAATTAGCAAAGTGCTTGATTTTAGAGGTTATTGCTTCTTAGCTTATCCCTTCTGCTCAGGAAAAGTATTATGTTCGAATAGTCTGGCATGAGAAATAAGATATCCCACAGCAGGTATTTAGTCTGAAAATATTTAAGTATAAACCAACACAGACTACTGGTGCACTTTACATTACATGAGGATGGAGATGTCCACAACAGAGGGCAACAACGAACTTTGTGGAGTTTAAAGTCTTTTCTGTAAACCTGCTTCCTGTACTGGGCACCATTTGTTGTTCAATTTCAAAATAGTACCTACCATAAACATCATCCCACTGCAGATCACATATAAACACTAAAACCATTAGATTACATATCTTACATTCAACTCTATTGCAATAAATTCTCCTTTTTGATTACACTCAATTCAAAAGGATCTTTCTAGGTCAGCAACACCAACTCATAACTGGCCAACATGCTACCAGTAAACCCATCCAACATTTTTATTGCCCACAAGAACAGAAATTATATTTGGCTTATGCTGTCCCTTTGATTTTTAACATTTGCAACAAACAGCTTCTCAGTGCAAGTCATTATAGAGAAGGTGGGAGAAGTCAGAAAAAAAACTATCCATCTGCTACAAATTGCAAGCAGTATTAACTACTTTCTCAACGAAAACAAACATCAAAATGCTCTACTTCATATCTAAAACATGAAATGAATGAAGCATATTGAAAGGGTAGCTTGACCAGGAGTTCAAGGCTCTGGAATAGGATCAGGAGAACAAACACACATTACTAAATGTAGATTTCATCACTGTCCGTAGGCTAGTAAATGATCCATGTGACTTTGAACTGAAATTCTGGAAGCTACCAGGTTAGAGGTTACTGATAATTACTCCAATTAAGCAAGTGGATAGTTTGATTGGCGCCTCCTGTAAAGTAAAGATGATTATCAGTTAAGGATCATTACCTCTGTTATCCGTTCTTCAGCCTTTACTCTGGCTCTTCGTTCTTCCTTTAATTTTTCTATGCATTCTTTCAGCTCCAACTATCATAAAACAGAAAATTTAATTCCAAATGTCAGATCAGTATGCAATATTACACACAAATTCAACATGTATAAGTGACAAATTTAAGTTCTGGGAATTTCCTCAACTACATTCTTAATGAGAGGAAACTGACAGTTGAGATTCCCTCTAGTGGAAGGAAAAAATATTTGAGTTTTTATTTTTCATTTAAGCAGAAATTACATTTTTATCAAAAGGAATTTGTTTAAGTGAAAGCGACTATTAGTGTCTCGGAGTAGTATGCTTAAATCCCTTCCTTGAGCAGGAGGATTTGAAGTTCCCAAAAACTCGAATACTAAAGTCAAATTCTCATCATTCAGTCACATCAAGGTATGTTTGGAGAGATCTTTTCTTTTTGCACACTGGCAGTTTGAGGAGCTTCCACCTCTTACTGTTTATTCCCACTCTGCAATTCCATCATTGTTTTTCCACAGCTGATTGTCCCTCTTTGAAAGGTTCTGCTAATGCCTGCTACCAGCTGAACAGTAACCAAGGTGTTCAGCTGATTGATCCTCATGATAGGTCTCCACCCAAGCAGCTGTGCAGTAAGTGCTGTTTAACAACAGTACCTCAGGAAAAATTAACACAGCTAAGAAGGGCCCCCCACGTCCTTTCACATTACTAGCCACAGACTTCTGCTATTTACTTTGCTCCAGTTCTGGAACTCACCCAAATCACATCAGCCAGTGTGAATTATTAGGATGGCTGAGAACTAATGTGGAAAAATCTCACTTTTAACCACAACAGCAAGTTGAATTAACTTGCCTTATGATCAGATAAGCAAAGACACAAGATGGGAAAAGACTTAATTAAGAAACAGAAAAGTACTGAAGGATGGTGAGGAAGTAGACCTCACAATTAAATTGTGAGGAGTGGTTAGCGTGGTTCTGTCACAGTGCAAAATTCTTGTTTTGCATCAGTATAACAAAAGGAATGAGTAACCAACAGGAGCTGTTCAATGCTGCTTTAATACTGCTATCAGATAACTCACTATGGCCTAGAAAAGTATTCTGATATCAAATTTAGAAAGTGACACTACAATGGATTACCTTACTGTAACTAAAATCAGTAAAATCTGGGCCAATATAAAGATGGGAGGTTTGGAGTGCATTCTTAGAGTTTATTCTTTCTCTTTGCAAGCACAAATTAATCACAAATTACCCCTTCCTTGCAAATGCACTATATGTAATCCAAAAATATACTGGAAGAATCAGATTTATTTCACTAAGTTGGAAAAAAGGATTTTTATGCTAACAAAGGTCAATATGACAACCCTTCCCCAAAGCAAAAAACGCACCTTCTTTCTGTCTCTGCAGTGCATCACAAAATGACAGAATGGCTGAAGTAAACATATCTCTGGAGGTCACCTCATCCAACCTCCCTGCTCAGCAGAGACATCTTGAGTCAGCTGTCCAGTACTATGTTTTTGAAAACCACACTTTTGAACATCCCCAAGGCAGGAGACTCCACAACCACTTTGGGCAACTTATGCCACTGCTCAGTCACCCTCACAGTAAAAAGTTTCTCATGTTTCTGATGAAACCTTCTGTGTTGCAGTTTGTGCCCACTGCCTCTTGTCCTGACACCCCGCACTGCTGAAAACAACCATGGCTCTGTTCTCTTTACACCCTCCCTTCACAAATTTATACACATTGATAAGATCCCCCTGAGCTTGCTCTTCACCAGGCTGAACAGTCCCATGAACAGCCTTTCCTCATAGGACAGATGCTCCTGTCCCTTCATCACTCTCATGGCCATTCCTTGGACTGCTCCCCAGTGTGACACGGGCAGCACAGAACTGGACACCCTACTCCCAGTGTAGCCTCACCAGTGTGGACTAGAGGGGAAGGATATACTCCCTTAACCTGCTGGCAACGCTCTTCCTTGTGCAGCCCAGGATACTGTTGGCCTTCTTTGTAGCAAGAATATGTTGTTAGAGTATGTTCAACTTTGTGTCCACCAGGACTCCCAGAACCTCTTCCGCAGAGCAGCTTTCCAGCTAGGAGGACCCCAGCATGTATTGGGGCCTGAAGCTGTTCCTCCCCAGATGCAGAATTTTACTCTTCTTATTCAACTTGGTTGCATTCTCAAGTCCCAGAAATAATACTCTGTTCTCTCCCAACAACAAGAACACAAACATCAAGTATTTCCTGAAAACACTCCTGTCCCTGCTGCACAGAAGCTTTTGGCACATGGATTTCCGTGATTCCAGACACAATGCTCTAGATGAGAGTGTTGAAGACACTGCACAGGCACAGTATCAACAAAATGCACATGCACAGTAATAGGAAACCACCTACACAACTTTCCCAGGCCAATGGGAATACCTTAAAAAAATTCCTAAAAAGATTCTAGAGAAAAAGGGTAAGTATACATCAGCCAAAAAAAAAAGCGACCTATTTACTGTGTATTTGTAGAGTCATTTTGCCTTCCACATCAACTCTAAGCTACCCCAACTTTGCCATTACGTATAGATGTGCAACAATATCAAGTTTTAACTTCATTTTGGCTTATATAAAAACAGTTCTGTGGTCCCAAACTGTTTGTTCACACAGCATGGTCCTTTACGACAAACACCATGGAAAGACTGACTGTGAGTCTTATTTTATGCAATACTTACATGGAGGCAATACAGCTTCTCCATTCAAAACCCAAATCCTAACAGGTGAGATACAGTCCTGTTACTCTGACTGAGAACGTATTTTATAGTAGTGCTAGATTGCCACAGCAGTGTTACTGGGCCACTGAAATACCTTTGTTTTCCCTTCCTTTTTTTATAATGCTCTCTGTGAAGACATTTGCAGCTACTTCGTATTTTTTAGAACTACCAAAGTAATAGATGGAATAATAAAGAACAAATTAAAAAAAAATAGTTACTGAGCTCAATTATAAAATGTAGCTTTTACACACTTTCAATTTTTAATTAGTTTCATGCAACAACCATTACAGTATTTTAGCTCTTCAAAATAACATTAAAATACATTTTTAAAGAAAGTACTTGTAAGGAAATTACTAAAGCAATAACACTCATCAAAAGATTTGGGAACCATGATTCAAGTCCAGAAAAGAGAAATTATGCATAATACAGTTGTGTGCATTAAGTGTAATTCTTTCTTATTGTGACCCTGATTTGGCAAGATAAGTACAGCATACACATGCTCATTTGCACTATTCAGAAGTTGGAAATTCAGTGCAGAACCAACCCATATCTTTTGAAATAGAAGCCTGTGAGAAAATTAAAATCTATTCAGAAAGCACTCTGTGACTGGTTATTAGCTTAATCATAATTTCCTGAATAAAACAGTTTATTTGGTATCATTTATCTTCATGAAATTTAAGGCACAGAACATGCTTCTTACCTGGAATTGTTGATGCTTTGTTACATTAATCTTATCTAGTGATTTTGTCAAATCTGGATTATGGATAACATCTTCTAAATCTTCTGTCTCTTCAGTTTCAGATGTTGAAGCACTTTCTACTGTCACTTTCACAGGAATACCTGTCTAATTGCATCAGAAAAGAAAAACACACCCACCTACAGTATTAAACTGTGTAACAAAAAAGAAAGATTAAATGCTATCAAAAGCCTTATTTAAATGCAATCTTTTCCCAAAGTCCATTAAAATGAATACGCAGCACACCCAGTTATGCAATTCTGTGATAAATTTGCATAATACTTTATAAAAAGAAGATCTGTGTGTATATATGGGGCATATGTGACAAGTTTTTAGCACTAGGGGCCTGCGGGGATAGCTTGTGGAGAAGGCTTGGTGCTGCTCTGTGCCACACGTGGCCAATTGCAGCCAGCTCCAGTGGCCCCCACCGCAGGACACAGCCAATCCACACGTGCAGTACTTCTGTGAAACCTTGCTTACTAAAGGACTTAAACACCACAGGCAGCAATTAGGAGAAAACAGTCATAAACAGAGGGCACACTAAGGTCAGAGGAGAAGGAAGTAGTTGTCCATGACAAAGCAGCCTGTGGAGGACCCCCTGCCAAAGCAGACAGGGCAAAAAAGAACTGCAGCCCTGTGGTGGTTTTACCCTGCTGGGTGGCTTAACTCCACCACAACCACTCACCCCCCCACCTCCTGAGAAGAGGGGGAGAAGAAAGTATTCCAGAAAGAAAAAAAAGTCTCACGGGTTGAGGTAAGGATAATTTAATTAAAGTTAAAAGGAAGAGAAAAAAGACAAGCAAATGCTGTGCAGGAGCATGGAAAGAGAAAAAAAGTATCAGCTTCCCATCAATGAACAATATTCAAACACAACCTGGGAAGCTTAATACACAAAATGGTTGTTTGGGAGAACAGTATGTTTTCATAACGAGACCCCCATTTTCCCCCTCCTTCTCCTTTCCCAACAGTGAACTCCATCCCAGCGAGACACGGTACAAACCTATAGGAGAGTCCATACCACAGCAGGTGTTCCCAATGGACTGCAACTTGGGGCAAGCCCATGCCAAAGTAGGGGATAAATGTGCTGGCTGCAGCAACAATCTGACCCGTCTGTGCCCAAATTGAAGTTTAGTATATGCTAATCTCCAGCTTTGCTCTGATAGTGGGGACACGATGGAAATGGGAAGGTAAAGGAGGAAAAACCCACCTACAAATACAGATGGGTTCAAACACAAGAGCATAGTCCAAAAGCAGAAAAGAGAGAGGAAGGGGGAGAGCAGAACCTCAGAGAAAAATGTTAATTCTACTTATTGCCTCAGGGTAGATTGTGTCCACACTCAACCCCAGCCTGCTCACAAGGTTAATAAACCAAGAATAGTGATACAGAAAAGGGAATAAACTGAGCATCAAAGATTCAACCAAATGCTTTAGTAAACTATTACTTCGCATTTCTATGTGACAAAGAAAGTTTAAGTTATCATGTCCCAGTCTCAACTTTTAGACAGTAAGATTCTGTTGACCACCCATCTTTTTTTAAGCACTCATATACTAAATAAACCTTCACACGAGCAAGGAAGTACCTGAATCTTCACTGGTAACTCTTCATTACCATCCACTGCCTCTCCCCTAAAAAGGGAGAGAAAAACATTTTTGAGGAAATTAAGCTTGTGAAGTCATCATTGATACTTCCATTTCTAAACATCAGCTTTAAGACAGGTGAAGCAGTTAAGTTAAAAAAGCAGACACATTGCTGTACCCCTTTAACACTCACTACATTCTCATTTTGTTCTACTAGTACTCCTACTTAATTATGACTTAGGGCAGCGTTACTGGATGCTAACAATGTCTTCCACAGATATCTTGTTTAGTTCATTATGACCTGAAGTCAGCAAGATAAACTGGTGTTCAGCAATTCTAAAGAAACAAGTTTCATATAATTAGTTATAGTACATTAAGAAATTTGTTTGTTTAAATAGACCTTAGCTGCTCAAACTGGAGATTATAGAATATATAAGTTTTTAGTTGTCTTTGTATCTTTTTTTTTTTTTTAATTTCTTCAAGGTGTTGGAAAGGAAGCATTATAACAATATTACAACTTCCAAGTGTTACAAAATTCTTTTTAAACTTCATATAGCTAAGGTGACAACAATTACGTCAGAATTAGAGGAGACAAAACAGAAAGAAATGATAGGGAGAGTTCCTACACATCTTGAATTGGAAGGCCGATCAACTATACTAGAAGCTTGGAAAACTAAATTACATCTTCTGCTATGAAGAAGTATGATAAATCATCATTAACAAAGTAAACGAGCAAGATTTGTTTTGGTACACCTGGACATCCTATGGACATCAAATTATGTCTTTGTGTCTATTTTAAAAACTTAGTGGAACAGAATTTGTAACACCCTCCAAGAATTATGTAAGGAGGAAAAGTATGGATATAATACGAAGTTTTGTGTCCAACTTCAAACATGTATTTAGAAAAGCTAACACTGCTCTCTCCTTCCTTTCTTACGCAGTTTTTATGCTTTAATATTTTTCCCTTTTACTGTGAAAACCTCACCTGCATCTCTTTGCACGTTCTGCAGTACGCCAAGGGAGGAAGCCTTTTGTGCCTGGTGGTAGTGGTTTTGGTGAATAACTATCTTTCACAGATGTAGTCTTTTTCCCAGGACTTACAGACTTTTTAGATGTTAATCCTGCATTGAACAGCAAGAATAGGAGGAAAGAATTCATTGTACCTAGACATTTATACATACAGTTGCAGCTGACTGTTTATAAGTGAAATTTCCAACGTAATAAAAGGACTGCAAGAAATCTACATTTCAATCTTATTTTGATGATCTTTTCAAAAACTAATTTCTGTTTTGCTTCTCAAAAAGAAGGGTGGCAAGCTAATCTGCTGGCATGTTTCACAGTTACGTCAGGTTGGCCAAAGTAATGCACACGGTTATTAAGAAATGGAAGCAAAGTTTCATAGCTAATATTTATTAATACTGGTAATTTCAGATATCCGATTCAGTTGTTGGAAGTGGGAACTTTAGACAGTTCGTCAAACAATGAAGGCTTCATATGCACTTCAAATTGCCCTCTAGTGGTTTTAGTGTGAAAAGCATTGTTTTTGTATTTTGCAAGATATTTGCATTTAAAGCTGGTATTCCTATTGATCACTTCCACAGACCACCAGCATCATTGCTTAAGAGGAATAATTAACCAAGTTATATTCCCTAATCCAGCCTTTTGTTTGTTTAAATCATGATATAACTCAAAGTACATTCAGAATAAATGTCTGTATTCTACGTCAGGTTATGTCTCAACAGAATTAAGACCCAGAAAACTGTCCACCACGTATTTTATATAGTTAAACAAGAGGGAACTCAAGTTACTTCTTGAGCACAATCAATAGAACAACTGATTTTGTAAAGGCACCGAAATGTAAAACTGGGGTAACAGAATTCCAAACGTCACTTTATAGTCAAGTAAATGGGATAGATTTTTTTAAACTGTAAGGCATTTTCTTCCATCACCCTGAGCACCACAATTTATATAAATACACAGATTTTAATTTGATTTATGCTTACCACTATGCCTCCAGATAACAATAGCAAATATGAAAGACAAGCCAAATGTATTACGGTAAATTTTCAGTAATTTTGTTGAAAAATAGTGTATTGCAGTGTCCTGGTTTCAACTGGCATTGAGTTAATTTTCTTCATAGTGCCTGGTATGGTGTTGTATTTTGGATTTAGGTGAAAATAATGCTTATAACACACTGAAGTTTTAAGTGTTGCATAGCAGTGCTTACACTAAGTTAAGGACTTTCCAGTTCCTCGTACTGCCCTGCCAGCAAGGAGGCTGGAGGTGAGTAAGAAGCTGTGAGGGCACACAGACAGCAAAGCTGATCCAGACCAGCCAGAAGGATATCCCATGCCGTAATACGGTGTCGTGCTGAACAGTAACACTGGAGGGAGTTGGCTGGGAGGCAGGAAGGGGTGCTACCTGAGGTCTGGCTAGGCATTAGTCAGTAGATGGTAAAAAAAAAAAACTTTGTTGTGCATCACTTGTTTTTTTTTTTTTTAATCACTATCATCATTATCTCCCCTTCCTTTTTTATCCTATTAAATTGTCTTCATCTCTACCCACAAGTTTTTTCAGATTCTCTCCCTCATCCTGCTGTGAGGGGTAGCGAGTGAATGGTTCTGTGGTGTTCAGCTGCCTGCCAGGTTAAACCACAACATGCAGCTATCAGTACTATATTATAAATATTCAAAATACCTATGTTATTTTAAGCATATTATTTATAATAGGTTTGCATAAAGTTTTTAAAAAGAACATTTTGTACATCAGATAAAAAATAATTGTTTGTTTTGGCACTGTCTGCTACAGAAAGGCTACAGCATCAGAAAAACTAGGCAACTCCCTACCAGCAAGTGCCCTAGAAGTGAACAATTGTGGAGAGATGCACTCAGAATACATGCAATGCTTCAGAACAGTTAACTTAGTATATCCAACACTTTTCCCAACCACATACACGGCAGCCCTAAAAGCAGCAGAAAGTTCACTATAGAAACCACTGATGGAAGACATTATTAAATTTTCTTTGAAGAAAGGTATTCTGCAAACACTGACATTTAAACACACTAAACATTTCATAATTAACATTCTTAAACATTAACATGCCATTTTGTAAACAAAATTCACTATAGCGGGAAAAAATATAGTATTACCAATACGAATAGTAGCTTTTCCTTTTCGACCACTTCCTAGGACAATAGTTCTTTTCTTTGGTCTAGCTTTCAAAGCATCCTTGGAAGATGGTGAAGTCAGCCATTTATACTGGATTTATTTTTGAATATAAAGAAAGAAGAGTTAGTTTAGTAGCTAATATTTTAAGAGGTGCTTATTTAAGATCAAGTTTATTTTTATTATTTTGTCAGATACAAGACTGCCACTGCCAGTTACAACTTAATAGCAAACTGCAAAACTAGAGAAAAATGAAAATCCCACAAGCCCCCAACTTAAAAACAGATTCAATGCAAGTCTGAATGCTGCATTATCAGTGAGTGTTCCCAGAATACCACTGTTAATATCCCATCCAATATTTTCTTTTCTCCTGCACAAAACACTTCTCCTTTTATAGTAAAAAAATGGCATCAACCCTATAAAAAGGAAACTCTGGCTCTTGCTTTCATTCTCTACAGAAAGTTGGCTTGCTAGGAATGACTGGTTCCAGCCAAACTTCTCCAGAGTAATAAAAGCTTAACTAACATGCTTTTATATTACCAATAGAGTTAGTATTTTTTAAAAAATTAAGTTCAATTTTCACTGCCTCTCACGAAAAGACTTCCATACAAAGTAAGAGCATCCCAACTAAAATTAAGATGCTTATAATCAAAGGCAATTGCTATAATTCACACTTCTTTACAGCAACAGCTCTACTCATAAAATGTTCTACTTCTGCCAGTTAATGTCTTATTATTATTCCCAAGTTACACGGTCACATAATTTTCACTGGACTTTGTACTAACTATAACTTGATGCGCACTGCTGAAGCAGCCATCGAAGGAAATGCAGTTAATATTAATGCTTATTTCAGACAGCCCTAAGCCCCACCATCATAGTACTAGGAACATGAAACCAAAATTATTCCCACCTAATGCTCAGGGAAGATTAATCTGCAATTACCGTGCTGCAACTAACAAATCCTAGCAGAGTGAACTGCACATTTGCTACTACAAAATAGACTGAAACTATTCTTGAAACAGCAAGAATAGCTTAGCTTTGTTTTACTACACATAAATTAGCTGTTACTAAGTCAAACGTGAAGTTCACCTACTCAAGAGCAGGCTATCTGCTGCTGTTGTACAATAAGTATGAAGACAGCAAAGGTACTAAGACAGTTGAAAAATGACTATGTCCTTAAGCTGGGACTCTGAAAGCAACCTGTCTTGTAGAAATCACCAGTGGATTTTTCTTCTAAATTACTCAGTCTCTCCTAGAAACTACACAAACTTTCACCACCTATCATACCCAATGATATCTGGGATTGCAAACCACCATCCAAGAGTTACACAGTGCTGCTAAAATAATACAACCTTCTTCCATTTTAAGTGTCCATTAAACTTCTTGGAAAATTTCTTATGTTTAGAGGCAGCAGTTAGCAGTGAGCAATCCTTCCTGCAAACATGAAAACCCGATCAAAAGGACAAGCACATAAGTGCTATTAAAAGACAGAAAAATGACTTCTTAAGCAGAACAAGATGGAAGGGCTGCTGAGACTGGTATCCAGTAAGCAGGTGTAACAGTATATTAGAGGCTATTAGTGGCAGCCAAAACATGATCTTTTGTTATTAGAGCTTACTGCTACATGTTAATCAAAAGCCCACCTAACTCCTCTTTATGAAGCAATGCACTATATTTTTTTTTTCTCCTGACTCAACAAGCAGTTCAGGCAGAAAATATGGAGTTCACACAGTAGGTGCCATGATAAGATGGCGCAGAATGTAGTTCTGCCACTTTTCCAATATATACAAATTCCACATTTTACTGTGTTTTAGTCATGAGACTTGTCACAGTTAGCCTCTGGCAGGTTAAAAAGCTGAAACTAGAGGTAGATGAAACTGAAAGAAGTACTAGGGATGGTCATCCATCCAAGTTTTTAACTGGCTCTGTGGAAGAGATACGGTATAAATTAGGTAACTTGCTGCAAGAATAAGCAATGGATTAGTTTCAGACAGAATACTGCATCTTACACCTTGTCTCAGAAGTCCCTACCCAAATGCTAAACTTAGGACAACTGAGTCTTTATTTCCTATCAATATGAAATCCAGATCTTTAGCAACCATCGTGGATAAAAATAAATAAAAAGAAATTTTATTTCTTTTTTCTTTTTTTCTTATTTCTAGATTAAATATTTCAAAGACGGATATGCATGTTTTCCCTACTACAGAAAAAGGACTAGCGTATCCTTTTAAAACCTCCCAGGTCGGAGGTAGTACCCAATTAGCAAAAGGAAGCAATGTAGACACTAACTCACGGTTTTGCTTGCCAAGCTTAAGCTATAAGAAACAACAAAATAAACATTGCTTCTTTAAATCTGTAAACATAATCTGTGATGGATCCTTCATAAAAATACAGGGGAAAAAGCAGAAAAGGAACTGAAGTTTGAGTTATGCTAAAACTTGTTAAAATATAAAGAACTGGAGTATTAATTACATCCAGAATTTAGAAGAGGTCACTAGGACTCAAACAAATACACCCATAGATCATTTTTACTTGAAAATGAGTCCTTGTAGTTTTCTGCAGCACAGCTTTATGACCAACTGTTTGTCATCTTTGATACTCTTGACAATTTATAAATTTACTTGTTTTGATCCCTAAAAAAAACACCACCACCAAAACCTACACAAAACATAACAAAGCACCCACACACTGCTGACTTTCAATATAGAGTGCATCAAGACACTGCTGTCAAGAAACTCAACGGCTTTTCTGCTCATAATACTCAGGCTTATGTAACTGAGCTTAAAATCAACTGTAAATCCTGAGGTTAGGGTAGTAAATGTTTCAGTTTCAAAAGATTATTAACCTTAACATCAAATGTTTGCATTTGGATAAACAGGTGGACTGTCCCACTTTGAGTTCACATGATATATACAGCAAATGCTGTTTACAACAGACTACCCACACAGTTTATGAAATAACAGATTTAGGCAGTTGTGTTCTTATTTATGGAAGAGATTATTATTTAGCAAGCTGGTGATCAGTTGATCAGTCATATTTCATATACATTATTAATCTGGTATACAAGACTGTTAGCTTTGCCAGTAAGAATTAAGATACTGCACTACCTTAGTAAATATAGAACAAATGTCTTGAGTTGAGTGGTCTCATGGTATATGGGAGATTCCCCATAGAGTTGCTTCTTTCCACAGTTCAGTTTTCTATTTATCTTGAGATATATTCTGTACAGGCAGATGCTATTTTCATGTAATACCTGCAACATCTTGCAAGTGTTGATTGCACCAGCCAATGATAAAGAGTACTTTTTCACAGCTAACCTTGGTTTCTCCAAAAGAGTCTTTAAGATATTGAAATGGAGAACTGTATTAATCCAAGAAATGTGACACAGACTTCTCAATTTATTAGATTCTCCCTGCAAAACCACAGCTCTGACTTCAAAGTATTTTCAAAGCCAAAAGAGCAATAAATTCCAGAACAAGAACTGGGAAAATAAGAATAAATGTACACTCATTTGCTTGATAGCTCTTTTGGGAACTGAATCAGATTTCCGTCTTTTATTTAAAAGACTCAGTATTTAAACAGTATATCTCATCATAAATGGTGCAGATATTTTATGTAAGTTACAGTAAACACTGTACAGTTATTAGATAAAGATGGCAAATGAGACTGTACTTTAAACTATAGTTTCTTAGATGATTAATATTAAAAATATAGTCTTGAGTAGTTTAAAAATTGACTATGTAAATTATTTTCAAAAGTTTCAAAATAAAGTTTTAAATTTAATTAAATAAAGGAACTCACAATTTAAAAAGTTAATTTTCATGTGTTAATAAAACATTCTGCAAAACTTAGTTCAGAATTCTTACTTGTTCTATAGTAATGCCTAAGTATACACAAATTGCCATTATCCTTCCAATAAAATGGATATCCTGTTTTTATTATATCTTAAATTACATTAAGGAAATCATAAGAAGTCCAATATAATATAGCTAATGTTGCTACTAGTGTTTTAAGCTTTTCTTTTCCTATTTTTTGTTTTGTTTTTAAATAGTCACCTTTCTGTTTATAATTTGAATAGCTGCATTAGATTTATTCTGAACTAAGTTATCTTTGTAAAAATAAATGCAATGCCAGATACAAAAAACAAAGCACAAGTCACTCCAGAATGCCTAGCACATACCTCTGAATTAGCGTTATTTCCATTCATAAGAACTCTTTCAATAATCTTTTTCATCAGAATGTGATCTAGAATGAATTAAGATGTCTTGTTAAGAATTTCCCAGATGAGACCAGTATTTATGCAAACAGATCATTGAATAAGCAGTGTTAAATGCTTAGCAAAATACTGTTGCAGGCTTGTTCCTTGAAAGCAGTGTACTTTACCCCACCAGAACTACTCAAATAGAAAAAAAACAAAAAAACAAAACAAAAAAAAGGACAAAGGCACATACAGATACATACCAATTAATGGATTTTTTCTTATGTCAAGTACCACTAATGTTGTATTAGTTTGAAGAGCATCTAGTAATGACCTTGCTCCTTCATTGGATATTCCACATTGCTGCAAATCAAGTGCTAAAATATTTGGAGAAGTAAAACAAATTATTAAATGGCATAACTTGTAGAAATATCTAATACAATTTAATCCACACCTGATGAGAACCTCCATTTCATAGAATATGAATAAAGAATGTTACTCTAATAGCCAAATGTTCAAACAAGAATTATTAATTTCAGAGTTGAAAACTAGAAGTTTAAGTCAGTAAAACACATTAACACATAACTGCTAAACAATTGCAAAGGAAGGAATACACAATGACAGTTAAGTCACTGTGATTGAGAATTCCGAGAAGAGGTAATACATCTACACACTGATTAATTCAAGGTACCATAATATGTAAAAGCAATCAACTTCAGTCTAGTCTGAGTCAGATCACAGCTTCTGCAAGATCAGTAAGTTATTTGGTCACTATGAAATAGTACTATCACAGAATCACAGAATATCAAAGCTTTGCAATTCATTTCCTGTTATGCATACAGAACATAACAGAACAGTTGAGATTGGACAGATGTCTGGAGGTTACCTTGCCCAACCCTCCTGCTCAATCAGGACCACCTTGAGCAGTCTGCCTAGGACCACTGCATTCATTCAGATGGTTTTTGAAGATCTCCATAAAGGAAGACTCCACAACCTTTCTGGGTAACTTGTACCAGTTTTCTGCCACCCTCACAGTAAAATGTTTCTCCTGATGTTTGTGATGTGTTTCAGTTTGTGTCTATTGCCTCCTGTCCTGTCACTGGACACTATTAAAAAGAACCTGTCTCTGTCTCCTTCACTGCCCCCACTCTGATACCCATACACCTTGATGAGACCTGCCCTTAGTCTCCAAGCTGAACAGTCTCAGCTCTCTCAGCCTTTCCTTATTCTTGTCCCTTTACCATCTTAGTGGCCCTTTGTGGGACTCCACCCCTCCAGTAGCTTCATCTCTCTGCCGTACAGGAAAGCCCAGGACAGGCAGCCTCAGCAGTGCCGAGAAGCGAGGATGCATCACTTTCCTCAAACTGCTGGCAACACTCCTGATACAGGATAGATAGCCTTGGCCACCAAGGCACAGACCTGGCTCACAGACAACTTTGTTTACAAAGGACCCCTGGGCTGTTTTCTGCCAAGCTGCCTTCCAACAAGTCAGACCCCAGCATGTACTGGTGCATATGATTATTCATTCCCAGGTAAAAGAACTTCTCTTTACTGAACTGCATTTCTCTAGTCCACTGAGGTCCCTCTGGATGACAACACTTCCCTGCCTTCTCAGGGATCAAAGCAAGGCTCACTGGAGTGTACCTCCCTAGGTCCTTCCTCCTGCCCTTCCTGAAGATCTGAGTGACATTTGCTTTCTTTCAGTCTTTAGGCACCTCTTCCAGTCACCATGATCAGTCAAATATTGGAAGTGGACTCACACGGGTATCAGACATCTCACTCAGCACTTGTGGGTGCATCCCATGAGGGCCAACAGAGTTCTGTATGTTCAGTTTGGTTAACCCAATCCTCTTAGACCCACATGAATGTTATTTGTACACCTAGCTCACAGTATAACACTGTTCCCATGCTTAAGTAGATCTAAGAAAAGGGCTACAAAGCTGGTGAAGGGCCTGATGCACAAGTCCTGTGAGAAAAAGCTGAGAGAACTGTGGTTGTTTATTCTGGAGAAGAAGAGGCTCAGGGGAGACCTCATTGCTCTCCACAACTACCTGAAAGGAAGCCGTGGGGAGCTGGGTGTCCGCCTCTTCTCAAAGGTAACTAGTGATAGGCCTAGAGGGAATGACCTCAAGTTGAACCAGGGGTGGTTCAGGTTGAAAATTAGGAGACATTTCTTCTCAGACAGGGTGGTTAGGCATTGGAATGGGTTGCCCAGGGAGGTAGTAGAGTAACCGTCCCTGGGGGTGTTTAAGGAAAGGTTGGACGTGGCACTTAGGGACATGCTTTAGTGGGTGACATTAGTAGTAAGGGGATGGTTAGACCAGGTGATCTTGAAGGTCTTTTTCAATCCTAATGATTCTGTGATCATTATTAGTAATTTCATTCATATGTGCTGTAGAACAAATTACTTCTCTGATATGCTAGAAGACACTTCCAGATGACCCAAAAGCGTTTGGGCATTAACTATCCAAAAAGAGGGAAAGAAAGAACCTCTTTCAAAAGGAATTATTTCCTAGGTAAATAGGAAATTACACTACTGGCTACATTTGTTATTAATTGTCAGCCTTCAGTATTCTGTCTGCCTCTATCCAAAGAGTCAGTATTTCACAATACCTTTTAGCCACAGGTCCTCTCCCAGACAGTCTGCGAAGGCACTTGCTCCTCTATCTCCAACAAGCATGTTGCAGTTCAAAGTAATTCGCCTCAACCCGGTCATATAGTCGAAGTCAGGCCTCCTATAGCGGAGGCTTTCAGCCCAAGCTTCGCCATGTCTTTTCATTGCCTGGTGCTTTGCAAAACAAGGTAGTGTTACCAAGTGCAAAGACAAAGCCACAATCAATGGTAAGATCATAAAACTGATGTTTAATGGCTTGTGTACTAATGCGAAAAACACATTTATACTGGTTCTCAGTTCAAGAAATACAAGTCATTCTTAAACATTACAGTTAAGTCATGCTTGCTCTCATGATCTAGTTTTCAATGCATATTACAAAATATGGTTAAAGAACTCTAAACATCTTAATACCTTTTTTATACCACTTAAAATTCGCCTTGAACAAGATAAACGCAGTAGGAAATTGCATGCTTTCATGCAAACTAATGTTAACATTAATTAGAATATGGCACTAGTTACAAGCTTACTAATCAGTTAATTAGAAACTTCTAAACTGTAAACTTGATTTCATTATTTCTACCCAGTGCTTAAGAATACTTTATAGACATTCTGAAACATTTGTGAAAATGATTAAAGAAACAATCCTTAAAACAGATGTCAATTACAGCCCTAATATTCATTTGAAGATATCCTGAACTTTCTTTAAATGACACATATTAAGAAAAAACACATTTATATCTCATACTGTAAACTGTTTTTTGCATATAATTTCAGAAACTTTGGAAAGACTGTTCACATACTTAACTTCACATATGCTGCTCACAAAGTGCTTTGATGTGTTAGAGCTTGAAAGTTAAAGAAAAAAATTAGATGTTCAATAACACATGTTAATTAATTTTATGTTCACTGAGTCAGGAAACAACATAATAACAACCAAAAGCAGATCTGAACATTCACTGCTATTTAAATTACAACTCTATTATTCATTATTCAATCCCATTACATTTTAATTTATGGGGAAACAATTGAAAAAGGATACAATGTAACTTATTTACGGAGTATAAATACTGCTCACTTTGAGCTGCACAACACAGGTTACACAGAATAGCCTGTATTTTTCCTCACTGGTGATCAGAATGTTTTCCTTTATTGTTGTATATGCAAGTATACTACGATATATTTATGTCTACTCAGTATCAACAAATTTGGTCTTAATAGATGTTCACTTCAGGGCTTACGAAACTGATTACAATAAAACTGACTTAGCATTAAATATCCATGTGACAACAGCTTTCCCACAATGAAATACAGTTTTCGGGACTTTATTTTTTTTAATGCATTACAGTAGCTACATTAGAGATTATCCTTCTGCAGAGATTTGAAGTCACAAACAGTTCTTTGAGCTGGGGAAAAATTTAGATACTGTTAGATTTGTTACTAGCTGAACATAGTCATTATTCTTAGTTAAAGTTATTGTGAACATTTAGTTCAAGAAAGATGATGAAGTTACCTTTAATACATTTGCCATATGCTCCGCTCCTCGCCAGGTGAGGCTACATCCTGTGAAGTTCACGTATCTGATAGTAGCTGAATTCTTCACACTCTGACAGATTGCTGAAGAAAACAATAGCATGCATGTTATCTACACACACCACAGCTAAGTTATCAAAACACATACATTTGTTCACTACCATATTAAGAAGCTGAATCAATAGCATGGCAAACACCACGACAAAACACTGGTCTTGAAGTAAAGGAGATTTTAAATGCATTTAATCTGTTGTAAAATTATACAGTTTAGTGCAAGCATTTAGCAAAGATTCTTTGAACAAGCCAGAACATTTTATTTCAGTTTACTTGTGTAGACATGAAAAAAATCAAGAAAGTTAGCCTCCAACTTAAATATTGTGACTGTTTTAAATAAAACTATAAGCATCACTATTAAGTAGCATATTTATTTACTAGAATCAAGTAAACAAATTCAAGTCTAAATAATGTAAAATCATGTAAAATAAAGAAAATATTATTTTTGTAACTAAAAACAGATTTAAAACAGGAATGGAAATAGTGAAAAAAATTACCTATTTAAAGCACTACAAGAGAGAAGTATTGAAACGTTTTTGATTCTGAACTTACTTTCTAATCCTCCATCTCCAATTGGACAGTGGGCTAAAGAAATGCTCTCCAGAGATGATGAAGTGGCCAAGCCCTTCAGAATAAAAGCAATTTTTTAGCTGGCTCAGATACAAAATTACAAAAAGAGAAAAGTCCAAGTCAGACTTGCTCAGAACACATTGTGTTCCCTACAAGAAACTTTTGGAAGCTGGGATGAAGGTCAAAGCTCACTGTAAAGCTCACTTTACGCCTTCTTTTTTCTTTTATATATATAAAAAACAACACAGTTGCCTACTGGCAACAAGCAGCACCTCCTTTCCTAGAAGCCACTCACAAACAAACTAGAGGAAGTGTTCTAATAACACACCTTAGAGACCTGCTTTTATCTTCTTGGTGTTCCAGTTCTCTTATGTCATGAACATTCACTGCAGTTTGAGTCACATACGTAAGTTATATGCCCCCACAGACACTGCAGTGATGTTAAGAAACTTTTCATAAGCCTTGATAAGTCAGGGCAGAGGAAAATTATACAAGTTTTGAAAGGCTCAGCAAGATTAGGTTATAGTAATTGTCTCATACTGTGGATAACACAAAGATGTATTAAAACATGGCACATTCTTGTGTGTGACAGCTATGTATAAAAGTAGTAGCTACTTCTCTAGGTTCTAAGCATATTTTCATTTATTTGTATACTAACATATTCTTACCTTTGTTAGAAGCGTTAGATCTCTCTCCCTCAGGAGCAAACCATGTAGTTCCAGATTTTTGAGTACATCAGAGATACCGAGACAGCCTTTGACAGCTTTGCATAGTTGGCCAGTCAAGTCTTTAGATCGAATTGCTGGAATTCTCCTTCTGAAGTAAGTTTTATGTCTTTCACCACCTAGTAAACAAAAATTACACAGCAGGAGTACCCAGTTCCTATAGACTTAGAAGGAATCATAATCACATTACACTTTCTTGCTGCTGTTCTTAAAAAGAAATAATTCCTCAGAGAGTACAAGTCTTAGCCCATGCATTCAATCACAAAAAAATTGTGCAATGTATTCTAACAAATATACATCAACGTATTTATCCCCAACAGCCATCAGTACAAACCTGATTCTCCAAGACCTTGTTGATGAAAACTTCTTATTCCAATAGAAGTCAGAGTCTTATCACGCCTAATAGCATTCAGAAGTGGTGCCCAGTCTGCAGCTTTGATGCGATCTACAATTAGATCAAGAGTACCCTCAGTCAGGTTAGTTTTCACAGCTTTCAGAGGCACGGAGCTTTGAAGAGCACAAAGATGTTCATAATGCGAGTAGAAATCCAGCATGCATTGTCTTCTTATTTTCACTGAGTCAATCATTTTTTCTATCTGATAAGCGTTTCTGTAAAAGAATAGAAAAAAGATTTCATTTTTTTCCAATGTAAAATTGATTTAGCAACACAATCTCAATTCAACACGCATGCCCAAAACAGTACATTCACCCACACTGCATCTACATGTCTTCACTGTGGCAGTTGAAAGAATGATGTCTTACAATGCTAAGTACCTGTGTAAACACTGCTGAATACAGAAAAAAAAAAAAAACACCCTACGTTTTACTTTTCCAAATAAATGATTACCTGCAAAACATAAAAGGTTCAACTACTAACTGCTGTAAAGTTCTCATTTTCCTTTTAACAGTTTTGTAGTGTAAGGGTCTGCAGATTCCTGAAAGCCTTGGAAACCCCAACCCAAAAATAAAGATATGAAAGACTATATTCCAAGCAGAGCTACTTGTGGCTTGCTAGTTTATTTTAGCTATCTGATTAACTATCATTATGTAAGCACATTGTGGTCACAGAAACTAAAATGAGTAGAGTTATAATCCAATGCTTCAGAAAGTGACCGTCCCTTATAAACCCCCCGACTTCAGGTGATACACAACATACTAGCCTTTCATTTCCAGTGCTTAACCAACATTCTTTCTCATGCTTCATTTTATTCCAACACAAACATCAGACCTGCACCTGAAGTGCAGAAAGGAGATCGTGGCCCCAGCATACAACGAACAGACAAAGGAAGAGGGGAAAGCTTATTAGACCCATATGAACTTGCAACTGAAACACGACTATGTAAACCAGGACCCATCTGCACAGATGTCAGCAGATTTGACAACACTTCAGAATGCCTCAACTGTCCTTGAGAAAGTACACGGGGAAAATAACATACTCTTTCATTACAAAACAAGACACTGAATAATACTAGTCGGTGGCAGATTTTTTTTTTTTTTTTTTGAACAGAGAGGAAAAAAGAAACACAGCACATAGCAAAACTGAGAAGCCCCCTTCCACGCAGGGTTTTTGTTTGTTTTTAGAAACCCAAAGGTTTACAGGGATTCAGGAGAGCAGTTGTGAAAATCACAGGGGAAAAGATTCCACACAGGACCACTGGCACCACTGTGCCCAGCTGCCTGTATGCGACACAAGCAGACATTTACTGTCTCCTTACACACTTTCTCAAGCATCTGCAGAGCTGCAGCACATCTGGCCTGCCTGTTAAGCACAGACAACATCCACCAAACGCATCGAGCAGCTCCGGTCACGGAGTGCTGGCACCACGCAGCACTTTATTCTTCACCCACGCCGCATCGCCGATAACCACGGGGGCCCGAGGGGCGTTCCGCTCCCCGACAAAGCGAGCAGGGGCCGCGCCACTCCAAGGGCCGCGGGACAACGGCCCCGCCTGACGGGGGACGGGCGGCGGCCGCTCCCCGTTACGGCCACCCCGCCCCGCTGCCACCTGCCCGCAGCGAGCCGAGCCGAGCCGAGCCGAGCCGAGCCGGGCCGGGCCCCGCCGATCCCCCACCCCCTCCCCGCCGCCCTTGGTGCTAACCTCGCACCTCCTCTCGAGCCCGCCGTTACAGCCGTTACAGCCGTTAACCGCCGCCGCTCATGCGCGCGGGGCGGTTGCCCCGGCAGCCCAACCGCCGCCACGCGGCGCAGCAAGCCCGCAGCCCATTGGCTGCTCCCCTCCTCCCCCTTCCCCGCGTTCAAAATGGCCCCGCCCGGCTCCGCACCAGCGGCCGGGAGCGCCGCTAGGGGGCGGCGCTGAGGGGGCGCTGAGGGGGCGCCGCCCCGCTGTGGGGAGGGGGCGGGCGGTGCTGCGGTCGTGAGGGGGTGTACGGACAAGGGGGGGGAACCAGGCTTTTTGGAGGAAAATTTTACAGCTCTTTGGAAAGCAATTTCCCTCTTCCAAAGGGACTTGAGGTGAAGGGTTGGAAGGAAACAAGCGTTGTCTTTCACAGTCTCTTCGTACGCGCTGTGTAGCGGTGCAGCCGGCAAATCACATTAGGTGCATAATAAACCGAATAAACTGAACATTTCAATTTATAACACTGGCTGCAGTGAGCTGGTCCGAGCAGTCTGAGAGGAGATGCACTCCTCTTCCCCGCTACATTTCTCATTAGCTTCCTAGCTTAATTTAGGGAGATCTGACTTCAGTTGAGACCGGAGGATTCGTACTAACATTCAGTTTTAAAGTGCACCATTTTAACTCAAAGTGGCTCAAATGTAATCCATGAAATTGTAGGTCCTAGAATTTGCAGGTCATTCGTGGAAAGTGACACCAACTGCTTGAGAAAAAAGATTGCTGTAAATGGTGTCAGACCACCCTAATACAAAACAATAATAACACTAAACGCAGTCTTTAGATAACCAGAGCAGCCCAAGTACTGTAATCAAGTGTGCCAGAACAAGAATTATTTCAGAAAGTCTTAGGTCACCATCTGCACAAGTTGTTTCAGCATGTCATTTTGTGAATTGAGCATAAAAGGCAAGCGGTATTCAGGGCCATAATCATACAAATGGTAACAGCAGATTTCAATTCTTGACCGTAACACAAAATATTCCTGGTGCTTGTAACACCTCTTCGTGTCACAGAGAAAACTCAAGGAAAATTAAACTGAAAACTTTTCAAGAAATTTTGCTTTAAAAGTTTTTCTATTTATGCTATTTTGTTTAATCCCTTTTTATCAGGTAGGGAGGTATAATACATCTTCACTGGTAGTCCACACAGATTTGAATTTTTCACTTTGATTAACGTCATTAATCACTTTTTCTTTTTCTTTTTCTTTTTCTTTTTCTTTTTCTTTTTCTTTTTCTTTTTCTTTTTCTTTTTCTTTTTCTTTTTCTTTTTCTTTTTCTTTTTCTTTTTCTTTTTTATTTTTCATTCATCTTACTTTTCTGGGCAGTCTTCACTCCATTTGGGGTTTGCTTTTGAGCAGGGTGACAGCTACAAATCATTTTACCCTATAATATCAAAGGCTTGAGGTGTTGGCTCACCATCTAAAATCATTCATGGGTAGATGGGTAGGATATTTATGAATTTCCCCATTTTCTTTGGAAAAGTAATCTAAAGTACTTGATATGATATTTCAATAGTAACTTTGAATGCTATGCATTTTACATGTAAGCCATGAAAAATAGAAAAGGATCCCTGAAGATTCCAGGAGGGATTTCTCTGGTTGTTTTTTTTTTTTCTTTCTTTCTTTCTTTCTTTTTTTTTTTTTTTTTTTTCCTGGTGTCTACAGATATTACCTACTGGAGCCTTACATCTTGTGGTCAATTTCAATGTCAATTATGCTATCAACTGTAAAGTTCAAGAAAAAAAATCAATCACAGCAGCACTGTCACTCCCATGTAAGTGAAACAAGAAGCGTTTCTGTGTGCAGTTGGTATGCATGCAATCTCATTTTGTGCACCAGGAATAAGTGTCAAAAAAAGCAAGATGAAAAGTGATTAAACTTAATATAGCTACTGTTATTTTCTGTCATATCAAAACTATACCCAGATGTTTTATTGACCATAAATTGAAAGAGTCTTGAAAGAGTTGCACTGGAACTCTAAACTGCAGGCTGCTTAGTCCACAATTAAGCTACAATTCAAATGGAATTTGTCTTGCCAGTAAATAAAACATCTCCAAAGTTGAAATACAAAATACTGCAGAGAATCTGCTGCATGTTGCTTCTTACCAAACTTCGTTTCCTTTGCAAAATAGTGCTGAGTGTCCATTTCCACTTTTGAGAGCATTTGAATCATTAGTTTTGCTTTTCATTCTACTTATTCATATAAAGCTTAAGAGCTTTTTACTTTTTTTTTTTTTTTTTTAATCAGATTTTGGTAAACATGATACAGATCTCTTATAAAGCACTGGGTATTGAGGAAGCATCAAGAATGTTCTGTGTTTGTGAATCATTGCGGAGACTCTAAATATGGGCTTTATGCACTGGACAGCTGTAATATGTGTAATGATGAACCTACAGTTGGCTGTATCAATTCCAGGTTCCAGTCTTTCATCCCATTTCAGGGGGTTTTCATAGCCTCCAATGGAAGTGATCCTTGTCTACTGCTTTGCTTTGAAAATATGCTTTGAAAATAGCATGAAGGTCTGGATTGTTGGTAAGTTAATAATAGATTTAATTATATATTGTCATTCAAGAACTGTTCTAGATGTCCAGGAAAAAAACACATGGACAAGCTTTGACCACTTCAGCCTGAACCGCAGTATTATGCGACCTGGGCATGCACTACATTCTTTCTGGTTTTGCAAAGGGAAACAAAGACATGTTATCTTCCAGTGAAAAGTATTCAAAAATAAAGTATTCAAAAATATTCCACAATCTTTTGTGTTCACAGACTTCCAGCTAGTTGCTAGTCTCATATATTCAGTCTAGAAAGAACAAATAGAAGACAGAAAATAAATGTCTTAGAGTATCTAAGTTTGACATGGTTGAGAATACTTATTCAGAACACTTGAAAAGGGGCTGAATTTTTGTAGTGATTGATGAGATACTAATATAATGATATTTTTAAATAGTTTTACTGTATTTCTTGAATTTATTAATTGCTGCAAATAGGAGCCCAACTCAGTCAGAAATGACAAATCCCTTTTTTTCCTGCTTTTTTGTAACTACGTATGCAGTTGAAGAAGCATTTTATTTTCAGTGTGTAATACATATGCCGTCTTTGTAAAAACATGTATTTTATTGTACTTAGGCCTTGGAGTAAGCCACTTGGCTGTATTTCCTTTATTCATTGCCAGAAGAGGACTTCCAACAATATTCTGACAACATTGTAAAAGCTATTTACTTAAATTTGTCTCATGAAAGCGTTAAAAAATTAGAGTTGGATTTTTTTACCATAGTGTTTTGTGTTCTTTCTTTGGCTAGATTTCCCATTTTTGTGTGAGAAGTCCTGCATTTTGTAATTGTGATTATAACCCTTGCTTGCTTTTCTAGTCAGAAACATTTCCTATTACTGTTTTAGGTCTCCAGAAATATAAATTGATCCAGTGAGATACCAGATGTCTCTGCTCTAGATAACAGTTCCAAAACAGACCTAATTCTGTCACTGTGGCAAATGATGAATTCTTCATCAGCCATAATTTTGCTGAATTTGTTAATTCTCGGTCTGTTTTCTTTCTGTGTCTTTCTAAGCCATATGCTCTTTGTTCTGCTTTGTTTTGTTTTTAATGTATACCAATTCTATTTTTCAGTCTGATTTTACACTATAAGCATTTGTCAGCTTCACACCAAATCCAGTGTTATTTTTTGAAGGGGGTGACAGGGAGGAAAAAAAGTAGTTGTACAGTTAACTCTATCAATGGGTGAGCAGCAGCTATTTTCTCCTGGCTTTATGAAGATATCTGGAAGGTATATGACCTAATTGATGATCATCTACATTATCCCTTATTATAAAGTATGCCTTAAAGGAACAATTTAACATTTTTATTTTTATTTTTTTAACTTCTGTATCTTGCCTTCTTAAGTCTGCTTTGAAAACTAAACAGCTAGCAGCTTTCTCATATTCTACAGAAGACCAGCTGGCATTGAATTCTAAGTGGCAAAATGACAAAAACAAAATTTCCCAAACTACTTGAAAAAGTTTGAAGAGCTGCTGCTAGGGCAGTTCTTTGTAGCTGTCATCCAGAAGCATGAGAGGAGCTCTGTTGCTAGGTGGCAATGTTCCTCAAGTAAAGATGTATTGGTAGAGCCTGTAAATCTTTTGCTTAAAGCAAGGAGGAAATAATGATTTAATTGTGCCATCATTAGAAAGCTTTATCATGTTTTTCTTGGAACTTCATGATTGCGTAATGACAAGTGCACTGTTATTTGCATTATACCATAACAAGGCATGGCACTTCAACACACACAAAATATTTAAAACCACAAAACCTCAACATCTATCTTGGGACAATCCAAAAGCCTGTCAAGTTATAAAAACTGTGTCACCGTTTGGGAATCTCCACAATAAGGCACACTGAGAAATCCAAAGAGGTTTGAAACTTGGTGTAAATCAAGCTCACCTAATAATGAGTAAGTGCACAAAAGGTCTTGAAACATGGAGTTGACACAGGAGGCTGAAGTAGTGGTGAGGAGATAATGCTTAGGACAGCCGGAAGGGAAAGGAGAAAGGAAGAGCTGGGCAAGAGGAAAGTATGAAATAAGGACTGAGGAGAAAAAAAAATGAGACCTCAAGGGTGACTATTCTTTGTTCTAGAAATCTTGAAATGGGTATAGGTCAAATAAATTCAGTTCTTTTCTCCCTGCAATAACAGCCTGTCTTATGTTCCATGGATTTGCTTTCATTGAAGTAGACTGGGATGTCTGAATCCAAGTAGAGAAGACTGAATGCAAAGCAGAAGTTGTTTGGTAGAAATAGGGTATTTTTCCTTTTATCTACCACTGGCTTCCTTTTTGTTACAAAAAAAAAGCTGGGTCTCAATAGCATGCGGTACAATTTTGTTGTTTCTTTCTGTCTCCCTGTGAGATGCATACAGAAAGCCTTTTTCCTCTTTCACAGTCTCCCATCAATTTTTTTTTTTTTCTTGGACTTAATGTTTCTGAGAATTGCTATTGAACAAAATCAACCATCTGGGGGTAAAACTCTTAGAACGTAAATAATTACTCCCCAAGATCGGTTCTGAAAGTCATACATACAAGAAGCCACAATGGAAAATCAACCAGAAAATTAAATGCTTCAGAGACAGGAGATAACTAAATAATGACAGCAGAGGGTATAGAAAGAAAATAACAAAGAAAAACAACCACATCATTTACTCTGTTTGTACATATATAATATATATTATATATTATATACTATGTATATACATGTATATCTTATATATATAAGAATATAGATATGAAAAAATATTTTTTTTTTTCTGTCGACGTGCATAATTAAGTAGGTCAAATTCACGATATGATGAATGCTTAAGAAAATAACACCCTTTTAGCTAACATCTCTAGTCCTTAAATTTTCTCCTAGCTTGGGAACCATTTTCTAGGCTTCATCATATAGAGTTAGTCATGATGTTTTGATTCACTACATAGACCTGCACAGCCTGAACTGCCAGAGTAAGTTACAGTAACAGTATTATTACTATTCTAATTTTGAAATATATAGTAATTTTGAGTATATAAATGCTGAAGGAAGGTGAGAAATAGTTTTGATTTTTATTTTTTAGGGTAGGTTTCAGATATGCTTTCTATCTGCTAGTGAAATGTGTGGACTACAACAGACAGAGTTAAATGATTGAAAGGACAAATACGTCTATCCTTGTTCCAGCTTTGCAGTATTAATGCATATGGTGATAAGGCAGGGGAATCCCAATGCTTGAGGAACACTGAATTTTCCATACAGTACATCTCACAAGGGGCATAGACAAGAACTAAGACACCCAGATACCATACAAACCAGTGCTACCATACTTGGCACTCCTGCTGGACAGCTATGCATTGTAGCCTGAAGAAGATCAGGCAGAGGCAGCTGGCAGCACCGGATGAAGCAGGTTATCATTCTTACACAGCTTTCATTACCAGAGCTCTATTTAACTGTACATGGAGCAAGAGCTAAATTTCATTGGATTAAGTCATTGAAATTGGATTAATTCATCAAATATTTAGCACGTAATTACAATAATAAATGTATTTCTTCTGTTCAGCTTTCCATCATTACTAGTTTAATCACTTCTGACATTTTACTCAATATATAATGACTTCGTATTTTCTGTTAATAGCAAGTCCCCCTGTGACATTAAATGAAACTTGCTCAGAGTCAGAATTTTTGCATACTTACATAGTTCTTCTAGTCCCTTTGGATTCTGAGAGATTTTCTATCAAGGAAAAGATCCCACAGATCATTTTATATTTCTAGATATTGATATTTCTACATACAAGTTCCTTTCAAAAAGAAATAATGAAAAGATCGGTTATTGTATGGGGAACTGGATAAATGCATTTTTTTTTCAGACCTGAGGTAAAATTCATTAAAATATAGAAGGCTGATACATTTATGTTTGCAAGATTTTCCTACAAAGAAAGTCTTTTTATTAAAAGTTCATAATGAAAAACATAGACATTTATAAATTCTTTAGAAAATACTACCTAGTCTTCTGAAACTTCATGAAAACTGTTAGAAACATATTCTTTATTATTTTGTATCGAGGTAATACCCACATATTTCTGTAGATAATTCATAATTTCCCAAGAAATAACTAATGTTTCATTTTATTTTATTTTATTTTTGAGTTTTCTAGGTACATTCAAAATAACCACCAATATTTGAATGTAAATTTTCAAGTTGAGAGAGTTGTGTATAGATAAGTATCTTCTGGGGACACAACCCACTTTCAAATCTGGGTTATGTGAACAGTATATTTGCAGTATTTTGTGAACAGTATATATTTCCACATATTTCCATTACTTAAAGTTACATTGTTTTGCTAGGCTAATTTATTTTTGGTGGTGATGTTTTTTTTTTTTTTGAAATAGTTCTGCTGAAGTGGAAGTCATTTCATGAAAACTTTTTCCTTGTTCAATCAAATTCAGTGATAGGGAAAGATCATGTCTTCCTTGTCTAAATCAAAATCTGCTTTTCCTCAAAGGCATTAAAATTGTCCTAAGCTAGGATTTTCCTATAAACTGTGCTTTTAGGGGAAGCTCTTCAGTTTCTACAATAAAATAAATTCTCAGGGTAAATTATTCTTATACATTAAAGATAAATATTTGTACTGATTTCATCAATGTATAATTAAAATGCTCTGTAACATGAAAATAATTTATTTTTCATTACATAACAGTATAGCATTTAAGTCAGTGCTATTTATCATTAATGTTCTTTTCTAAAACACCTTTTGTACTAGTCTTCTGTTAGAATTGCTTTGCTAATTCATTATACACATGAAAGTCTCCCAAAATAAGAAAGCCCTAGGCACCAAAACCACTGAAATTCACTCAACTTTGTAAACATCTATCCAAGGCACTGAATCAGAGACTGAGTTTTCTAAAATTCAAATAAAAGCTGTTAGCTTCCAAAAAGTTACAAAAATACAAAAGGAGGAGGAAAGAAAGCCTGAAAAATTAGTAATGCCAACCCCCCCCCCCAAAGAAAACACAACATACAACCTCGTTTTACAAGGCCAATTTTATTTCTCTGTATAAAAACAGTTTTATATTTACATCTAAGATGTACAAACTATAAGAGAATGAACTTGCATTCTCTTAACCTAAACTTAAGAAATTAAAGACTATGCTGTAATGACAAGGATAGTATCACTTCTAGATACATTACTCAGATAATGTTTATCAAGTCTGCAAAGTGTAAGCCCCTTTTCATTTTATTGGAGAAGCATACCATGGGAAGAATGATTTTTTTGCACCTGTCTTTGAGAAAAGTAGACTTTAAGAATGATTGTACTGCGAAGTTTTTTGAGGAAAGCAAGTGATTAATTTAAAGATCATAACAATAACTGAGAGATATTAGGAAATGTTATTTTCTTAGTGACATTTGGCATCTGTATAAATTCAGTTGAAGACTTTGCTGTCTGAATTCTTTTGATGCCTTTACTAAAAATACAGTGTTTTAAAACTATGATTATTTTTAATTAATTATAATGTAAAAAGCTCATAGAAACACATTTTTATATCAGAATGTGGAGTTTGCTCCTTTTTAAAGGTGCTTACAGAATAAGGCAAAAGTTGTTGCAGATGTCTTAGGCTTTGCAACAAGGACTAGAATCTCAGTCACACAAAAATAACAACTGTGATACCCCTACCTTTCAATATACCTGAGACAAATTTTAAAGTCAGCAACATTCATGTTGTAAATACCTTTGTTTATTTGTTTTGGCCAACAAATCACAGCAAGGCTATAGAGCTTAGAACTAAGGTCACTTTTTCTCAAAATTAAACTCTGTTTTCAGAACCAGATAAGGATGGATTTAAAAAAATAAATAATTAATTTAAAAAAAAAAAAAAAAGAAGCATGGGTAAAGCAAAACCTAACTACATTTCAGACAGGCTAACTGAGGTTCTAAAATTTTAATATGAGTTTTCAGAACAGTCAGAGATCAAATATTTTATTACTCATAAAATGCTTTCTTTTTTAAATATTTCTTTTTTTCCAGAAATTGATAAGAATCAATTAAAATACTCACCCCTTAAACTGAGAATATGAGAAATGTTCATCTGGTTCAGACTCGTGGTCCATCTAAGCCTCAATATATAGTTTCCAGTAAAAGAAATATTGTATAGGCAAAAAGCCTGATTCTTTTCTGTGGTCCATTGTACTCCCCCAACATGTGTGCAGAGAACATTCACACCTTTTCTTTTGCTGTCCATTATTGACCCGTTGCCCAGTAAGTTGTCTAACCCACTGTTAAAGCTGTTCATGTTATCTTCCTCTGCAGGCTTCTGGGCAACAAGTTCTACAAGTCCCAAACCTTCAGTTTCAGATGTTTTTTTCCCCAACAAAATCTTCAGGTTGTTTCATCACATGCTCCTTAGTTCCGCAAATGTGATATTTAGTCCATAACAGTTCTGCATAAACTTTGGCAAGCACCTTCATGATTTTCTAAATCTCAGTCACATCCTCAAGCTTATCTTTGAACTGGAGTCCTTGTCCTTGTAATTTGTTCTTGCAATTGAGTTGTCCAGTGTGCTAATGCACACTGGAATGATGATTTCAGAGGGATGTCAGAAATAGAATAGAATAGTTCAGTTGGAATGGACCTTCAGAGATCATCTAGTCCAACTACCTGAAAACTTCAGGGCTAAACAAACTTCAGGCATATTATTGAGGGCATTATCTAAGTGCTGGCTTATTTCAAGCCTGCTGTCACCAGCACCCCATATCCCTTTCTGCTGAGCTGTTCTCCCTTGTTCTCACTTGGTCTTCCAGTCCGTACCTGTGACAAGCATCACTTCATTCCGGACACAGCTCCCAGCACATTGTTGAACTTCATGCTGTTGGTAATCACTCAGGACTCTAATCCACTTAGATCCCTCTGCAAGACCTCTTGCTCCATCAGGGAGTCAACAGCACCTCACAGTCCAGAATCACCAGCAAACTGGCTGAGGATGCACTCCACTCCTCCATCCAGATCATTGATAAAGAACAGGACTGGCCCTGGAATTGAGCCATGGGGAAAACCAGCAGAGACCAGCTGCCATCCAGATTCACTACAACTGTTTGAGCTCTACCATTGAGCCAGTTCATCACCGAGCATAGCAAGAACCCATTTATCTCACAGTTGGAGACTTTGTCCAGCAGAATGTCATGATGGACAGTGTCAAAGGCCTTACTGAAATCCAGAAAGGATCTGCATTTGCAGCCTTCCCTTCACCCACCAAGCAGATGACCTTATCGTAGCTGGAGATCATATTACTAAGGAAGGACTTAGACTCACTGAACCCATGGTGACTAGGCCTGATGTTAGATTTGTTCTTTAACTTTTCAGTATCCCCCCAAATAATCTTTTCCATAACTTTTTCAGAGACTGAGGTTAGAATAACAGGTATGTAATTTACTGGGTCTTCTCCTATGCCCTTTTTGTAGATGGTTGTAACATTGAGTAGTTTGCAGTCAGCAGAGACCTCCCCAGACTCCCATGACATTTGGTAAACTGTTGAGAAGGGTCCGGCTATAATATCCATTAATTCCTTCAGCACTCTGGAGTGAATCCTCTCTGACCTGATGGACCTATGAACAATGAAGATGTTCCCTTACCATTTTGGTGACCACAGATGGAAAATCACAGCTCCCCCAGTCATAGTCCTTGGAACTCTGAGTACCGGGCAGCCCAAGATCTGTCATTACTATTAAATACTGAGGCAAAAAGGTATTAAATGACTTTGCCTTTTTCTCATTCTTACTTCTTAGGTGACCGCCTGCATCGACTATCACTCCAGTGTTTTCCTTTGACCTCTTCTTGCTGTTGCTGATGACTTCCAGAACTCCCTCTTGAGTAGCGAATTCTGGGTTAAGTCTTGTGTTTAGTGTATCTCTCATTCTGAGTAGAATCATGTTTTCAGTTCTGGACTTACCTGTGCTTGCTCAATCAAGAAGAATAAAAACCTATGAGTACCAATTTTAAAGCAGAGCATAGAATAAGAAGTATCTCTGCTGTGGTATCTTCATCCTTGGCCTACGGTCTATGGAAAGCCATTTGTGTGAATTCAGCACTACAGAATTTGCAGAAGGCCAAAAGATAAAATGACAACAGAAATGCTTTTTAATAAAATATTGAAGCCGTTTTCTTTATGTAAAGGTTCATTTTCCTGTCGTTACTTCTCCGGGGAAGATTTACCTTCTCTTAACTTACAATGAATCTTTGATGTTACACTGGATGCCACCTCAGAGGTCACACAGCACCTACTTATGCCATCCAATATGCTTAACTATTTAAAAAATGAAAACAATACAGTTTTGGATTCACCTGGCTGCATGAAGCAGTTGGGATGAGTAGAAAAATAAGCAAGAATTTTATTGGTATTGCTTAAGAACCTTGGAGGAGTGAAGTTCTTTAGAAACAAAAGCTGGTGTTACTAGTATTTTAAATATATTTGATAACACCCAAATTTAAAGAACTGAACAAGAAAGTGATAAGGAGCCTTCATCTGTTACCATAAGAAAACTCAAATGACTCACTCAAGATTCTGCAATACTAATTGACCTTGCTCAAGATTGTACTCATATATAGGAAATTGGAAAACTGGGACTTTAGCAATAAACTGCAGTGTATGTATGGTTGATGGAATTTAGAAAACACCAAGAGAAACATCCTGTTTGCTCAAAGAAGCAATAGTTTTCAGGACTGTAGGCAAGGACAAACACATTTTCACAACAGTGGCATACAAAGACAGAGTAACATTTGCCTGGCTGAAAAAAGTAGTCTGGCAGCCAGCCAGTCTCAGGCTTATTGTTCAAAAAATGTTAAAGGACAAAATCCAGCATCACAGTCAGTGCATGTAGAAGTAGGAGTGGGGTGGAATGAAGGAGTGGGAGTATAGAAATATGAGTATAGAAGGAGTAGAGAGTATAAAAGTGTATAAGTAACAGCATAGAATATGCAGTCCTAGTTCTGACATATGTGTGCGATGGTACCCAAATATTCCCTACACAAATATTTTTGATCAACAAGTAATTTTTTTCTCCGAGTTTCACTGCCAATAATATCTCAATCTAAAAGTAGATTGTTCTTTTGTTACAGATATCTCCACTCTTTTCCTGAACATCATTTCATGCCCTTTTCCCCTTCGTGCAGCATCAATGCCCTATTTGGATTTTCTCTAGAGAAGTCGTAAAATAAATCATTGTACTGGCAGAGAAAAAAACTGTCAAGAACGGTGTTTCTGTGTATTCTCCAAAATGCATTAACTACTGAAATTGAATTTACCATACGAAAACGTACACTTTAATGTATTTCATGTTACATTATTAACAGATTGCTCTGTGTATATTATTGAGCACCAACTGGGTAGTCTGCAAATTCAGATCCCTACCCAAAAGGAACACTGTAGATACAAACTGTGCAGACACTGTTTCTGATGCAGTTTGAAAGGTGTAAAGACATAGTGATGCAGAAATTTTTAGCCTCTATTTTAATTATTTAGTTACTGTAAATAGTGCATGCTCATTCTATATTACCAGCTGAAAAGACTATGAAGGATGTAAGTTTCACTGTGGCCCTGGCCTAATGCACTATGCTGTATATGCTGTATGCAGTGTGTTGACATTGGCTAGCTGACAGATGCCCACCCAGCCAGACTCTCATTCCCCCTCCTGAACAAGACAGGAGGAGAAAAAAAATAGGATGGAATAGCTTGTGGGTTGAGATAAAGGCAGAGAGAGCGTTTACCAGTTACCATCAAAGGCAAAACAGACTCAGCTTAGGGAAGACAAATTTACTGCCATTTAACAATCAAGCAGGTTGGTGAGAAACAAAGAAAAAAACTGCAAGCACTTTACCTTACACCCTTCTTTCTTCCCAGGCTCTACTTCACTCTTTCATTTCCAGATACTCTACCTCGCCCACCCCGAGCTGCCTAGAGGGGATGGGGAACAGGGGCTGTGGTGAGTTCACAACAGTTTGTCTCTGCCACGCCTTCCTCTTCTCAGCATCGGGTCTCTTGCATGGGATGCAGCCCTTCCCACCAGCTGCAGTTCTCCGAGAGCAGCGATGGTGTGAGTCCTCTCCACAGGTTTGTGTGTCAGGAACAAACTGCTCCAGCATGGGTCCCGCACAGGCCGCAGTTCCTGCTGCTTCCTTCAGGACATGGCCACCTGCTGTGGTGTGGTGTCCTCCAGGGGCTGCAGGGCAGCAACATGCTTCATCATTGTCTTCTCCACAGGCTGCGGGAGAACGTCTGTGCTGGTGCTGAGAGCACCACTTCCCTCCCCATCCTGCTTCTCTGACCTTGGTATCTGCAGGGTTGTTTCTCTCACATATTTTTTTTTTTTTTTTTTCACTCCTCTCTCAAAGCTGCCATGCAGCATTTTTTACCCTTTCTTAAATATATCTTCATAGAGTCACTGCCAGTGTTACTGATAGGCTTAGCAGCGTTACTGATGTGCTTAGCTGTGCAGGTCTGTTGTGGAGTCACTGCGTTGGGCGCAGTGACTCCAGTCACTGGCCAGTTTTGCAGCCCACGTCTGCTGCCAAAACATTGACATGGACACCCACTACACTATACGGTTGACCCTACATCAAGGGATAAGTAGCACAAGGCATGTAAAATTTATACATAAAACTGTCAGGATAATGTCAAGCATACATGTACATCCTTCTAAATTTTGAAGGGCTTTTGGAGTTTCAGAAAACAAAGTAAGTAAAATTAAAAAACAACAACAACAACAACAAAAAACTTTTACTAGCCAAATATAATGCTAGTAATTCTTAATTTTTAAAGATAATTGTTATTATCTCAAAAATAAAAATTAACCTGCAGGAACAGTGTTCCCAAAGATAATAAACAGCAATTGATAATGTAATTTTCTCTGAAAAGAACAGACTAATTGAGAAAGCTGCTACTGCCTATTGTATTTCTAACCAGGTGAGAATGTCAAAGCAAACTCAGAAATACATGAATAAACAATATATAAAGTAAATAGAAGTAGCAGTCTGATTTTATATATAGAATGTTCTTGACAACAAGGTAGGTACAGTTGGCACCACAGTTGTAAGAGATTGCACTGCTAATGACTCAGTGAGTACTGTACTCAGAAGAGTACAAGAGGAGAATATCTTGAACCAACTATTAAATAGAAACTTGATGTTTTTCAAGCAATGGCTTTAAAATAAAATAAAATAAAATAAAATAAAATAAAATAAAATAAAATAAAATAAAATAAAATAAAATAAAATAAAATAAAATAAAATAAAATAAAATAAAATAAAATAAAATAAAATAATAAAATAAAATAAAATAAAAGCTGGGAAACTGCATGCAGAGACAACATGCCATTCTAAGAATGGAAAGGAGTAGTAATGCAGAAATGAATCAAGGCTCCTAAGAATCTGTTGCAATGAGAGCTCTCTTCCCAAACACGTAGCTATGCTGTGAAGAGAGGCTTGGCCTCTTCCACTGTCACAGCAAGAATTCCTCATTAAGACTACCTGTGATGTTCACTGACGTCACAAGATCAAGTGCTCAAACCTAATGTTTCCAAAACTGCTAAGGAAACCCAAGAAAAGGCATGCCTATTTGGAGCCATAATTGCTGAATTTAATAATAGTGTTCAGTCCTGTTTCAGTCTTTTACCTTTAGGTTTTCTTTCTCACCTTATTTTTTACTAACCAAGTTAATTAAGAGACTAACATTTAATTCTGTGGGAAATCACCGACTTTAACATGTTAAGACAACGCTTACTTATTCAGGCAGGTGATAGTAACTGTTCGTTCTTTCCTCAGCTGTGGTAATTAAAGATATTCCTATTTTCTGTCTCAAACTGATTGAAGTTATCAATCATCTTGATACTGCTATTGTGACTTACTGTAAAAAAGAACTCTCTCTGCTACCAAATAACAGTGAAAGTACTACTGAAAGCAGTGTGTTTACACATTTTACTGAACAGTGAAAAGCTGCAGAATTTCACAGATAATTCTATTGATCCAAACAACTGTCCTTCATTAAAAAAAAAAAAAATAAATAAAAATTAGAAGAAAACAAATAAAAGTTAAGGGAAAATAAATTAGAAAGGGATATGACAACTAGCAGTCCAAAATCAAGGTTCTGGATGGGGTCCTAGAGCAGATAGTGAAAGAATCCCAGTATTCCCTGTGAGGCCAGTAAACAGCCTGTTTGGGCTGGAACCTCAAAAGAAGCCCCTGGCCATTCACACAGCCAGGCAGTGGAACCTGATTCCAGCAGCAGAGACAAAAACAATTTCTTCTAGATTGGATCTTCAAGTAACTTACACTGTGAATCCTCAACAGTAACACAAGATTAATCATAGAGTGGCAGAATGTCTTGTGTTGGAAGGGACCTTAGAGATCACACAGTTCCAACTCCCTGCCATGTGCAGGGACACCTCCCACCAGACCAGGTTGCTCAAACCCCATCCAGCCTGGCCTTGAACACCTCCAGGGATGGGGCAGCCACAGCTTCTCTGGTCAGCCTGTGCCAGTACTCCCCCACTCTCTGAGTGAAGAATTTCCTCCTAACATCTAATACTAAATCTCCTTGTAGTTTAAAACCATTCCTTCTTGTCCTGTCATTATCTGTCCGAGTGAAAAGTCACTCTCCATCTTTTTTTATAAGCCGTCTTTAAGTACTGAAAGGCAACAAAAGGACTGAACTGTGATCTAGTGAGGGAAATAAACCAAATCTATGCTACTGTCTGTGCTCTTTTATATTCTGAATTACACTAATGAAATGAAGGTATTTTCAGATGAAGTTTGGTTGTCTGCTTTTTAAACTACCCATCTGGCATTTTCTCTATGGAGGCTGATGTTTTCACCTTACAGCAATCTTTAAGCTATATCCTCAAGTGGCCAGTATTCAGGTATTTGAATCCTCCAATATCCTGACATGAGATGAGCAATACTAGGAAGACAGGACAAGCTCTTTTACTTCAGGTTTTGGCCTTGCAGTCTTATGTGTCTTGAATCACTTGAAAACTGATTTCAATTTCATTCACGTATGCAGCTCTATTGGATCCAACAGGAATCCACATGTAAGTGCATTGAAATTTTCATATCATAGCTGATATGATCCTTATTTATATAAGGAAGAAACATGAAAAATGGCAAAAGATTAAGAAAATCAGCTTCTTGCTCTATCATATGCAGTAAACCACGTTTTTTTGATAGTGATCTCATATTTACATATTAATATTTAAAAACAAATGTGTACTGTTATTCATTATTTATTGCTCCTTAAGGAGCAGATAGCCAGGATTTCTAAACAGACATATTGATTGGACTTTGCTCTTAGTGGGAGAAAAAAAACATTCTCTTTATGGCCTGCATTAATGTGGATGATCAATTAAAGTGTTTTTTTTTTTTTTTTTTTTTTTTTGTTTGTTTGTTTTGTTTTGTTTTTGCTTTGCTGTTGTAGTTTGTTGTAGGTTTTTTTTTTTTTTTTTTTTTTTTTTTTTTGTAGAGAACATCTTTTGAATGTTTCTGAAGTATTAAACTATTAATGTTAATACAGGAAACAACAGTTCTCGCTATTGGTTGAGCAACTTGTTTTGTTTTCCCAGCCTTCAAAATAATTCTTTTATTGCAAATGTAAACCTTGATTTCAGATGTTGTTTCATAAGACATAATCTCTACAAGTCTCTGAGAGGCTTTAATCAGCAGGTAATTCATCATACTTGAATGCTTTTGTAACTTTGCTGAATTTTACAACTGAGTATCACGCTGACTAGTAAAAAACTCATCTTGTGGCGTATGGCTACAAAAATCTGCATGTAACAGTAAATTCACCTCTCTGATCTTTATTGTAATTCTTGAATAACAAACTCAAATTAAGCATCTAGAAATGTGTTGTTGTTGTTGTTATTTTTAGTGGTCAGTTGTTATTTTTAGTGGTCATCATAGAGGGAATTACACAGAATTTGTCTATTGAATGAGTTCCTTCTAAGGAGAGAGCTTGCTGGAAGCTCTGAGGGTGGTAGTTGCTTAAAAGAAATCCAAAATTGGACAGCCAGCCAGAAGGAAAACAGATCCTAAACGCTGACCAAGGGCAGAGTGTCCTAAATCAGACCATCAAACAAGTCATATTTTCTTGGTAATAACAGAGTTGCTAACTGATGGTGACATTTTACTAATAGTGATGCATTTATAACTGCTAAATGTTCTACTGTGCTTTTCCGCAGCATGGCTGAAGTTTTCTCTGCATTCAGCTTGTACTCATGTCTGGGTGGTACATAAAGAGGGCCTAGTGGGTGGCAGAAAGGAAGGAAAGTATCCACTAAGAGAAGTAATTTTCTTGAAATACCTATAATAGCCCATAGAGCTTCTCCTATGTATTTCTATTACAACTGTTTCCAATTAGGACTGCAATGGCAATGCCATCTTAGACACTGAATAGAATTACAGGAAAAAAAGAAATCCGCTCTTAAACTGTTGGTTGCTGTCTATCCGCATGTGTTACAAAGCAGGTCTGGTGCTAACTTTAAAAAGATGCAACAGATGAACAAAGCAGCCAAATGGGGCAATGAAGACAAAAACAGAATGTAAGAGAGATTAAACAAATGGCAATAACCAGTATCTACAATTTACAACATAGAACTCGAATGACAAACAGTACTCTCAGCTCACAGCTAGAACTGGCTGTTCTCAGCATGGTCAGCTGTGTAAGAATTGTATCAGATATAAGCCTCACAGAACAACTTGATAAACCTTTTGTGGAAATGGTGGAGCTGTTTTTTTTTTTTTCCATTCATAAAAGGAAGAGAGAGGGGGATTGCAAGCATAAAGGTATATAAAGAAAAATATCAACCCAGTACTTCTGAAGCAGGAAAGTGGAATTAAAACTGCAATAAAATTTTACTTCATGTGATATAGGGGTTTAGCTGGCCTTCTTTTTCATTAGGTAGCACAAATGACTAAGCCATCAGCATTATTGCTAGGGAAGGAGTACAAGAAGATTGTGTATTGGGAGCCTTGCCGAAGACGCTTTTTTTGAGAAGCTGGTGATCTTGAACAGACCATGTCTGATACACTGGGACGTGTACTTAGGGCTCAAGAAGCCTGTGTGTTATTAACATACTCTGCAGCTTCAGTCCTGGGGAAAGGTAAAGTGCATGGTGGATCAAGGGGTGGAACGTGGTGATCCCCACCAGGATCAATGGTCTCTGTGTTTGGGTGTCAGTGACTCACATCACGGTCAGCCCGACAATGCATGGCACAGCTAAGGGACACGCAGAGCGATCTTCAGGCTGACCCGTGCCACACAGGTCCTGTGCCTGCAAGACAAACCTCAGCAGCTCACAGTACCAGGGGAGGTAAAGGCGATTACACCACCTGTGAGGCCTTGCCTTTACCTAATGGTGAGGCATGAGGGAGTTCTCATGAGAACATCCTTTGGGAATACATGTAGGGTTGTTTTCTTGTGAGGAAGTTACATACCACCTCAAGTGACCAAAGAAGGAGAGCTTCTCTCCATGGGCAGAATCTGCCCTGTGTCGTAGAAACGTCCATTGAGGCTCTGTCTGATGCTGCACAGAAATGGAGTGCCCAGCATCTGATGGGATAAAAGACTCACTTAGTCTATATGATGATGATGATGTCTTTTTAAAGCAGTTATCAAGCCATTTTTATTGGGCCTTTCTTGCTAAGATCCAGAGAGAGCCTTGCACCAGCTCTCTCTCACCCCACTCCCTACCCCACCATGGTGCAGAACAGATGGTATGTGGTGTTATCAGGCCAAAGAAATAGAGGTTCACTGAACTATTTTTAGGATTTCAGCATGTTAAAAAAGGCTGGTGATTTCATTGCAAGAATTTTGAACTAAGCAGAGACACTTAATTGTAAGTACCAATATATATATATATATATATATATATATATATATATATATATATATGAGAAATTTACCTTTTTTTTTTTTTTTGTGTGTGTGTGTGTGTGTGCGTGTGTGTGTTCAGCACTACCACCTCAAGGTTGCCTCTGAAGAGTCTAGCAGAAGCACTATAAGGATGGCCATAATAACAATGCTTGAGATATCCACCACATTAGTATTTTGCAGCTGTTAAAATAATGGAAGCACAGACCCTCAAATATAGGTCATCATATGTGCAGATAGTCTAACATTGTCTTGAAAAAAAAAAGTCTTATTCAACAATGAACAAGCTAATAAACAGATGAAAGTGCTTTGATCGTGAGTGCTGCTGCTGATATTGAACTCAGTAATTATGTTATAAACAAATCTGGCAATTATGAGAATAAAAACATAGATTCCCTGCAATGGATTTGTAATGTGAATGAGCATATAGACCAGCCTTTTAATTCTTATAGTATTCTTTGTTAATTTCTGGGTACGGTGAAGACCTACAACAGTAGATTTGAGAACAGTTGATTTATTATAAATTACAGTATGAGAGAGTTCCCCTATCACTTGTCTAAAAAAAAGAATAAATTATGTTTTCTTGAAAGCTATCTGGGAAAGCAAATTAAACTCATTACTTGTGTGAATAGACCAATATTTACTGATTTGTATGATTTCAGACAAACATTCAGATTTTTTGCGGAGAACCGACTTTAGGGACTGATGGAAATTGATTCTGATATAACTGAAAAATGACTGAAACAAGTGCTACAGAAAACATTCAAAATTAGGAAAAAAAAACAAAAAAAAAAAAACAAAAAAAAAACCACACTAGCATCTGTTGCCTCACCTTGGGAAAATCTTGCAGCCTTTTAAAAAATATATCTCTAATTGCATAAAATGTTTTATACCTCTGACTCTGTTTGATTCAATGCCTTAAATGCTTCTTCAGTGTTAGATGTAAAGAACTGGCTAGTCTGTAGGTCTCTCCACCTTTACTGCATATCACAAAAGCAAAACATATTATAGCATCACATATTATAAAGGGAGGTCCATAACTCATTTCTAGTCTTCAGGTCTTTATCTCTGTACATTCCTGTTGTACAAGACGATAATTATGTTACCTATCTAAATGGATAATTAAATTATTTCTTCGAGAGTCACTAGTAGTACTTGAATTGTTTGAACTAGGATTTTCATTTCATTTTATGTTGATCTGCAACAAATGTATCTGTTTAGAGCTCAGCTTCTGGAAGAATTTTCTATGGAGACAAGTAATTCCAGTGGAATTTTTGCTAAATTTTATCCTAAGATCACAGCATACTCCTAAAAGGTGTTAGTGAAAAAAACAAGCCTTTCAGAAAAACAAACAAAAAGAAAACAAACAAAAAAAAAGCCACAAAATTCAGTTTAGGCAATTAATTTCAAATATGTGGCTAAAATATTTATATTAAAATACTAAATGTTCCTCTTTTATTCAATGTCTACTGAATCTTTATTCCAGCAAATTGGTACAAAAGACAGTATCTATGTTCATTCAGTATGAGGACAGATAAGATTCTCTGCTTGTTTCTACAGCTTTTTTTAATATCATCCACCATATGTGTAGCATCATGTATGTCATTCTTCTCTTTAAATGCTTGTGTTGTTTTGAATTAAGTACATTTAGGGTCTGACCATTAAATCATTTACTTAATTAGAATTATTTACACAAGGGAAACAAAGTGTGACATTTTACAGAAAGATTCAGTTGGGTCTGACAACGTGCCTGGTTATAATAAATAATGGAGGCAAGTTTTGGCTTTAGCAGTTTCTTTGAAATATACACTAAGCAGTTTTCTGACTGTTGTTCATCTACTAAGCTTTGGACTGCTTGCTTAACAAATTGCATGTCACTTTTTATTTACCAAATGAAAAAGAGACTAAGTACCACTAATACAGTACTAGAAAATACTTATTTTCATTTTGTCTTTTTTATTATTTTTTATTTTATATTTCAGAAATAATTTCTGATGGCAACAGTAATGTTTCAGATTTGAAAAGCTGTTATTAGCCTTGCTGTTTCATTGCACCTTACAGCTGAGAGTTTCTCAGAATCTGGTGTTGCTGGAAGAGAAGGAAAAATCACATGACATAGATGTTATATTCTTTTGCAGCTGTGGAAAGGCAGAGTCTATCTGAAAAGATAGTATCTTATACTAGAACAATGCATACACATGTAATTGAAAAATGGTAAGTTTTGGACTTTCATATTCTTAGTCTGGGCACACTGCAGATTCAAAGAATTTCAAAGAATTATCATAGGGCTTAGCATATGTCAAAATAGTCTGTAGTTTTTTTTTTTTTTCAGAAAAGCAAAGTCTTTTACAAGAGTTCAAAGTTGTTTTTTTTTTTTTTAAAAAAAGCTGACACAGCGTCACTACTGTGTGCATTACTTCCTGTCTTACTCATAATTGACACACTAAAGCATTCAAATAATGAAAAGATAAACCACTTAAGTACTCAATAAAACAAAATTGAATATAAAATGTCAGTGTCTTAATGGAAGAATGCCATGCAGTGCTGTATCTCTTTTTTGTTTTTAAAGATGCCAAATTTAAATTCGGTTTGTATGTTATTTTGTTAGGGTGGTATATTCCTGTTTCCATGTTTCTCTATTGTTTGGTTTATTTTAAACAACAACAACAACAAAAACTACCCCAAAAGCTAGTCATGATGCATGAAATCTTGAATTAAAAATCATTGGTATGCATGCCAGAACACATTCAGAATATTCTTTACTCATGCTTAGGCCCTTTTTCCATGTGCCAGCTGATTTTGAGGTCATTAAAAAATAGGATACATATTTGACTCAAGAACATCAGGAAGCGAAGGGGGAGGATAATTTATAATTACCTGAAATGGGATAACAGTGACATTGCCACTTCTGAGCAGACAATGAAGTACAGTGTTTCTTAGCAGCACTGAATTAATTCATTCTTATAGGATGACTCTAAATCATTCTTATGACTTGTGCTTTTCCAAAGCAAACTGCAAAATACAAAACAAATGGTGTGCAATGCACTTGTGAACTAAGCTTTAAAAAGGAAACATTAAAGGCCACTGGTCTGATGCAGTCAGATTTCCAGACTCCTAAGGGATATTTTTGCAAGAAAAAACACTGCTGCTTCATATGCCGTGCAAGAAACTACATGAGGAGCCAAATTCTGCTTTTCAATATGTATCAACAGGGCTTTTCTTTCACCAGTTTAAGCAGCTTATGTGTACGCTAGGTTAAAAATGAGACCTAAGTAAATACTTGCAAGGTTTTTCCAATCACCAAACAGATCAGAAAAGAAAGTAAGACTTTATATGTAGGAAAGGATGCAGATGTAACACTTAAAATTTTGTGAATTTGCTAAATAAACAGACATTCAAACAGGGCATCTGTCTCATTAAGAGCTCCTACAGCTTTTGGAGGAGTAAACTATTGTACCCAGAACCGAATGCAAACGCTTATCCTAACTGATAGTCTTTTCACTCACAATAGATGTAGGAACAGCAGCATCGCTGGCATAAGGTGGTCATCTTCCTTCTGATACCTGTGCACATATATTTGTTGCTGCTTATGCCTATGGGTCCTGAATTTTTAAGAGCTTGTCATACAAACAGTGGCATGTCACTACATATCCTAGCATACCCTTTATAAAGTACAGTTGCATTACAACCAGATAAAATGTATTTGACTCCCCAGTAGTAAATTGCTGGGTGACTTTTCTCTATTTCAACACTATACTTTAAAAGACTGAGTTTTCAGCTATTATGAAACATGATAGACTTCTGCCTTCATCCATAAAGTCTCAATCGACTGTTGAGACTGGGTCTCTTTCTTTCATAATAAATTGACCAAAAAAATGGAGGGGGGAGAAGGAAGAGGGCGAAGGAAAACAAAAAGCTTTTGTTATACATAGGAAATGTAACTGCTAAAAAAAAAATCTAAATTATGCCAGAAAATTAACAAGTCCCCATAAAACACCCCACTTAGAACCCTGTCCCACACTAGTGGCTAATAAGGATTGACATTAAAAAACGCATGTTTATGCCAATGCCTGTTTATGCCAAAGCAGAAGCTTCTTCTGAAGATATTTATGTAGATGAGCATTTCTAGGGAAATTCGACTCACATTGTTAGGAGTTCCTTCTTCAGAGGAACTCATGATATCCCTGTAGATATATTGGTGTGACAAGCCTTCTGAGTCTCTGATTTCATGCAAGTGTGCATCTAGATAAAATACATGGGGGAATGAAGGGAGAAGGTGAGAGAGAATCCCCAGTTAGCAGTGCAACATGTACACTGTCAGATACCCAATTCAGTAGCAGCTTTTTATTTCTTATTTGTCTGCCTTTTGGGCTCTTCCATGTATCAGTGAAAGAAGATATCAGTGCTGCATGCATACAGCAAAATACTGGTTTGCCTGCAGGCAAAGGAAGTTATTTATTGTTATTTATTATCCATTGTTATTTATTAAATTTATCTTTTCCTTCTCTGATTTTCCATCTTTCTATACCAAAAATATGCCCATGTTAATTTCTTGTTGACCGTTTAGCTGTGTGACATATCTAAACCTTCCTTTTAGAGGAATAAATATTACCTTGTTCTGAGTCAGACCCAATGTCTCAGTCTAATAGGCTTGATTTTTATCCAGATCATATGTAAGAAGATCACTGCTGGCGTACAAAGCAGTCGGTTTGCACATCCACTTTCATATCCACGTTGTCAGAATATTATCGCAAACCAGAGATAATAAATTTTACAATTTACAGTTAGGAACGTCGCTGATTCTTAAAGTAATTTTGTACAGCAAAAAGAAGTCATATGGAGATGTAACTTTTCCCTTTAGCATCTAGGAGTCTCATCATAAACATGTAAATGGAACAAGCTTAATTGTATGCATGCACAAACATAAAATGCTATCTTGTGCAGAGAACTTTGAAAACTGTTAAATGTTACAGTATATATACTCATGCATATTATGCTATAAATGCTAAAGAACTTGAGAACACCAAGTACTTGGAAAAAAAATAAAAATTAAATATTCTAGTTATCTCCACTGTTAGTAGGATGTTACCAGAAATTGAAAAATAGCGTTTCTTTACAGTTAAATTTTTTGGTTTACCCAGAAGATATTTTACCAAAAGTACCAAAAATATGAATTATAATTTGTAACTGTCTTTGGACACCATTGTCATCGAGGACTCATCAGGACAAAATCAATTCAGCGTTTCTGGTTATTTGTATGTGGTGGAACAGTAGGGGGAGCACAACGCTTTTTTCCCTGTAAATCTTACAGGATCATGACTATTGTCTCAGCAGAAGCACCATAAATTTCCACCATAAATACAAAAGGTTTGAATATACAGTGCAATCCAAAACATTGTTAGAATATTCTTGGTATATCCAACCTAAAAGTTAAGCGCTGATTATTCTGAAAATCTCCTGATTTTTCAAGGAGAAGTAGATGCATTAATCATTATTTAATCTGGAGTAAAAAAAAAAAAAAAAAAAGCAAAACAAAAAAAAAAAGCGCCTTTTTGCAGTCACATTAAATTATATCAGCATCAGAATGAAACCAATATCTCATGTTATTTTTAATATTTCCAATGTAATGTACGGCACTGCCAGAATTCAAAATACAACAGGATTAGGAAGTGGACTAATAGAAACGCAGCACCTCAAGAGTTTGCTCTATTACCATACCCAAACCAGGGTAATGAGTCAGTTTTATCCAAATATGTATTTAAAATATTTTGCTGCTCTACAGAACTCCACGCATATGTCCAAAGTAGCATTTTGTACTTGTTCAAAACTCTGCCTCGTCAGATGAAACCGGTCATGTTACCCTTTTCCCCAGTAATGAATTTCAGTATTTCCCTCAGATACTATTACAGATTCACCAATCTTCATTCTTTTCTCTTCCTTAAGAGAGCACTATCTAAATTCAACATTAAGTGCCAGGGGAATTTGACTAATACATAGCAATCTGTACTACTGTACAAGTACCATTAGCAGTGCATCTCAGGCATGAGAATTTTTCAATTTCTGCCTATGTTCAGGTTCACAATTCATCATCCCATACGGGCTTAGGCAACACACTAACCGGCTGTCATTGTGGTAAACCGAAGTTCACAGCATGGCCTGCTTTTCTACTTCAGTATCTGAGTGCCTCAGTTCCTCCAGAAGTACCAACGGGAAGCCAGTTATCTGCTATCTTCTAACTCAGTCTTCACCATTTTAAGTATATTTGCAGGAAACATACTTTTTCCAAGTATTTGTTACTGTTTTACATAAGACTTAATAAGGGACATTTTTCGTTAGTACTACAAGCTTTCCTAGCAGATTCTCACATGAAGATAGTAAGACAACCTGCATTGTTACTGCGTTTCCACTTAGAAGATGACATTGATTAGTTGTTGTGTCAAGATCCTTCTCTGCACCCACTTTAAAACAATAAAGACTGGAAACAGTCTCCTTATGGACTTCCGTTATCATCTTATAAAATTATATATGGCAATAAAAAAACATTTATTTGTCCATCCAAAAACGCAGTTGATAAGGGCATATTTTTTTCCTCATGTCACTATCACTCAGGTATTTCCTTTTGTTTTTCATTAAGAGATTTGATAGCAATGTGCAAAACATATTGGTGCTTCTAGCAATAGAAGCTATAAAGGATATACAAAGTATGGGATTCATTACTCAGACCACCAAGGTCTTGCAGTGAATTTGTGATTGGACTGCATAATGTTGAAAACTCAATTTTAATAAGTACTATTACATTAAAAAGAGTATTTCCTGTTCATATTCACTGGGAAAATACCACACTGACTCATGATTTTACATACTCTACCACTATATATGGAAATTATGTGGAAAGAAGTATTTGCATAATTTCATAGATGTTAATGGTCGTTTTACATTCACATACAATTTATTTTTTACACTGAATTGTCTCATTTTCTGTTTGTTTTTATTAACTATGTTTGTTTCTCTTTAAAAACACCTAGGTGAAAATACACATATAAATGTAAGAGAACTGAAATGCACTGTCCCCTGATTTCTTTCACTGGTGGCAGACCCTGCTTTATTTGTGGTGTTGAATGGTACTGGAATCTATAATGGCAGTGTGTGGTGTATGGTGGAACTGCAGCAAAAGTATCCAATTATTATTTACTCTGCTATGGAATTATTCAGGCAGAACAATATAGAAATATTTTGACTTGTTGTAGTGGTGATCACTTTGTATTTACAGTTACATAAAATTCATTATATGCAATAAATACTTGTTTCCAGCTGGAGCACTGTGCTTGCACTGAAATACAAAAATAATTTATGAAAAACCCAAATCTCCTGCACTTACTGTATTCCTGTCTTTTGATAAGGTTTGCTTAGAATTAACTTAAGAAATGACACACAGAAAATTATCATTTTTCACTTTATGTATTAAACTTTGGTGTAAGATTGTGAAAACTATTGTAGCATGCTCTGATTTTGGACTAGTCTTACATTATAGAATTGTAGACAATCTGATAGGTATCTGTACTTCTTCTAGTGACATATTTTGGATGGAAAACAAACAAACAAACAACAACAACAACAACAACAACAAAAAACACAAACAAAAAACAACCTAGAGTTGATACCTTCTTGACACATTCACAGAATCATAGAACGGTTTTGGTTGGAAGGAACCTATGGAGGTCATCTGCAGCAAATGAATAATGGAAAGAAATGTGAATAAAACTTCTCAGTGAAAGAAGCAGTGGAGGAATGGTGTCCCACTCACTGACTATATCTTGTGGTAACACTTCACCAAAGATTTTGCTGAAACAATTCTGAGGAGAATCCACGCCGTTAACAAATCCCAAATCCCCAAAATACAAATACAATGGCCTGAATACATAGCTGGCATTTATTTCTCGATGGAGCCAGCTGATAAAATGGTAGAAGCACCTTCATGTGTGCCGCATGCTACTAGTGAACCATCTCTCTTTGCAGAGCTGTTTTAGTAGTGTTTATCAGCTCATACGCTACCCATCTCACAATGTTGTGTCATACGACTGTATCGAGTGTTATTTTTTCAGCACTGTAATATACGGCCCTGCTCCACCAGACCCGTGTAGCTGTGTAAATGTGGGAACCCCTGGCTGATGGCAGCTGGTCCAGCAGCTTTGCTGCTACAGAGGGAGCAGCACCTGAACCTTTGGGAAACCAATCCCAGGAGCACAGTGACACGGAGGGGCGAGGAACGAGGGGAAGGAGCTGTTTCACGCTGGCTTAAGCAGCCACACCAGCCGGTGCAGAACAGCCCCCGGGCTGCCTGCCCACGGCCGCCATGTCACCCCCGGACCCCCTGCACACGGCGGCCATGTCACCCCCGCAGCGTGCAGCGGCCAGGGGCCGGCGGGGCCCCGCAGTGTGGCCGTGGCTGTCCCCGCACGGTTGCCATGGCATCTCCCCTCCTCCTCCGCCTGTGCTGGCAGCCAGCGCAGCGCCCCTCAGCACGGGAACCGGGGGGGGGGGGGAACGGGGACGACGCCCGGTGCCACTACACAGGGCAGCCCCGGGGACGGTTTGGGGGAGGCTGTGAGGCGCCGCCATCGGGCAGCGAGGGCTGGAAGGCATCGGGGACATCGACGGAGGCACGGGAAGGGAGGGAAGGGCCGGGCGGCCGCTTCCGCCTCGCAGCGAGCGGCGGCAGGAAGCGGGCGGGCGGCACGGCCCGGCCCGGAGCCCGCAGCCCGGAGCCCGCAGCCTGGAGCCCGGAGCCCCGAGCCCGGAGCACGGAGCCCGGAGCCCCGGCGGGGTGGCGGCAGGGGGCGCCGCCCGCCGGCCCCGGGAGCGCCTCAGGAGGGGTCAGCGGGCAGGCGGCTGCTGCGCTTCGGCAGGGAGAAGCCGTCAGGAGGGAGCTCCCCGTGTCCGAAGGAAAAGGGAATCAGCCCCGTAAAGCACCTCACGTAAAATTACATCAGCCCATACCGGTTTTTTTTTTTTTTTTTTAACCCTACTCCGGTCACTTTAGCCAGAGCCTTAGGCAGACACCTCTTACTTTGAAATAAATAAACGCTGAGGGGATTTGTCAAAACAGCACGTACCGGAAAAAAACGATTATTTCAGCCGAAGGAAATTGCAAACACTGGATGTTACTCGTTTAACTATAGAGAACCAGCCGATACCATTTGTTTGCTCTTCTAAAAAGAAACAAACATAAAAGCAGTGGTCGGGAGGGCATACTGGCGTGGCCATTTGCCCTGCTCAGACACACTGATGGCCTCTCAATTAACTCTTAAGTACTCAAAAACAAGACTGAGATGTACTTGTGCATGGCACTGTGAAAACGTCTTCTTAATGCACAACGGCAATCAAAAAGCACTTGCGAGATCCTCTGTTGCTTGAGATGGGATGCTGACCAACTGCAACTGTGGTGTCGTTCTACACGATCTGCTGGCCTACTGTCATGGGAGCACCCAGTTCAGACCCTGCTTGGAATCTGTCAGAACGCCACAGAAAACATATCGCAAGCAGAAGAGACAGTGAAGAGTGACAATGGATATCCTTAAGCATCGGGAAGGAAGCAATTCAAAACTGGGATAGATGAGTGCGAAGAATGATAGATGATAAAATGGAGCGGTGGTTTCCCAATCTCTGTTGGCTTCTGAGCAAGAAAACTGAAGATGCAGCGTGTTTAATATCATGCTCCGCTCCCCCTGTCAGGCTCACTTCTAACTTTTAATTTCCTGTGGCAGCAAGCAGCATTAAAACGTCTCACAGGCAACGGGTTGCTATGAGCTGCGCACTGGAGACTACTTGGACAGAGGAATATGAAATTATTAATGTTACAGGGGAGGCTTATCAGGAAGTCTCTGTGCGGGATTAGGTGATAGTATGGATAGTATCTATGGATAATAATTATCTGTATGGGTAATAATGGTATCTGTCATTTACTGATAATTCCTATTAGGATAAAATATTTATAAAGGATGCTTCATGTTTCAAAACAGAAGCCAACCATTATGGGGATGAGGACTGGACAGAAATCTCCTCATAGGTTTTTTATCATGTAATTGTTCATAATGGGGGTTCTTCTGACTCCCACAGAGTCACAAAGCAAATGGGTAAAACTGTGTGTAATGGCTATCTGCTGATGACAGATTCAGAACTAGTTGGTTCGGCCATTATAAATCCAAAGATATTTATTCAGTGGAGATTTTAAATCCAATGATGTCAATGGGAGCACTGCACACAGATTACATAAATGCAAAATGGAATGCTAGTTTTGGGTTTGAGGTACACACGGTGTTCATGCCTCCTACACTGAGCATATAAGAGAGTTGGTTAAGAAAGTTGCGTTGGCCTTCATCTACTGGGGAATGTTGCAATAATGTCTGAGGTATGCGGTTTTTATTAAGGACCACTGTGCCCTTCATCTGGGGAATGGCGCAGGAGGTTGATCTGCTCACCCACAGGTCGTGAATTCATTGACCCGCTCTTATCCTTCCTTTACACCTGATGGCAGATCATGCTCGCTGCGGACTCGGAACTCCGTGTACCAGAGTTCTCGGCACAAAGCTGCTGCAAATACACTGAGTATCTCCTGCGACCTGTACTGCATGCGTCTTCATCCTTTTTGGGGCCCTGGCTTTTAGAAATAAATTGTGGTATGTTCAGAATTAATTTCACAAATAATTTCTTTTTTCCCCATTTGGTTGCCTACTCACATTTTTCCATAAGTCCCATCTATAATTCAATCTCTAGAAATCTTTATTGAATTTAATGCATTAACCTCGAACCGGGAGATAAGGCAGGCAGACAAATATACGGGTAGGCATACCTACATACAGGTATATTTTAAAATAGAGATGATGCTTTTGCTGAAGTATTTCCGATTAATGATCGGAATAACAGGATTTTGCCTGAATTGATTTACGGGGATAAAGAAATGTAATTATAAAAAAAATTCCCAAGTTGTATTGACCATTTTTATACATTACACGTAAAGATGCCACACAGATCAACGTGGACGCCAATTCATTTTCTAAAAAAATGTGCGGTGCTCTCCAGGTGAATTGACCGCACTGCCGGGCCGATCCTTCCTAATTCCCTGCCAGCCCCACGCCGTGCCCTGGGGCCGTCTGCCTGGACAAAAAGTTTTGAGGGGAGCGCAGGAGGAGGCCGGGCTCGGGGCAGGTGGCAGCAGGTGACAGCAGGTGCCGGCAGGCGGCGAGCCCCCTGCCACCTCCACGGGGCTCCCTGGGGCTGCACCCCCAGGGAGCTGCGGGCCGTGGGGGCAGGCAGGGGGCTTCTCCCCCCCCTCCCTTCCCTCCCCAAATCCCACCCGTGCCCCCAGCACAGTCCAGGAGGTGACACGGGGAGGTGTGTGCGTGTGTGGGGTCTGTCAGTGATCCCAGCACCGTGCCCGCCCCCCCCTCCCCGCTCCCTTTTCTCCCCCCTTCTCCCCCCTCCCCGCCGCCCCCAGCCGCGGGGGCGGGTGCCGGGGGGCGGCCGCCCCGCTCTGCCCCGCTCCGCCATATTCCTGCCGCACCACGCCCGCGGAGCCGAGCCATTGAAAAGCCGGGCGAGCCCGGCCCCTGCCTGCCTCCTCGGCCCCTGCGGCGGCTGCCCTCGCTCCACCCGCCCCCTCTCCCGTCCTTACTGTCAGGGCTGTGCCGAGCCGAGCCGAGCCCAGCCGAGCCGTGCCAGCTCTCCGGCAGCGGCTTCCCCCCGCCGTGCTGCGGCTGGCCGAGCGAGGGGAGCGGCGGGGACATGCGTGTGCGGCGGCGGGGGGCAGGGCTCGGCGGGCGGTAGGGGAAGGGGGGCGAGAGGGGCGAGGGGCGGCGGCGGCGGCGGGGCTCGGCCGGGGAGCGCCGCTGCCGCCGCGGTGGATGTGTCCGCCTGGCTGGCTGCGTGATCCCGCGGGGAGGAGGAGCTGGAAGCGGCGGGGGCAGGCAGCGGGGCTCCGAGCCGCGTGCGGCAGCGAGGCGGCTCCCTGCGCCTGCCCGGCGGGGGCTCCCGGGCACCGAGCGCCCGCGTCCCCCGCGGCTCGGGGCGGCGGCGGCAGCGGCAGCGGCAGCGGGGCGGGCGTGCGGGTGCGCGAGTGCTGAGTGCGTGCGGTTTTCGGGGGGTGGGGGTTGTGCCTGAACCGGCTGGGAAGAATGACTCTGGAGTCCATCATGGCGTGCTGCCTGAGCGAGGAAGCCAAGGAAGCCCGGCGGATCAACGACGAGATCGAGCGGCAGCTGCGCCGGGACAAGCGGGACGCCCGCCGGGAGCTGAAGCTGCTGCTGCTGGGTGAGTGCCGGGGGGCGCCGCACGGCCAGGCCCGGCCCGGACCGGCTCGGCTCGGCTGGGCTCGGTGCGCTGCGGGCCGCCGCCGGGGAGCCCCGCGGGCATCGCCGCCGCCGCCCCGGGCTCCCCCCGGCCCGGCGCCGCCGGCGCCTTACATGGCGGGGCTGGGGCCGGGGCGGCGGCGGCGGCGGCGGGGCCGCTTCGCCTGGGCTGGGCTCGGCTCCCCCCGGGCGCTCGGCCTCGCACGGGCATCGCCGGGGAGCCGCGGGCGGTGCGGGAGGGAAGCGGCCTCCCGGCACGGAGACGGGAAGCGGGGCCGGGGGCCGGGGCTGGGGGCGCCGGGGAGAGCCGCGGTGCGGGTGGGTGGCGGCGGGCGCCGATATCTGCATTGTGCTGCCCGCCGCCCGGGGGCTGCTGCCTCCCGCCGCCTCTGCTGCTTTTATTTTATTTTTTTTAATTCTTTTTTTTTTTTTTTTTTTTCATATATTGTGATTCGTACTGAGCGATGCGAACTGGGATAAGGGGCTGGTGCTCAGATTGTAGACCGATTATTATTATTTTTATTTTTTTAAAAGCGGAAGGAAAAAAAAAAAGAAACCGTAAAGCCCTACGTGCAGGCAGGGAGGCGAAGAGTAACCCGAAGTATGCGGGAGGGTGACAGGAGCTTTAATACCTCTGGAATCCACCCACCAGCCAGGAAGCAAAATCTGTGGCATCGCTTCTCCCTCGTTAAAAGCAGAGGTCGTTATTTCGGAGCCGCAAGTATGCAGAGGCAGTGCTTATCTGACAGAGATTTGTCTCCTGTTAAAATAAACCTTCAGAATTAAAATACGTATCAGCATGCTCCACGCTGCTGTGCAGCGCCGGTGGCAGTGCTGCTTCTGCCCGGGGCTCGCAGGCCTTGAAATATGTCTGCAGCAGCAGCGTCTGGCGTGTGGATGAGCAGGGACGCGCCGGGAGGACGCGGGATGTGATGCTGAGGGCTCCTGTCACGGGTCACGTATGTGGGGCAGCCACCTGCCCTCTCTGTGGGGCAAGGAGGGTTGAGAGGAAAAGTCACAGTGTATTTTAATGCTCGGCGTGAGCGTGTTATTCCCGGCTTTGTGAGACAAGAGCTTCTCTCCTCTGTGTGGAGGAGGGTGCTGGGATCCTTAGCGAGCGTGGAATAGAAGCGGTGGAGACAGATGCAGCGCTTGCAGTGATCACATTCGGTCTCGTTTTGGCCTAATTCTGCTTGATGAAAGTGCGTGTTGTGACTGTTTCGGGATTCACAGAGGAGATAAAAGAGAAGTTAGATAGTTTCCGTTTGTTTAACTTTATGGATGCTGAAGTATAATTACTGAATGATAGACGTTTGCTTCAGGAGAGGCAGCTGGCGTTTTTGACTTGTTTACTCGAGCCCGAATTGTTTCTGTATTTCCCTGATATTTCTCGTGATGAAGCTAGAGGTTTCTCCCAAGCTTCCAAAAATGTATGAATTCTATCGAAAGGCACCAACAGAGACTACCCAGAGAAGGAGTTCAGAGATGCACCTATGCAGTCAGACCCGGTATTGCTTTCCAAGATCCACCCGCAGGTGATGTTGAGCGTCCAGGTTAGGGCTTCCCCGCGGCATTGCCAAGGGCCATGTGGAAGGCGGTGACCTGGCTGGAGGACAGGCGAGAAGACAGCCTTTTGGGGGTGCTGGAGAAAGCTCACTAGGTTGCCTTTGTGAAAGTTTTCGACAGGTTTTGTTGTAAACCAGGAGTTGCAACGTGCTGATGAAGATGTGAGCGAGAGGTACTAGAAACCAGGAGGGGGTGAATGTTCTGCTTTATACGAAACAGCGTGGCTGTATTTGGGTAATGAAACCAGTACAGAAATTACTACTGCACGCTCATTTTTGGTGTTTCTCTTTGTCACCCTCTGTTGTGTTTGACCGAAAGTCTGTGTGTCTGTGCAGCTGTTTGGATTAACACATAATGACCTCATCTTGTACAAAGCAGTACAGTGGTGAACCACCGTTGAAGTCGTGGGATTGGGTAGAGATTTGGGTTTCAATTCATAAACAAATTTTGAGGAAAACTTTTCTTATTAGTGGTTTGTTCCAGGTGTATGACAGGACTCTTTAGTCACTCTCTCTGCTTCCCCAGCATCTGCAGTTGCTTGGTTATTAAGGTTATGTTGTTTGTGTGGTCATTTGTATTGTTATGAGGTAGACAAAGACATTTTTATTAAAAACAGTGAGACTGGTAAGCAGTTTCCGATATTTTTTTTGTGCTAAAGTCATCTTTTATTTTTTAAAATCTGGCTAGATCCCCACTGTCCCATTACGTGACTCTTCCCTTCAAAACTTAAAGGACTTTAGGTACTAGCACTGCTTAGCTATGTTAGTGTAAACATAGGCAAACTTTCTTTTTTCTCCCAAAGTGTCAACTTCTCAGTCTCACTTCGTAAAGAGTTGTGAAACTTAAAGCCTAAGTGGGTTAAATGCTTTTGAAAACGGGACTAAGGTATGTCCTCTGGATCCAAAGGGGAGAACTAGCACAGCCTAAGCTGAGCCTTGGTAATTGACCATGTGTGCTCTTCTCCACTTGCAACAAGTCTGTGCAAAACCCGTTGACTTGAAGGGTTTTAAGGCACAAATAAGCACATCTGCGCTAGATTTCTACTTATTCTTGTTTGGAAATCAGACATATACACGTGTGTGTGTGTAAATTATAATTTAAAAAATAGCGTTTGTGGATAAGTCGTTACCCCCCCCCCCCCCTTTTTACACTGTGGAAAATACATTGCTTCCTTGCGAAGTGAATTAGTTCCCTCCTGACTGTGCGAGTACCGTTACCGAATGACACATACATGCTGTACTGGGTACGCCCTTTTGTGTATTAATAATGATATCTTTTTACTTTTCATAGGATCGGAGTTCAAAATGCTAAGTCATTTCTGGAAAATTTTTACTGCATGCTAAGATTATTTTTAAGTATTAGTTTAAAAATAAACCTCTGCGATTAAACGTAAAAATACCACTTTTAGGTACTTTGTTGTGCATCATTGCTTAATTTTTGGAACAGATTAGAATAGGAAAAAAGGTTGTGGATTTTTTGTTTTTTTGCTGTTGTAATTCTAACAAGTCCGAACTTAAAATACACACTGAAGGGTGTTACAAAGGCATACTAGTAGTTCTGCTAGCACAACTTGGCTGTAATATTTAGGCACTTTGGAACAAATTCAGTCTTCCACTGAATTTGTTTTTAATCTCATGTATTTTCCAAATTCTTCTGGATTTCATTACTGCTGAACACTTTGTAAAACCCTATGATTGTTCTCCAGAGCTTAAAGTTGTTAATATCCATCCATTGTTTGCTGTTAGCTGTAAAAACACTTATATTATTTTTATAGCTGGAAAGAAATGAGGTGTTTTAATGTTTTATGTTGGTGTAAGCCAAGCAAAATGTAGAGCTTGTACATGCATGCTTAAAACACATACTTATTCTTAAACAAATACTTAGAGACATGTGCTCTAATTTTTCTGTATAGCATTTTGACTGTCATCCATAGAAATTTTCCATGGTCTCAGAAAGCAGCACTTGGGCCTGAATGATAGCTTGTAGCCATAAACCTTCAGCCCTGGACATTCTCTGTCAGTGCACTGCGTGTGTTAGTATTACACGCTGTTTTCTCAGTGGGAAATGCTTTGAGTGTGTAAGAAGATAACCTAGCAGTATCATGCGAGTTGGCTAGGTATGTCTGTACATCTGTGAAAACCATGGCCAAAAGAGGTGTTGGAGGGCCTGACAGTGTATTCACTGTTTTCCACCCTATTTGCAGGTAGCATCATGTGCAAAACACGTTTTTTAAGAGGTGCACGTTCCCTACGTGTGAGACGACAGGTGTGTCAGTGACGATGGGTGCCTGAGATGCGTGTCCATTTATTCTCTGTGCGTTACCAGAGGAAACAGGTGGAGGATAAGCCATTTGAGTTAGTGTGAACGGCAGCCAGGCTGATGTGGAAAGAAGCTTTTGGACGTAGGGTGAATATACCCAGTAAGTGTGCAGGGTATGTACGCGTTTGTTTTCCTCTGCCAGCTGAATTAAAGATTCACATGCACAACTTGGTGAGTTAGCAAGGGCTTAGGCTTTCTTTAAATCACTTGAAGAGGAAGTGAGTCCATTAAGCCAACAATGGAGTACATTGGTTTTATATAACTTTTTCATCAGCTAGAGAAACAAGCAAGCTTCCTTATTTTTCCTGTAGCTGAGCTGCTGCCTGTGGGTTCTTGAAATGGGACAGGGCAGGGTGGCAGTTTTGTACAGAAGGCGTTGCAGTAAATCTCTGCTGGTGTACTGCAGCTCAGATGTGTGGTTTGGAATGTGGATGTGTGAAAATGAGAATTCGGTGAAGCTGTACATAAATGAATTTCCTGTTTATATGTACACGACCAAATGTTGGAGGTCTGGCCACACGTTGGCTTATTTTCTTTTTTTTTTAACTGTAGGTTTGTTGCAGTTACTAAACAAAAACAAATTTCTGCGAAGTACAAATTTGACTAGCCAGGCAGAGCAAGTCGCGTAAAGGAAATGTGAATATTAAATAATAAATAGACGTACAGTGTGTGGTCATTGATGTGAACTGTCTATGAGCATTACTGGGCTTGCTGACCATAAATGTCAGAAAGCAGTTTTAAAGCCAAATTCATGCAAAATTCTTAGTGGGAGGGAGGTCTGTGTGTACACACCAGTGTAATGTAAAGTACTATTTTAAAACCCTGTAGTGAGCTTTCTGCTGTGTCCATTTCAGTGCTTTTATCTCCAGAAGAGCAGCATTCAACAGAGAGGTTCAAGTACACCTTGAGTATGTTAAAATATGTTTTCCTGTAGTGAAGCCCTTAATGGTGTTTGCAAAAATGAGCTAATTGTATTCATCCCCTGCGTATTTTTGGTAGGCTATTTTGCAGCTGTTTGTCTCAGTTTCTTTAACTGTGAAATTGGAGGGATAGTAAGGACTTACATATTTGCTATTGATCAGCAACACGCTGCACTTGTGGAGTTAACAACCTGAAGTGCTGAATGTTGTTAAGAATAGGCAATGAGTTGAGATCAATTTCAGGCATGCGCCTGTGACCAAGGCCTTTGTAAAATTTTGGAGTCTTATTTGCATTCCTCCTTTCCCTGTTACAATCTGAAATGCCTGTACAAGCAGGCAGTTTCCTCTCCTCGCAGAAGGAAGTCAGGTATGTGCACAAAACAAGCGAGTGCTGATACTGGGTAGTGTGTTTGGATTGACTACTTTCTGTGCTCTGTGTTAAACCAGAGAAGTTGAAATGAACTGTTACATCCTGACATGTGTTGTAACTAGATTGGTAAGTATCTCTTATTTAGAATATTTTCCTAAGACAACCCTGTAGGGGTCACATAATGACATTCAGTGTCAAAATACTTTGGATGCAAAATACTTTGAATTCCATCGTATATAGCTGAGTGCATATATATATTAAAAAAATCATTTGAGGAAAACATAAGTCATCACTTTGGTCTCAATGTGATACCATGATTTCACCTTTGCTGGGAGAAAAAGTATATATTTAATTCTGTTGTTGCTGTTTTGGCCTTACTTCATTAGAAGCAGTCTACACCCACTGACGTCAATATGAACCTCGTTTAGGGCCTCAATAATCAAAGAATTCTGATGAATAAAGTTAAATTAATATTTCAGAGAGCCAAAGGACCCCAGATTTGTTTCTCACATTGAAGAACAGTATGAAATTAGTGCAGGAGGGAAAAGCATATGCTGAACAAAAGAATCTCCTGAGATGAGACACTTGGGCATGTGATACAATGTTAAATAAACTACTTTTGAGCTACTTCAGATTATTTTTGTTGTTGTACAATGGCAATGCCAATTTCATAAGGAAAAGTATTTCTTTTGAAATAATATGACAGTCCGCAAAATTAATCCCAAGAAGGTGTGAAATAACATTATGCAGTAGACATGATTAATGGTAATTAGCTTTGTTGCAGTAACAGACTACTATAAACATTGAGCATTTTGTCTTGCCCTGCTGAATGACGTAACACTCAGGACAGATCTGTTCTTACACTCAAATACTGCCATGTAGGAACAGCTCTGACAAATAAAAATTATGGAAGTCTTTCAGCATTCACTTTTTATTTGCTTTAATTATTATTATAAGATGTCCAACTGGCAAGAACCAAGAGCAGGAGAGCGGTACAAAACCGAGACAGATCTTGAATGTCCAAAATGCAGCCGTGTATTTGGTGTTCTTAGCATCACAGATAGAAGGATGCATCAGGCTTTAAGTGCTGTTAACCCCAAACAAGGAAATTGAATGCATTAATACCGGAGGGCACAAATCTAAGAGATACCACGGTTTAAAAAGTTCAGAAGTTACTGGGGGAGTTCCAGGAACAGTCCAAATGTTTTTCAAGCTAAATTAAAGATTAAATCTTCAGTGTTCTGAAAGCACATTGTTCCCCCTGTAAGTAATGTTCATACAGAGACTGAACTGAAGGAGGATTGTCTAAAGATTTTGGCCTTTGTGGGCTTTCAGAGGGCATATTGCATGGAATAATCAAACTATTTAATTTGCAGACAGTTCAGTGTTCAGAGCTGGGTCAGTGCTGCAGAGTTTTATCGCAGAGCCCATGCACAGATGAAGTTGCCAGCAGAGGAGTGCGGCTGTTGACTTCTTTCTGCATTGCCTGAGAAGGTGGTGTGGCGTGTGGCTATGCCAGAGGCAAAAATGAAACCTATCAAACAAGATCCTGCCGTTACCAATCTGTTCAAGCGGTTTATCCAACAAACTGCAGATATGGACGACGTGGTTTAGGCAGGTCCCACAGCGGTGGTTCACCTTATTCTTCCCCAAAGGGGAGGCAGTGTGTAATACGTGCACAGCCTGAATAAAGCAGCAGGACATCGGAAAGCTTCTGACAAGTGGAAGCCCCTTGTGGTTCAGTAAAGTGGGAAAGCTAGGAGCGGTGGTACTGAGGCTGCCTTTGCACAGCTGAGCCGTGTGTTAGCGCTTCGCCTCAGAACCGTGCTACGCACAAGCCAGGTTGACCCACTCTGCACACGGGAGAAGCTCCTGGTAGGAATGGGGCTTGTCAGTTTTGTCTGGTGCCCGGTGCTGGAGCTGGTGTGGTTTCTTGACAGAGGGGGTAAATGCTTACTCAAGGTCCCATCCTCATCGATCATCTGTGCCTTCTGTTTTACACCTAGGAAAATGTGGTGGTGGTTCCTGTTGAAATGCTCCAGGATTCACCCCCAGTTATCAAATATCCATTGAAGGAGGGCTTGTTTTTCCTTGAGGAAGTCTGTGGAAAGGGCAGTCATCTGAAATGTATTTTCTTTACCTTTCTTCTAAGATCTTCTCTTCTACAAAGAAATCAAAGGAGTTAGATCCTTAACTCTTTTGAAGTTAATTGAAAATTGAGCTCTAATGTTGGTAAGTGTCACCAAATGTGCATCAGAAGTTCATGTTTTTTTTTCTTTTTTTTTTTTTTTTCTGGATGCACTTAGCTGACTTCAAAGTGAATCCAAAATAAGAGTTTAGGTTAACTGTTCTGTAGGCGTTTGATGTGGTTGGACATGGTGGAGACTCAACCAGTCACAGATCCTTTCAGCAAATGAGGACTGAGAACTTAGAAATAACTGTTGTAGTTATGATACAGCCGTGATACCAATTAAAAATAAAAATCACCTCCTTGCTTATAGATTTAAAAACTGATGTGCGATGTAATAAAATTTGTCTTAGGTATGTTTTGAAATTCACCATTTTAGACTATATTGTACTTTCCACTTACGGCATGGAGTGTGCACTACTGCTTAGTCTTGTGCGTATGTCTGTTGCTGTACCTGAGCTGTATCGTGTGGCCCCACTGGCTGCTGCTCTGCTGCTTCTTGCTGCTCAGCTAATTCATTGCTCGACCAGCTGCAGGCCCAAAAGAAGCACGATAATCTTTGGCAAGAATCCTCGTACAGAATGAGAACATCTATGTAAGTTAACTTCTTTCCTTGTTCTACAAACCCATCACTGGAGAGGTTTTTTTTTTTTTTTTTTTTTTTTTTTTTAACTCTTGGGTCTTCAGTGTTGATGTTAATTACCTTCCTCGTATTAAAGAATGTCGGAAAAGAATGCCTGAGGCTATTCCAGCCCATGTTTCTGGGTAAAGGGAAGTCATCCAGAATGTCAAAGAGAAGGTTTCTGTGGCAGCTAACCTGTAAGGCCAACAAAACTCAAATGCATAGAAGCTGGAAAAGACATTGTAATTCCTTTTGCTTTTTAGGAACTGGAAAGGCTTGGGTAGCTGAGGATCAAATATGAATTTTATTTTTCTCTGATACTGTGCTTAGTAAGATGAAGTGTGTTGCTTGTGTCTTAACGAGACCAGAGCAGTAATAGGAATGGAAATTAAATACTGAAAATGAAAGAAATTGTTCAGGTACCTCTAACAAGTTCTTATGTTACTATCCAGGTGTGTATCCGATTTGATGTTTTCCCTTGTGGAGCATGTTGTCTAGAAGGTGTTGAAATCAGCATTTAGTTGATGGTGAGAACCTTTCAAAGGTGCTTGCAAAAAAAAATAAAATAAAAAATTGACTCAGTTAATCTTTTAGGAGAGAAATAATACAGATTCATACAATACTTTCCACTTCTGCATCTTCTGTTGTGTGTGTAAAAAGGGAATAATGGTAGCCTGGAAACTCTATGGTGCTGCTGAAAAAGCCCCCAAAGCAAAACAAATGGTTCTACAGTTGTCTTTAAATAGCTATGGTTAAACTTCCTCTTGCTCCTCTCTATTCCGTGTATGTGTTGTCAGATTCTGGAGCTTCAAAATATTTTCAGGCAGACCGACAGTTGTCTTCCCATAATAATCTGTCCTGTCCCAGTGTTGCTGTTTTTTGCTGGAAGTAGCTCTGATGCTTGCACCTGGTCGTCATGACCAAGGAAGACACGAGTGGCTCATCTTGGTGTGCAGGCCACCAAGCAGCTGTCTGACTTCTTGATCACTGCCAACCTGGTGCAGTCCTGAAAGAGATCAGAGTGCCTTCATCGCACTGCCATTCCCCTGATCCACCAACTGGGTCACTTATCAGTCAGCTTTTATGGGGGAGAATTACAGGTGCTGCACGTCACGTTGAAAGGTTTTCATGTAAATCCTTCACGAGAAGCATTTTTGATGTGTAAAATGTTTTATGATCTTCCCCCCCAATATGGGGGGACATCTGTGGCAACTCTCAAACTCAGTCAGGTTTGTAACTTACAGTGCTTTAGTAATAATTAATGTCCTAGAAATAAAGATTTTTTTCTTCAGCACTTCATCACTAGATAGAACATTTTTTTTTTTCCTCTGAAATTGCATCTAAACTTTTTTTTTCCTGTAGTGAGGCTGGAATGCTGAGAAGAAACATAAGTATTTTTGTGCTATGTTCAGTTTCCTTATGGTGTCTGTTTATCTCAGCAATTAAATGGCAAATAAATTGAAGGAGATAATAAACATTTACTCTGATCCATGAAAAGATGGATGTCACTTAAATGACTGTTTCTCCTGTGTTAGCAGCTGATTTCATAGAAATACAGAATGGACAATTTAGGAGTAAATTTGCTTTTATCAAAATGTAAAATAGAGCTTTTTCTGGAAATAGGACTAAGATTCATTGAAATTTAGGTATAATTGCAGTTAGGCATGTTTGATTTAGTTCTGATGCTAGCGATAGTGATAATTCTACTTTCAAAGATGGCTGGCTTGGCTTGTGATTGTCTTCAAATTGGCTGGTAATACCATCTGTACTTGTAGGAATCTAAAAACATTCTTTGTCCAGGGTAATTTTTGTTCTCTGGAGGTTTATTTACTTAATTCCATTCATTCTTGCTTCTTATCTGTAAGACATGACAATAATGAATTCTGATTCGGTGGGATTTTGTGCTATATTGGGCTGTATAACAGTGAAATATGCTATTATTAATTATTAAATGTAGTTAGGGTTAAGAACTAGAGTTATGGTAATCTCTGAAGATTTTAGCCTTTGAACCAAGGCCAGATAAACACAGTGTGCAGGCGTTGCTAATAGCTTAATTGTAGCTGTACTCCCAACGACAAATGCAAACCTCTGACATTTAACAGAGAAGTTAATATGTCTGTATGCTTTAAAGTTGTTTCTTGTGAAGAAACTTCTGATACAAGCATTCCCTGGGTAAGGTTATTTATTCTTGGGCTTGTGGTTTACTACCACATTAGTTTTGTTTGTGCAGCTTTTCTCAGGGAAAATACCTGGGCTGAATCTTTGGATTTATGGCCTTCCTTTGTCGACAATTCTATATAACAATGTGGAAAGCACAGTATATATGTTTTTATATGGCATTCCTTTGTCTGTGGGGTTTTCCTACTAATATAAAACCAGCAAAAGAGGAGGCGATACATACTGCATATTGTTTAAAGAGGCAAAATAAGTTGTTTTCTTCCTTGGTAATTATGCAGTAGTACTGTATATGTGACTTGTTGAGCTGGTAGGGCTCATTCTTAGAATAGAGCAGCCTAAAAAGGAGGAGGAAAAACCCATCATGACAGTGTTTTATAATGTCTTTGCTTTACATTTTCATTGTTTGTGTCTCCAGGGAATGATGACGTTTTCTGGAATAACCCATAGTTGGAGAAACAGCTCATCACCTTTCATGCTTGTGTTTTCTTTGTCTAAGATCCTTCTGCATGGTGACATGGAGTTCACTGTTACCTTCCCACTTTTTTGTAGGATTCTTGTGTGCAAAGAGCCCAAACTCTGGGGAGTGGTTAGAACTAGAGCTATAAGGAAGATCAAGGTTTTTTGTTGACTTCTGTTTTTGTTTGTTTTGTTAAACAATATTTCAATCTACCAAATCTAGACTATAATATGCATTTAGTTACATATACATGTATGTATACATAATGGTGTTAGATTCATGGCCTTCAGTGTTGCTTGTGTGATTTTTGTTTGCTTTTAGGGAGGGAGGTAATTTTTTTTTTTTGAGCCAAAACACAGTGTTTTTCCACAAAAAGCTAGCAGCCTGTCTGTTAACTTGTTTATTTACTATGTAATTTACTCTGTCATTAAATAAAATACGAGAAACAAAGCAACTACACAGGTCATGGTACAAATTCATCATTTTCTTGAACATCTTTTTTAGAAGTACAGGACTAGAATTTCTCTTTTGCTCATTGAGATGCCACTGTTAGGGTGCATTCAAGGAATGCAACAGCCATCTTAGCCACAGCATTAAACTAGTCATATTCAGCTGACTATCTGCCATAAGTAAAATACCAACCTTACATAAGTGAAAAACAACCTTACATTTAACAGTATTCAAGATGCACAGTCTTTGTCTGTTTCTGTTTGACAGGTTATGCTAATTTCTAGCATCATGTCCTCTTCATAATTTACAATTCCACAGTTCTTATGTCACATATAGGTATTGTCAGTAACATTTTTTTTTCCTGTATTGTGGTTAAAAACATCTCTTATATTAATCGTAATATCACTGGGATCCTGCTTGTAGGAGTTGTCTTTTTTGATGTCTATTTAAAAAAACTCTTATTTAATGCATGCTATGTTGATTTGTTGTATGATCCCAAGTCACTTGCTTAGAATATACCTAGTGCCTCAAAATCACTGACTTCGTACACCAAACTATTTGAGCTGTTGTAACCACATAGCTCCTGCTATTCACTCTCTCCTCACCCCTTTCTGTCTTTATTTCAAGAATTATAAAGTGGCTTCCTAGGCGCTTCTAAAGCTCTCTTTGAGGGATGTCTGGACCTGCTGAGTAACAGTGTTCTAACATTAGTAAATCCTCTGCCTTATTTATCTGCAGTGGGTGCTATAGTAGAGATGCTTTCACTGTCATTACAAATATGATCTGTTTTCCTAAAAACAAAACTGATATTTGCAAATGATGCATGCATTTTTCTCTGTTCATACTAAGTGTTCTATGAGTAATTGAGCAAGGGACCAGTGCTGTTCTAAGTGCTTTGTGATATAAAAATGTGGGGTCTCATGTGCAACCTGAGGGTTTCTTAGTTTACCCTTTCTATTAGGAGTTTTTGAAATTTCCTAAAATCCTGTACCTATACAATGTTCTATTTTTACCTCCCCGCCTATCAAGATGCTTTATTTTTTTTTTTTCTTGTTCTGTGGAATCAAGGCTGTCTAGCTATTCAAAAAAAGTTCTGAAATTACTCTGTTCTCATGTTAAGTCTATATCCACTTCTCACTTGTAGTTATGTCATGAAACAACGTGCCTGTCACGTACCTATACTACTGGCTTTGGACTTCTGATGTTTACACACCAAACGGAATCAAGTCATGATCACATTCTTAAAAGTTACTCTTGACTGTAGTTCTGCCACAAGTTCTTTTTCTTACGAAGTATTTCTTCATGGTGCTTTTCTGTTTTGGAAAAGAGTAACTTCTGTACTTGGAGAAATGCCAAGGTAATTTGCCTGAGAACTTCAGTATCAGCTACATGGCCATGGGAGATGCTGCTTTCCTTTTCATTGCAGTTAGGTGTTTGAGGACACAGATGTCTGTCACATCACCTATGACTTAATCACTTGCCACAGTGCCAGCTTTTGTGTCAGTTTTTCTCTGTTAGAATTTAAACCCAAAATACTAAATATCACTGGCAGCAAGCCAATTCTGAAGTATAAGAAAGCTCATCACTGAACTTCCACTCATGTAAATATTTGCTTTAGTTACAGCATTCTGTTCAAATTTGCATCCATATATTAGCAATTCTTTAAGTTTCTCACCTATGCATCTAGATTTTTTTTATATATACAAACAATTTAATTTTTCTCCTTTGATTAACTTAATGGTATTTTTATTTTCTGCTTTAAATTTGTACCTTTTTTCCTTCTCCCATTTGTCACTTAATGGTGCTATGATATTCCAACCTCTCTGGCCAACATGCCCTTTCAATGTCTTTCTTTTCCACTTTTTCTTATTTCCCACCTTTTCTTGAAATGGAAGCTATCCAAATTTTACAACTCCTTCTTCCACAGTAATCCAATGACTAGGCCCCAGAACAAAACTCTATCATATATATTTTTTACCTATCTAGGAGTTTTCCTGTAGGTTATTCTGTTCTGCTGTGGAACAGAAATGTTCAGACCGGGTGTCAGGGTAGTAAGTAGTGGATATTTAGGTATTCATAATTTGCAAGGTACAGATTAATTTGTTTCATAGCATGTAATGAAGTGTCATCAGTGGCTACTCACTGATGCCTATAGGCATGTGCTCAACTTTGGTGTCATTACTTGTGTTAAATAAAGTCCCTTGCTCTACCTGCAGGGACTCGTTTGCATCCAGATAACGCACTGGACTGGAATAGCTGTCTGAGCTGTCTGTACCTGCACCTGGGGGTGCAGGCTTCTCCTGTATTGCTGCTGCACAGTGCTTTTGGCTCATCTGCCTCATGAGCACCGTATGACTGTATGCTGGTGCCTTTGTGTAATGGGCAGCACTTAGTGAGCGCTTGGCAGCAGCTGCTTAGCAATTCTGTGAAATATGAAAACAGCTTGAGGTTGCATCTTGAGACAGACTGACTTTAGAGGCCTGTTATGAGGAATTCTGCATCTTCTGCAGAGGCACCAGGTATGTCCTTAAGAGCTGGGTGATTATTTTTATCAAGGAGGAACTGTATGTGCCAGGTCTTAGCTGCAGTTGGAAGGCTGTGATACTTACAGGATCCCTTTTCTCGCTTAACCACAGTCTAGCCTTCAGACTTTTGTGGACACAGACTTAAGTCTCACCAAGAAAGAGGATTTGAGGCACATGGGACTAGTACTTGTGGGAGTAGGTCTCCACAGGCACACAGGAGAACAGCAGGTTTTGCATAATTTTCAGACAGACTAACACAGTTGAAGCGTGGCTGGGACTTGATATTTCCTGTCCGACACTGGCAGAGATGCAGGCTGAGCTCCTGTACCCCCTGGAAAAATGGTTTCTTCATCTCCAGGAGCACTCAGACCTGTGCTTATTCTGCCTGGTGAACAGTGAGTTTGAGGTTAGGCTCCCCAGTATAAAGAGGCACAGACATCCTGGAGAGAGTCCAGCAAAAGGTGATGGAGATGATGAAGGGACTGGGGCATCTCTCCTTTGAGGAGTCGCTGAGCGAGCTGGGAGAAGAGGATGCTGAGGGGAACCTCATCAACATCTATGAATACCTGAACGGAGGGTGCAGAGGAGAGAGAGCCAGGCTCTTTTCAGTTGTGCCTGGTGACAGAACAAGAGGCAGCGGGCACCAGCTGGAGCACGGGAGCTTCCTTCTGAACATCAGGAAGCACTGCCTTACTGTGTGGGTGACGAAGTCCTTGCACAGGTTGGCCGGGAGGCTGTGGGGTGTCTCCCCTTGGAGACCTTCAGCAGCTGCCTGGACATGATCCTGGGCACCCTGCTCAAGGTGTCCCCGCTTGAGAAGGCAGATTGGAGCAGATGCATTGCAGATGTATATCATCTGTCATCAATTTATTACCCAGACTTACCAGAAATAGTGTGGGGGACATCCCGTGGCGTTCACATCTCTGTGCTGCCACTCACGTAGCAGTTGCTAGTATACTTATGGGTGTATTGCAAATCATCGTGGAGATGCTCGGAGCCACTGTGACTGGCTGCTTGGAGGAGAATCAATGAAAACCTTAGTTTGCAGTTTGGAGGTCTTCCAGTGATGTGATCCTGTGTGTTTCTTGGGGAGCAGCAGCCTGTGCTGCTTAAGCCTGTCTTCTGGCAAAGGCAGCAGGATATCTTGTTACCGTGGGTTATGGGATGCATCTTCCAGCTGATCCCTGAATATCTGCAGGAGTGAGGCAGGCTGTAGCTTCAAGGAGTTGGCTGTAGGCTGAGGCCTGATTCGGTGTCCGTATCCCCAATGGTGTCAGCATCATTATGTGAGGTAGGGCATTATGGTATAACAATTTATAAATTATTATAATCACAGCAGGAGTGAACCCCTGCAGTTCAGGCACAAGTGCTTTGGCAGTGCCCTAGCATCATATGTGAGGTGCTTGCATGATGCTAGCTGTGCAGGTATGCCCAGACCAAAACTCTCCAGACCAGTACCAAAACAGCCTGATAAATTGAGTTGGTTGTGGTCATAAGCTCAGTTGTTTTTCCCAGTGCCCAGAAGTGCCTGTCTGGGGACGGGAAGCTCCCCTTTCAACACTTATCACCAACAGAACTGTGCTACAAGTCCAGGAGATTATTTGCAAAGACCAGGGTCAGTTTCCCCCACAAAATAGACATGTGAGGGGAAAGATATGAGATTCAACATCTCTGTGCAGAGGAACAGTGTGCCAAATACCAGTGTATCCTAAAATACATACAGATGTTTTTAGAACTGCCAGCCTGTCCAGCTAGGGTTACTCTGAGATTACGTGAAAGAGATGGGAGGTGAGGAAGAAGTGCATGGACTGCCTGTCTGTAGCCCTGCCACATTCAGGCCAGGTGCTGGAGTGGCAGTGCAGCTGGCTCCTGCCTTCTCTCCCGTGAGAGAGCAAGGCTGGCAGGACTTTGCTTTAGAGCAAGAGGATGCTTGCTAGAGGGGCCAGTGGCTCCTCTTTAGGAATTGGTGGGGGTGGAGAGGATGAACATGGGCTTAAAGGCGTACAGGCACCCACTTCTAATCTAATAGGTGGTCTTGCTCGTACTGCTTTGCTTTCTTTAGGAACCCCTCTCCTAGCTAGCTAGCCTTTGGAGAAAAAGATGTGGTGCACCACATCTCTTGGCATCCCATCTCTAGTACCCTGAGGCATCTACTGCCTTGGTGGGCACTCATGACACTCGTGGTGTCTGGGCTACTGAAGGGTAAAGCTGTGATACATACCTCAGCTGTGGTGCATGAAGAAGGAGCCATCTGCGTTTGCCATGCTGCAGGGAAGAATAAAGGTGTTGGTATGGCCTTACTGCAAAATACCTTGTGTAGCTCAGTATGTGTGAGAGATGGACATGTTGAGCTGCATTGGAATGGAAGACAGACCATCTGTAGGTTCCTCTTCTAGTGTAAAACTGCTGCTCATCATCCTGTGATAACTAGGTTGTGAAACTGCTGAAGAAGGGTAGACCTCAGCAAATGGAAGACCTCCTTTGGCTGTCAGGTATTTATCTTGGTTGTCTTTTTGTCAAAGCAGCAGGTGGGGTTATTTTATTTTTTTTATAACCCTGTTGTTTGTTTTTATTTTTCCTTTTGTTTTGTTGGTTTGTTTTAAAGTGGTCTTCTGAGCCCCTAGTATCTAGAATTTCTTTGCATCTTGGCCTGAAAAAGCAAATGAGCTGTTTCCCAGACTCTCCTTGGCTGATTCCAGTAATGGCTATTATTAGTGGAATCACTGGTCTGGGCCTTTACTATTTTATTGAGTTTCTCTGTGAAAGCCAATAAATGGAAGGAAGGGAAAAATCCATTTGAATGCTGGGCTGTCTTTGTACGTCCTTTCTCCGTAGCCTGCTTAAAATGTATTAAATCCTCTGTTTGCTATAAGGATTTGTTTTCCAGGCTCTCAGCCCTCCAACCCACCAGAATAAACAAAACAAAAGCCAAACCAACCAACCAAAAAGCTCTTTCATGTTATTGAAGTGGAGAAAACATCAGAGCTTTTGGTGTGCACCACCAACCTGGCCTTGAACACTGCCACAGCTTCCTTGGGCAACCTGTGCCAGTGTTTCAACGCCCTTACAGTGCAACTTCTTCCTAATGTCTAATCTAAATCCACACTTCTTTAGTTAAAAGCCATTACCCCTTGTCCTATCACTACGCCCCCTGACAAATAGTCCTTCCCCAGCTTTCCTGTATGCCCTGTTTCGGCACTGGAAGGCCACTTTAAGGTCTCCATGGATCCTTCTGTTCAGGCTGAACCTACCCAGCTGCCTCAGTCTGCCTTCATAGGAGGGGTGCTCCAGCCCCTTGATTATCCATCCTTGTGGCCCTCCTCTGGACTTGCTTTAATATGCCCATGTCCTTCTTGTGCTGGGGGCCACATTATTCCTGCAGCCAAGTATAATGAACTCGTTAGTTTTCCAGCATGTGTTGCTCGGTGATGAATTACATTGGAGTATCCCAGGTTTCCTTCATTGAAAAGCGAGGAATTCTAGACATGAATATTTACATTCAGGTTTGCAGCTGTAAATGAATTTTCCCTTCTCCCCATTCTCCCTTCCCACTCAGACTTTCACAGTCTGTTTCCAGAGACCATAGGTCAGGACCTTTCTCTCTTCCAGTTTGGACAACTAAATTGAAAAGTCTATAGGAAGGGTACTTAAGCACAGACAGGTGGTACTTGTTTCCTATAGTATTTCTTCTTCAGAGCAGAGGGGGAAATGATGACCCCAAGTCTTCTTGATGAAGAGCGCCTTGGCCAATTGGTAATGTAAATTCAGAAGATTAATGCTTTCACAATAATCTTGTTCTGGATTTCAAGCAGCCCTCTAAGTTCGTCAGCAACCAGGGCAGATAGTTTTTTCTAGTAATGCAGATTATTGCAATTCTGTGTTTGACATAAATATCACCTAGGAGTATTTCCTCTTTTTCTGAAGCTAACAGTCTATCTGTAATAAGTATCATGGGCCTTATTCATTTCCCAGTAATCTCATTGTAATTATAGTTCTATGAGTTGCATTTCAGCAAAATGCTGGAAATGACACCACGTTTTATTCCTGGATCAATTAATGAATCCCCAATCACTGTCATTTCTCAAACAAAATAATGATTCAGGCTGACCTAGGTTTTAGGGTTTGCTTTTTTTTTTTTGTTTTTCATTTGCTTTGTTGTGTTTTTGATGCTCTAAATTATCAGAGAAGGACTGCATCTCACCAACTTTGTTATTTGTCTGTGATCCACTTAAAATAATTATAACAGCCTGAATCCTGCTGGATGGTTCCATTTCGAAGTGATAAGGAGTTTGCCTTCAAGTGAAGACTTTGTGGATCATTATCTTCCTACAAAAGCTTTTCTGTTTGGAAGAATGTCATACTGAAACTCAATTTCCAAGGTAGGAGAGGATAGAAGCATGAGATATTACTCTCATAGATGATGCTATTCCCCCTGTAACTCATCATCCAATTTACAGAGTGAGATAGTGAAGAGACTGAGGTAGCAAAGCTAACAAAGAGGCAGGTCTTAGTAATTTGTTGCACTAAAAATGCTTGCCTAGGCATAGTAAGATTTTCTTATCTTACCCAGACTGCGCTAAATGTCTGAACTAAGCTTCAGATTTAAATATCTCGGGAACATCTTCTTGTTATAACTCTATAAAAAAAATCACTATTTATAGAAGTTCCTTTTCATCTTTTCTATTGAGTACAGTGAGGTACTGATATTTTTGGTGGCACCAGTAGTTCATTTGTTCTGAAAAAAATGTACTATGAGATGTCTTTAAAAAAGCGCTGTTATATTTGGTCTGAACTACGCAGTGATGGAAGTAACTCTAGGTAATGGTGTAAATGAAAGATCCAGTCACTCCTCTCTTCAAATGTATGTTTAAAGCCACTGAAATCCAAGAATTGATTTCCAGTACCTCTGGCTGCTTTAGGTGTTGGCTGCTTGTACCATAGCAGTCAGCAGACTCGCACACCTGGCTTCATCTGTTGATCCTCGTCACGCAGCATCGTCTAGGTGAAGAATCTATTTCAAGAGATTGCAGGGTTCCCAGAGAGAAATGGGTTCTCTGCCAGCACGAGCTTCAGTACCTAACTCATAAGCCCAGGAAGGATAGGCTTAGTGAGCAGCACGCATGGTTACTCAACTGTGAAGCCATGGCAGAACTGGACTCAACGTTATGATTGAAGGTGGCAACACAATACTTTTTGTTCCCGTTTATTTGGTATTGCTTCCTGCTTTTCCATGCGTAGATGGAAGGTAGGTTGTAGTGTAGACCGATAGTGAGTTTGTTTTCTTGAGAGGCTGAAGATGGGAGATGGAGCTGAAACAGTTAAACAAGATAAATTAAATTTAAATTTTCCATGTGACTTTGCTAAACACAATACTGTTTTAGGTGGAAGGGCTCGTTTCTGCCTCGGGCTTCTTTTTTTTTTTTTGTCTTTGAAGCACAGTTGATGTCCTCACACGTTATGCCAGGCCTCTGGTGGTCAGCAGACTCTGTCAGATGAGTTTGACAACCTCTGAGAGGTGAAGAGGTGTTCAGTTTATAGACTGGCATCAAGAATGAGAGACTAAATTCCTTGTTTTTGCCAACTGCAGGATGCTTTTGGGTAAATGAGAAGCAAAACCCTAAGCAGCTGCAGAACTTACATGTAAAAAAAAAAAAACAACAAACAAACAAAAAAAAAAAAAAACAAAAAATGAGAGTGTGTTTTTTGCTCAATATCTGTATAAAAGAGGAGAATACAGATGTAAAGCCCCTGCAGTTACAGAGTTCAATTAAGTTCCATTTCATTCTTTTTTTTCATGTTGATGTGGGGGGAAAATTCGGGTTGAGCATGTTTTACAGCCACTAGTGAAGGCCTTTCAAAGGATGATTGCTGAAATTCCCACAAAGAGCAGTGAAATGCTTGTCCATAGTCTAAGCTGAAGTCTTATCTCAGAGCCCTGGTTTCCATGTCAGAAGAATGTTACCATTACATACCTAATGGATAAACTTTCTTAATAGCATGTGCATCTTCTGCCTTGTCTTCAGGGGCCCACGAGTTTGGCCTTTCACATTGGACTGTTGCTGTACTGCCAGATCTGATTAGTGAGGAATTCTGGAAGTTTAAATATAGTGCTAAATAGATATATTAAAGATAATAATTAATAAAGTGGCTGCCTCAAAAGTAAATACCCATAAATTGCTTACATTGTCTAGAGTTAAATTAAGCAAGAATAAAAAAGTAGGAGAGAGGACAAAAACAGTAGTAGGCATTTCTTGTATATGGCAATGTCTTGTGTAGCAATGACATTGAGAAGGCTTCAGTTAATTATTTCATGGTCTTTCTATATCCTGGTTGATAAATATTAAATGGTCTTCTCAGGCCTAGGAAAGCTTCGACTATATTAGAGGGCAAAATTCTATTTTACAGAACAGCATCCTAACTAAAATCAATGACTGCACCCTTGAGTGAGCATGTCAGATTACTATCAACTTGTATGAAATAAACGTGCTGCAATCAGTTGCTCAATCAACTGGAGCGATGTTTAATGGCAGAGAAAATGAAGATATTCCAAATGAATAGTTATTTTCATGCTATTCTACTAAATAGAAGAGTATTTGTAATAAGAGGGAGTAGTTACACAGCACTTCCCGTTTTCAGAGTGCTGTGCACCCACTAGCTAATCAGTCACTCCCTTGCCTCAGCGAGGGAGGAAGTAGTTAATTATTATTATCCCTGTGATCGTAGGTGGGGGAATGGAGACAAAGGCTATGTCTATGTTAGCACATAGCATGAACAGAAGAGTGTGTCTGTAGGGCAAAACAGTTGGTGCTGGGAACCTGATGTCCGTGTTCAGGTTTTGTTTTGCTTCAAACCATATCTAATCTGATCACAGGGACTAGGTGCCTGGCTCTGGGTACAGAACATTAGGTGTGGTCCTGGAGCAGATCTTCCATACCCTTGTTAGCGTATTTATTGGCTTCATTGTAAAGGAATCCAGCTCCTCTCCTGGAGATGTTCTGATGACAGTGAAGGTGAGCACACTGAACAGGGGGAGATCTGGAAGATCGTTTCCAAAGTGTGCTCCTGAACCCAACTTGAAGACTAGTGTGTGTGTGTGTACCAAGGATAGTCTGGCCAGCAGTTTCAGTCAGGGAGTTCCGTCATGCCTACAGGTTAAGAAAGCCAAGCCTTCATTTTCAGGGTCACTAAGGCTGGAAAAAAACAAAACACTTTTATGTTTGTAGACATTTCTAAACAACATTTTGTGAATATGGAATAAAAACTTGGCCTCAGTGGTTTGCTTTGCACAGAAGCTGTGGAACTGGCATTTCACCTTGCGTATGTTCCCTCCCTGTTCATGTTGGTAAATAACAAAAATAGAGGTTTAGAAACATCTTTTAAATCTGATTCTCATGAAGAATATGAGCTACTTATTCTGTTCTCCTGCTTATTAGTACCAGTAATAATCCGTTTGGTGAAAAAACTTTGAATATCATATTCTCTTTATGGTATTATAAATAGTACAAACCATTCATATTTCACTTGTCTTTTGCCTTGCTTTGCATGTTGGACTCTGCAGAAAGTTTGAATGACAGCATAATTATTAAGTCAGTGTTTATTCTTTGAGGTATTTTCAAAACCATTCAGTTACTGTTTGTCTTTGCTAAATTACCAGTCCTTTTTGTTTGATTAGACTTCTGCAGTTAATGGTTACTAGTACTGTATATTCATATCACCAAGTTCTTCAATGGAAGCTTCAGTGAAACAGGAGATTATGAGAATTAAAGTTTCTGATCTTAAAAATAAGAAGGCAAGCTGGGAAAAAATGCAAACAATCTTACAGACTGTCCTTTTGTCAGGACAAAAGACAGCTTCCCTTCTGTGTATTTTTGCATATGCAAGTAGATTCATACAGCCTTTAAAATAACTTTAATACAGTGTGTGTAGCAGTATTGTGAGAATGAGAGGTTTAAAGTCAGCTTTTCACTGTGTCAGTTCTAATTCCACCAAATGACCATCGCTTTTGAATTTTCCTATGCTTAAAGTGAGCCAGATGTCTTTTACTTGATATACAAGATCTTTTACATGTTCCTTAGAAGTGCTTTACAAAGGTTACTGGCCATCAATAAGAATAGAAAATGAAAGTTCTAATAAATAAATGGTTTTGGTTCATAACAGTATGTTGAAAATGTTGGAGAAGTATGTCTCAAATACCCTATGCTAATTAAGAGGAAAAAAAAATCAATCTTTGTCCATCAGCTGAGTTTGTGAGCAGGCAAGCTATTACACTGTAATGTTACAGGAGTCTGGCACTGCCTAAATTGTGGTCTTACGTATTACTGAAAACAAAAAGCTCCTGTCCTTATCTAGTTCACCACAACAGATCTTGTACTGTTAGTAAGGAGAAAAATAGTTGGTCAGTAAGTGGAACAAAGAAGACAAAGCAAAGAATGTAAAAACTCAAACAATTGGACTTGGATCTAGGTAACTTGCTAGCTGAATTCAGAGGTCATGGAATTATAAAGCACAAACTTCATTGTCCAGTAAAAGAGAATCACGAGTATTTATCTCCTGGCCTCACAGAAAATCAATATGTTATATATTTGATTAGAAAGATGACAATTCAAGTAAAAAACTTATTGCATATTCTGCAATGCATTGACTTCTAACTAAGCTTGCTGGTTAGAAACAAACGAACAAACAAAAAAAGAATATATATATTATATACAAAAAGATGCATCTGTTCATACAGCATGATGTTAGCAATCTCTCCTAGCAAAAGCCAAGATGACACTTTTGTTTAATAATGAAGTCTGTTTTGTGACTGTAGTCTCAAGTCAAATCACTTATGTGCACTGCTGGCATTGTTGGTAGGATGCACGTGAGCCAGCTGTAGCCATAAAAATAATTGCCTCTTTGCTGCAGGAAGTCACATTGGTGATTCAGTAGCTGTCAGTAGTGGGCTGCTCTTACGGTATGAAAATACTTGATGCTATAGGTGCTTAAGGCAGCATCCTGCTGGGATCGTTAAACCATTTGCTCTTATTCAGAGTCCTGTTGGGTAGGTTTCAAAACACTTTACACAAGGCTATTTATTGCACTTTGTAAAGATAGGGAAACCGAAACAAAGATTGTATTTGCCTAAAGCTACTTGTCGAGTGCCAGAAGTAGAACTGATTACCTGGATCCCAGTCCAGTTCTTTTTCCAGTGAGCCTTTGTGGTTCAGAAATCAAAGAAAATAATTCATAGTGGCTTCAAGTTACTCAATCCCTGGCTGCAGCAAAAGCTCCAGGGCATCTTCTTCCCTTCATACTTTGATCTAGATGGCATTTCCTAGCTTGAGAGCCGCATTACTGCTTAGTAATCCATAAACAAGAGAGTTGGGAAGCCACTGTCCCTTCTGTTTTAACTTGTAGAGCTTCTGTAGGGGTTGGTGTTTGTACCTGTGCATTACACTTAGCTAAATGCAAGCGCATTTCAGTAGTGGTGTGATTCAGTCCATGTTTATGTTTGTAAAAGGCCTTTGAGGAAAGGCCAGTGTCACAAAAACTTTTTTTTTTTTTAATTGGCAATTCATAGTAGTTCCGCTTGGAATAACCCCAAGTGAATTCATCTGAAGACTGTTCAGTGTGTGTTGATATTGTCAGTTTCAAGGTGGAGGTACTTCAATCTGCTGGGACGTGTTAACCTGGACTCTTGCAGAGACAGGCCAGGAATAATCAATGGGCCAGTTAATTGACCTGCAAGTGGTTCCATCCCATGAATGATTTTACAGGGCCCACTCATTTGTGCAACACGCTCAGAGTAAAAGTAGTGTACAGACATGCTGTAGTCACCACACATGCTGAGTAAAGCCAGTGCTTTCTGGGAGTGCCAGGTGTACTGCACACATGCCAATAGCATGTTTGCATTGTGGTTGCGGAAAAAGCCCAGTGATTTAACAGATGTGTCAGGCATGTGGGCTGTATACAGACCTGGTGTGTAACAGCCTCTGGAAAGTTCTCCTTTTGCTGCTTATTTGTTCTAGGTTCTTCCCTGCAGCAAGGAACAGTCATGGCTGGCAAACATATATCATCATACAGGTGGTAGATGGCCTTCCAACAATGTTTGTCTTCTGTGCCTCTTCAGAAATGGGGATGGCTGCGTTTGAGTCTTGATAATCCAGGAAATACCTGTGCAAAGGAAGAAAAGAATGTAAGACACTCATCTCAGGCGTCAGATCACTGTATTTAGAGCTATAGAAAAGTAGATGCTTTTTCAAATTTCATATACCTTCCAGAATTAATCAAATACTAGATTGCCTTTGGTCATCTGCTGTTTGAGATGCAAAATTGTTTGTATAATTGTAGGCTGGTATACAATACTCAAATCACTGCATCTGCACTTCCTTTATTACAGATTGTTGTCACAGCATCTGTGTTTAACTGAAGGCAGCTAACACACCTTCTACTGGAGCAGTATTTCAAAAGAAAGTATGTATGGTCATAGAACTCCAGTAAACAAAACTTTTAAGGAAACCCAGATGGCATTGTGTGGAGAAGTAGTTCAGCTTGCCTGCCCAGATCAGACTTGATGTCTAACTTTTTTCTCAATACCATTCTTAAAAATTTGTGAAGGTACAAGGCAACACTACGTTAATCGTGTTTTAAAACTGATAGCTCAGATAGAAAACAGTTATGTAGAATTAAGGAAAAAAAATCTTAGTGAAATCTAGTATACAGACAAGATTTGCTTGGGAAAAAAGAAGCAAAAAGATATACGTAGAATTGGTTCTAATTGGTAGTAATTGGTTAGGTACAAATGGCCTATAGAAGTAATGTAGGAAAATATCACTGTTATCTATTCTTTCTGATTGCTTGGAAATAAATAAATACTTTTTATAATAAAAAATAATGAAAATAATACAAATATTTAATATGAGAAGTGTAAATCACAGGACTCTAACAACACTGGGCTCAAATCTGTTCTAGTTCAGGTGTATTTCATCTCTGTTGAGAAGGAATATGATCATGACCTGCATATGTTGTTTAGCAATGTTACAAAGTACCTTGCAAAGAATTATTTTCCAAATAGAAGTAGAAAAAATAAAAGCTTTAGAATAAATGAATAGCAAACTTAAAACAGTAGAGCTGCATTAGACTAAATGTAGTGAATTAATGGAAAATGAAGTGTTCTGCTCCTTTCACTTGATAATTTCCTTTAAAAAATGTAGTGGTTACTAGAAAATTACAGGGTCAAGTCTCTAAATAAATTCATCTTCGTTTCTTAGTATGCTATAACACAGCTAGACTCACTTTTCAGGATAGTGTTTTAGCATGTTTAATCTTCTCATTAAGTACTGAATCCAGCAGGATTTACTGGAATAAAAGAGGACTAATAAACTAATTTGGTAAAAGTTGGCATTTGCACATAAATGAAGTTACCCGTGCACAACAACACTGTGGAACAGCTGATGTGTGGTAATGACTCACACCATGGTAACTTTGTTCTTAGATTTCTCTTTTCCCTATTAAAAAGCTGTCTAGGTTCTTCAGTTACTAAGTGATATGTAGAAGATTTTCAAAATTGCCTACTGCTTTTTATCCCGTATTTTTCAATAAATGATTAAAAGACATTGCAACATACCCTCTTTATGTCTACTCTCAATTTTATGCCCTCCTGCATATTAATAAGGCCATAGTAGTCTATTGGGAGTATTTAAAGAGTAAGGATGGCAGAATAAAATCCTTAATAAGGATCACAGAAAAAAAAGGTTTTTATGATTAACCTTTCCTGAGGTCATTATCACTTTTCTTAATTCCTTATTGCAAGCTATTCTGTTTTTTCTTTACTATTGAAATCAGCGGAACTGATATAACAGCAGGTCACAATTACCAAGTTTGTTTTATTTTGTTTGTTTGTTTTTCTCTGTGTGAAAATGATCTGAGTATACCTTGGATCTGCATTGCTACAACTACAATTCATTGTAGTTCTGGTATTGGAATTCTGTTATTTTTACCTTAAGCTGTGTAGTGTAATAATGTATATTTTTATACAGATACAGTGTGAACTTTCTCTTGTTCTTTTTATTTTACTTGGTTTACAGAAATAGTTGCACTCCTTTCAGAGTTTTCACATTTTTATTCTTACTCTCTGACATTCCAAGTTGTTTTGTTGGAAAGACAAGTACTTGGTAAGTTGAAGTTGATTTGTATGATACCTGATATAAGTATTAGTCTCTGCAAACTTTTGCAGAAGCCTTTAAAATGGTTTGTTTTTTTTTGTTCATCTTTAGGAAACAGGTTAAACTATGCAATACAGAAAGCTGTGAAGATGACACAGTGAAACTTCATTATCAGATTCTAAAGCTGATCTGTGGTGACATTCAGAAGGGCTTGATACTGACTGAGGTAGAAACAATCCTTTTAGATTGTATAACAGGGAACAGAGCATCTAGGATTTGCTCATCTTTTAGTGCATCACTACATTTTTTTGGTTTGTCAGCCACAGTGAGAAGGTAGTCTTTAACTGCTTAGAGCAACTGATTTTTTTTTTTTTTTTTACAAGAGTTGACATACCTCTTTTTACTTACTAGGTAACAGATTTCTGAAGACCATTCCTAAAAAAATTTGTCTTTTATGCAATTGTTCCATGAGCCAGGGATTAGAGGACCAACTCTGTCTTCTGAACATAGATGTGAGAATGCTTACGAGTTTTGTAGCTCATGTTACAAGAGAGATGCAGCTTCTTGGCAAATGTTTTTGAGGACATAATTGCTAATTAGCAAGAGGTGTTGCTTAGGCTGGATGTGCATACATGAATCAGCAACTGTATGTACTCTATGTACTTATCTGGGAGGGTTCAGTGGTTAATTTTTTACTAATCCACAAAGACTTCTTGTAGTGTTTGGGTCTGCAGTGCAGTGGTGTTGGAGCAGCTGGGCTTTTTCTTGGATTTCTCCTGTGGCAGATGAAACAGCTGGGGTCAGTTAAAAGTGTCCCTAAAATTGGCAGCCACCCAGAGGAAGAAGCAGCACCAAGGACTGTCTGGCTATCTCATTGGGTTGTGCTTCCCATCCCTCTTACAAGCAGAAACATTACAAAGCATTGCGTAGTGCTGGCTGCAGGTGCTGATAAGCATGACATCCTAATCCTTCTTCAAATGCCTCTTGCTTTTGCCTCTTGGCTTCACGTTGCCAGTGTTTGAAGGATTCAGGATCTTGAAGTGGTCCAGAAATAAATTCTGCCCTGTGAGCCTCTCAGGGGACCTCCTGGTCCGTGCCTGTACCACGAGCGGAGGACGGGCTGCTTCCGTGTCCTCCCTTTTCAGGCACTAACCTGTGTGTGTGCCATGTGGAGCGTACAGCTAAAGCCTTGGCCTTGCAGGCTGAGTCAACGTCTTCTTCACAGAACTCTTTTCTGCACACTGACATGGGGAAAAAAAGGACCTGCAAGGGCAGGCTGAACAGCTGCTTGTGGGTTTGTAAGAGGAAATCGTGTCCGAAAGGCATGCGCAGGCCATGGAGGCGATGCCTCATTCTTTGCCCGTGATGGGGATCTCTGAGTTGTGGATCTGCAGAACGGTACCACAGGCCGAATGGGAAGTCTGTTAGCCAGAAGTTGTGAAGAAATAGTATTATTAATAATACTTCGTGTTGAAAAATTTCAACATTTGGACTGTCCATAAAATGAGCTTTTACTATAAAAAGACTGAAGACATTTAGGGAATAGTGTTGTTGTGGTGCTGCTTTTCTTGTTTATGTATATATTCAAAGAGTCTATGCTATTTTTTAATTGTCCTAAATTATTATCTGTAACTTTGTTCATTCTTCCTTCCTTCCTTTTAGAGCAGGCCTGTGAATGAAGACAACACTTTGAATTTCCCAGAGTTTTTCACAAGGCACTATCAGACATTCAATTCCTACCTAAAATGTATTTAGAAACTACAGTTCATACTGTTCTCTGATGCAGAGGCTACAGCTTATTCAAAAAACATATTTTAATTTTTAACCTGAAAGAACTTTAGCTGTTTCTTCCACACATTTGTGGATTTGGGCCTTCTTGTGTCTCCTGAAAGAGGACATACTGGCCTGGTGAACTCTAACTAGCTAGCTTTTTCTTTGGTACTGTGTTCTTACTGCAAAGATGTGATCAGGGTGATGTAAAGGAAGAAATAAATATGGAAGTGGCAAATATGATCGCCTTGCAGAATGTTACCATAGCGGTTGTTGGAAGTAAATCCTTGGTTAAGTCTTTTGATGGTTAACTGCGTGGTTTGTGTTGACAGCTGGATGTGTGCTTGGTTGTTTGGCTGTTTTTTATAGTTGAACTGAAATTATAATACAAAAAAATTATGAATAATGTTGACTTGTGTGGATAACATTTTAATAGCCTAAAATATAAACTGAAGAGTTGGACTGGAACACTTTTCATTTGACTATTGTGCAAAGGAATGACGTGTAAAATAAATGTTTACTTCCTGGAAGTAAAAGTTTCCTCTGGAAAGAAAAAAATGACAAACAAACTAGAAGTATTTCCCCCTCACCCCTCTGTGAGCTGTAGTTGTGTTAAGGTTCTCCACCCTGACGGTTAAATTTGTTTGTATTTCGGTGCACAAAATCAGAATAGTAGCTGGTCACCTACTTCAGCATGTGCTTAAGTCTTGCTGCATAGCACTGAAAAATGGCTAGAAGTATATCTAAGCCACCTCCATGGGACAGGAAGCAAATGTAATTGGGGAAAAGTAGGGTTATGTGAATGCCTGTGAAACAACAACCCAGCACTACAGAAAGCTTCATTAGCCAGGGACTTCAGTGGGTTTCGAGCTTTCTCTCCAATGCAGAGGTAAAGCAGTCCTGATAATGCCAATAAATCACATGCCAACGAACAGCACGTGGCCCTTCATTAAACAGGAAGCCACAAGTCACCTCAGGAGAGGTCACAACCATGAAGAGACTGGGAGAGAAGGGAGGTGGCTGTTTCTGGGGCACGTGGCCTCATCCCTGCCGAACGCATTACTCGCTGGAGTAGAGCAATTGTAACTCAAAATTCGCCTGGTTCCTGGGTTTCCCAAGGTTTGCTCTAGCACTGAAAAGCATCCAGTCAATGGATGCTTCTTCTGAAAGGCAGCAAGGTGTTCCCTATCCATACCTTCCATTGTGTTCATATTATCATATGCTTTTTATTAGCTTTATGAATAAAAGGCAGTTATTTTTTAATCTAGCCATTCTCAGTCAGTGTTCCGTGTATACATATACCTCGTGTTCTGCAGCCAGAAGCAGGTCTAAATTTGAGCTGCCAAAATGGCTGAGATGAGCTCAGCGGAGGGGCCAGGTTGGGGCCCAGCAGCTGCAACAGCTCCGTGGGCACGTGTGCCCCGCGCCCTTCCGAACCAGCAGCATGTGGAAATGAAGAAACTATGCTCCACAGGTAATAAACACCAAAAACCGATGCTTTAAGTGGCGCAGCATGTTAGTGCTCCTTGCTATTACGACTGCAGGGGCAAAGTGGATGCTTTGACCAGTGAAACCTGCCCCTCTGTCCCTGGCATCTTCTAGTAGCATGTTCTTAGTGAATAGCTTTCATCCTTCCATTCACCACAAGATTGGAACTGGTCAGCTTTTCAGTGATTTCCATGAGCAAATAGTGCATCTGAGAATGTTACGTTTCCATAACCATGTAGCTAGCATGAAAATACCTGTATGGTGCAGTGTATAAGGCTAGCAAGGATGTCCTCTCAGAACTTTGCTATTCAATTTACTTTCTATTTTTTTTTCTTAATAAAAAGCGGGGATTTTTTTTGTGGTGAATCTAATTATAATTTTTTAATTATAAACCTGTTCTTTGCTTCTATTACCCTTGACCCGATTTCTTAAACTCAGAGTGCCAGTGGTATATTTGTGTCTACAGAGCCTTCACAGCTCTGTGTGCATGCATATCAGTGTATTAAAATATGCGCAGAGCCTGACTGAAACATGAAATTGTGCAGTGATGCTTCTGCTAATGTTGCTGGTCTTGCTAGATCTGGCAAGCAGAGGGGCTGCCTCCTGTGCAGGAGCTGCCTTGGGTGTGCACGGCACCTTGCTGTGGCTGAGAAGGCATCAAAGTGCAAGGGGCAGTGAAACATGCACAGCTTGTGACGCTCTCCAAGGGAAATAGCCATTAAAAAGCTCTCCCAGGTTAAGGACAGTCTGCAATAAGCTGCAGGAAGTGTGCCACAATATCTGGAACTGTGCTTGCCGCTGGGTGGATTTATAATGCTGCTGGCCTTGGAGCCAGCACGGGTTGCTGGCTGGCTGGCTGTGTGTGTGTGCGTGCACACGTGCGCCTGCGCTGGTGTGGCGAGAAGCACACACAGCTCTGAGAAACACTGGACATTCAGGAAACAGGGGAATACGAACCCAGCTCTTGAGTCTCTCACATTATCGGAAGTCAGGACATAAAAACACAGCAGTGTTTTTGCTGTATTGCTGCAGTGCCACAGCTCCTCGCTCAGCTGTCAGCTCTGCTGGATGCTGTGCATTTTCTGGGGGAGAAAGAGTGAAGGGTTTCTGTTAGTTTTAAGGGTACGGGTCTTTTGGTGACAGAGCATGTCGCAGCATTGTTCGATACCATGTGAGAAACTTCCACTCTGATCGCTGGCTTTCCCAAGGAATCGCCCAATTGTGTGTGCAACCCAGGAAGCGATAGCTGCAGTCCTGGCATAGCTGTGGAGCAGAGGCTGTGCGTGAGGAGCCCTGCTCCAACAGACCAAGGGAAGGGGCCTCCCAGAGTCTTCTCCTGGCTGCCAGTCTGAAATCACACCTGCTGTCACCTGGCCTCCCACCTGCCTTGGGTCACCTCTTCTCTGTTCCTCCAGTGCAGGTGGAGTTCCAGCTGGAACTCCCAGCTGGAGTTTCCTGCCTTTCCTTGTTTTCTGCCACGACATTTCTTACTCCTTCCCTACAAAACACCTAATTCCCCACCCTCCCCATTTAATTATGTAATAAAATGTAATGAGATTGAGGTCAATCTGAGACAGAGTAACCGGGATGCTTGTACATTGGAGTGAGACGAATCCTGTTTCAGGAAGTGTGTTTGAGTGGGCTTGAAACCAGGCAGGTGTAGGTCTGCACAGCTACCAATTGTGAAGCCTCCTCAAGGACTGGGAGGGCGTTACCTTCACACTGGTATGAGGAAAAATGGTCAAATACGAGACAAAAGTATTGTAGGCTTCTTGTTTAACTTACACCCTTAAGATGGTATTGCATTTGTGCTTCTCACAATATGGATTTTCTCTGGCAGCCAGCGAGGATAGACAATTTGTAATGAACATTGTAAGGTGTGTTAATTTAAAAATCGTGTATTACCCAGGCAGATTCCTCACTGAAGTCACTGCTTTCAAGATCCTGGACGTTGTTTAGACTTGGAGTCACTTGGAGTTTGAATGAAATAAAAAATACTTTATCTTTTTAGTGCTAGTGGTATATTTGAGGCTTGAAAGCATCCTTCTCTGTCTTGGGTCTAGTACTGACTGAGTGAATGGATGTTATGGATCAGGGGAAGTTGTAAGACAGGTATACTGACATTTGGTATATAGTCAATTTATGTTTCCAAAATACCCTTTGACAGTAACACTAATAAGTTGACTATTGTCTAATTACACTTTCAGAAGCAACTGTCACATTATCATACTAATTCGGAGATGCAGAGCATTCAGAGCCATGAACAACAGAAAAAAGTGCTAGCAGAAGAGTCTGATGGGTAACTTCAGTATCTTCCCCATGACTACATACCGTAGTGAGATATCAAGTAGCTTCAAGGAAGAAATATTCTTACCTCATCTTTTAGAGGAACCAGCATTTATCTTTTTGTAATATAAACCTTTGTCTATTTTGTAGAAGTCCATGTGAAAATGTTCTTTCTATTCCATGAAATAAGAACAATAAGATCCTAAACCAAAGTAGTTCTTTTTTGGTATTGTAAGTAAAAGCAAAATATTCCCCTCTCTCTCACCCCTCCCCCCAAAGGAATGGTTCATGGCAATGTTCCATGGTATCTAGGAAAAAGCATGGAATATGAGTGGGTATCTTTTCTGGAAACACTGACCAAACGCTTTTCTTTTTAAAGAAAAAAGTACTCCAATATTCTAAGAAGCACTTGCCATTCTTTGTCTATAATGTAGGACAGTGATACTCAGTGATACCAGAAATGCTGCCTGACATAAACATTGTGCTGTAACGGAAGCACAGCTATTCCTGTAACTTCTGTTTCCAGCAAAGATACATTTATGTAGGTTTTGGTTTAGTGACATAACGCATTTTAGGAGAATTTTCATATTCTGAGAAATCAGCTCTGCTGTATCCTTTTGGCTCCTGGATGGAGGCCCTTCGAATGAGTGGGAGATGAGGAGTTTGTCTGTCTCTCAAAACAGAGCTCACAAAGATAAAATAGGTTAACTATTATTTAAAAAAAAAAAAATGAAAAGAAGAAAAAACCCACCTTCTTTAGAAAGTGTTTTCATGTTTTTACAAATTGGTTGTTAACATATTGTAAAAATTAACTAATTTTATAACATAATGTTTTTTATCAGCATTTCTTGTGTATACAGATAAGCATCAAGTATGATCTCCAGGTATTGCAGTATATCTTAAAACACAAATTAGATGACAAAATATGCTGCAAGGAAAGCAAAGCATACCAAGTATAAGATTATGTGTGCATGGTAAATACGGCTTTTGTTTTGTAGATATGTTCTTATACAAGATAATTATGTTTGATAATAGAAAATATTATGAGATCCAGATTCTCAATTTCCAGTTATAATGGCTGAAATTTCATTTGGGGAAAAGAGTGTTAGCCAGTAGAGGGAAAAATGAAAGCAAAAACTTGTTGCTGTATCGTAGAAAAAGTGACCATCATGACCAAAGATATAGGTATTTTTTAAAGGAGTAAAGGCATCTTATTGGCAGCCATGATAAAAATAAAGGGAAAATATAGTGGTTTTGAATACTAATAGTATTTGTCCTTGCCTTTGATTAAGCAAAGTAGTTTATGCTATCACTGAAATGGTGTATCTCAGAAGCTGCTAGGAATAGGAATTATGTCTGTCTATTTGTAATTGCTTTGAGTAACAGAAAATGAAAGAGACATGAAAGGAATTTAAACAATGAACTTCCTCATAAGAAGCACTCACAGACTACCGAAACATAAATTTGAAAAGCAGATGCTATTTCATTTTACAAATGTATGTAACAATAAAAATAAAACATTTAAAATATGTAAATACGTCTTTTTACAATGCAATGATAATATCTAAGTTACTGATCAGCAAGTTGTCGTGATGCTTTTGATAACATTTTATTGAATCGATCCTGGAGATTTCTTTGTATTCCCACCCCCCTTGTTCCCTCGTCCCCTTTTAAAAGTATATATACAGGTAGCTGATAGTAACATTATTTTCCCAACTTTATTTTAAACCCACTGGATAGGCTTCCTTAATGGCAGGAGTACTTTCTGTTCTACTACACTCTATGTAGCTGTCTTCCTTAATGGGTTAATAGTCTCAAGCCTTATCCAGCAGTGCCAGAAACTAACTAAAATCTCAGTGAAGTTCATCTCCTAGAGGTCTGTATGACATACGTGGTCATACAGTCCTGCACAGCTCACAGCATTTTCAGTCACAGAATGGTTGAGGTGGGAAGGGACCTCTGGAGGCCATCTGGTCCCTTGCCCCTGCTCAGACATGGCCAGGTTGCCCAGGACAATGCCCAGGTGGGATTTGAATATCTCTAAGAAGGAGACTCCACAACCTCTCCGGGAAAGCTGTGCCAGTGCTCCGTCACCCATACAGTACAGAAGTGCTCCCTGATCTTCAGAGGGAACCTCCTGTGTCCACTGCCTCTTGTCCTGTCACTGGGCTCTGCTGAAAAGAGCCTATATTTGTTCTCTTTGCATCCTCCCTTTGGGTATTTCATAAATCAGCCTGATTTATGTGCACAGACGAATGACCACAGGTGGAACACAAAAGAAAGTTAGGAGGGTTAACCCCCACTCAGTCTTCATTCAAAACAGTAGGTGATTTTTTTTTTCCACAGGAAATCAACACCAGAGAGGTTTTAATAATTCTGATGAATTTCCACCATAATTTTGACTGAATTTCCACCTTTTTCTGTTAATAAATAGCTTACAAAAACATTAATGGGCATATATGATCTCCCTGTAGGACATGACAATTTAAAATAGAGAAAAAAAGGTGCGGTGAAGGTGTCAGTTGATCTATCTAGATTTTTATATAGGTCTTGTTTCTGAGGTGAAAACCAAGCACCTATGTGAACAGCGATCAGCTCTGATCACTTTTGTGCCTTGGAGCCTACTTAAGCGAGTCAGCTTTCCAAGGCTATGTTCTGCCTTCTGATGTGGGTGTCAAAACCCACTAGAAAGTAATCATGCGTAAGTTTCTAAAGCCATATTTGGCCCTTCATCTGTGCAAGAAAGTAAGAACTTGTATCATGCCTCCGCTTCATTGATGCTTGTGCCTGCTTCTGGTTTTGTTTCTATTTTTTCCATGGGTCAGCAGCATGAAGCAGGCTGATTTTCAGCTGCTGTCAGCTGGAGTTGTGAACAGCATAAGGAAAACGTTCTTGAGGGTGAAAATTTGTTTCTGGCACTTTTTCTGCATGAATGAGAGGCAGAATTTGTTGAAGCTTCATAGGGGTATCTGTTTCCTCCAAAGCACATAAAATGGAAAGCTAAGGATGGAGTATAAAGAATTGTTTCTCTTTAGGGAGTCCCTAAAGAAGGATTTTCAGAAGTATCCTTTCAACAGCAGGGAGGAAAAAATCACACAGGTGGGGTTTTGTCCTCATTTGAACCCTTTTACAAGGTTGTGTAAAATCTCGAGGAGTTGCTTTTCCTCTGTTAAGGCAGCCAATTCTTCTCTCACTTTGTTGCCTCTAAATTACATCCAAACCATAAGAAGATAGCTGTAGAATTGAGAAAATGATCTGATGATAGCTTGAAAAGATAAGGAGGTTCTTCTGCTTTGGGCAGTGGGGTTTTTTGTTTGTTTGTATTTTTTTGTGGGTTGTTCTTTTTTTCAGAAGTGAAGGTGGAGGGAGGAAGACACTGACTTCCAGTAATGGGTTGTGCCTGGCTGCATTGTAGCACAGTGTGGTTTTGATTATCTGGCACAAAGCTACACTTGATTAACTAGATTTCTTGTAAAGGAGTTTGAGAGGTTCTGTTTCAGTAAAAACCTTGAATTAATATTCATTTAAGAAGCTGCAGAACATCAGCTGAATTTTAAATTTTAATTTGATCTTCACAATTGTTGGCAATTCAGTGTCTTACACTTTATTTTAGTAGCTACTTGGACTGTTTAATTGTGTCACTGGTACAGTGAGGATGAGTATTAGTTTTATTTCTTTGGGTTTGGTGGGTACACTAGAATGACAAGTAAAGTTTACTGCCCTCTCAGACATAGCCAGATTAAATGTGTAACAGGATTTCTCTGATTTAGAAAATATACAGACTGCCTCTGTAATGGGAGGTTTTCTTTACCTTTTTTAAAGAAGTATGAGGATTCAGCTCTGTAGAAGTTCATTAATACAATATGATATCTCTATATAATAATGAGGAAAAAAATCTTAGATATAAGACAGTTGATACAGATGCATTTCCCTTTTCTAAACTGGATTATAAAATCTGTATGGTAGCTTTACTAATCTTTTGCAATGGATATAATTTGCTTAATATTTCGTAACCTTTTGAGACATTCAGGACTTTTCTTGAAGCGATCAGTATAGATTGATGTTGATGTTTCACACTATTTATTTAATGTAATTCTTCACACTCTGAGCTGTATTCATGGAATTCTGTTAGTCGTTTTTTGGAAGGAATCTTTACTTACCTTGCCAGACTTTGTTGTTGTTGTTACATCAGTGATTCATGAAATGATACTTTGTTTTCTTTCACATAATATTGGTAGCTATCTTAACTGTATGTTCATAAATTACTAAAATGATACAAAGGAGGTAATTTAGTGGACAGCAGAATGATGATGTGCTTTCTTTTTTTTTTTTTTGAAAGCAAGTGGAATATGCAGATTTAGATTATGATCAGACTAGTTAAAAGGATGAGTACACACCAGTTTTTGTCAGTGGAGAAAGCTCTTGGCAATAAAGCAGTATGACACTTTTAGTGACACTTCTAGTTTTTAGTGTTTGGCCTTAATTTAAACCTGTGCTTTATTAAACTGCGAAGTTCATCACTCAGGTTTCTGTTGTAACGTAGATTTTATAGTCTTTTTATAGTTAATTCTATCCAGTTTTTAATGTAAATACAAAATTTTGTGCTAGTGTTGCAGGAACAGAACTCAGGAGACCTTAGTTCCCTTCTGGTCTTGTTTTGTTGCCTTGCTTGGAACTTCAGATGCTTTCCTGCCATAGCCTTTTCCATCAGTGTAACTGAAACATAACTGAAAATGCTTCCTACAATCAGATGACTTGTGTGAGATGTAATCTGTTGTGATTCTGTGTTAATTAGGGAGTTTGGTAATCACAAAGGGAGGATACTGTGGTACTACTGCTCATTTTAGGGAAAATATAAATACGCTTACTGTATTTGCTATCAGGGCTCATAGTATTTCCTCATTTCACATTTACTCATGTCTCTGGACGATTTGTAATTTAGATTCTTTAGAGATGTATCTCTGGATTTGTGACTGAGATGGAAATTGTAAATTCATTTGGGAGGTTGACTATTACATAAAATGGTTGGAGGCATGGGGTGATGCTTTAATACCTTATAAGAGTTACGGTGCGAAGATCGAGTGTGTCATGGAGATAATATATATATATTTTTGAGCGATGGACAGGAGAGTTGCGCCGTGCGGCAGGAGCCCTCAGCTGGGCAGGACGGTGAGGCAATAGCTGCGCCATCTTGGCGCCGATGGGCAGCTCTCCAGTCCTGGCCGCCTCTGTGACAGGAGGCTGGGCGCAGGCCGCGGGGGTGAACATCTGTTAGTAAAAGCATCAGGACAGGGAGCCTGGCTCGGCTCCGGGGCCTGCCCGCCGGTCAGTGCTGGTGGCCGAGCTGCAGAGCCTCCCAGGGCTCAGCTGCATGGCCTGCCAGCAGCTTGCGGCAGCCGGGCTGATGGTCCTGCTGCCTGGCGGTGGGACAGACCGGCTCGCTCGCTCGAGCTCCGGGGATGACCTCATGCAGGCTGTAATACGTTTCAGATATTTTGGCACCTAAAGAGACAGGCCAGTCCAAGGCCTGAATTCTGCGTGGTTTTCGTGTTTTGATACAGGACAGTACTTGGTTTCAGCAGAAATGTGATCCTTTTGCATTCCACTGCTGGAACAGCAACAAAAGAAGGAATACTTTTTGTTTTCTCTGTAGCTGAATTAGTAGTAGCAGAGAGGACATAAAACCCTCTTCCAAGTGAAATATAACTTTATAGTTGAAATCAAACATTTTTCTTCTCATGTGTAACCTCTCTATTACTGCTTTAGCTCTTATTCCTCAAAGGAGTTAATTTACTACTTAATACCTGATGAACTTGATTTCTACACTATTCTTTACATTTCAGAAATAACTTGCAACAGACTCTGTTTTCTTCTGAGTAAATATTTGGTGAAACAGTGTAGTTACAGTAGTGCCTCAAGTATAAAAACGGTCAGCAGATAGAAATGCGAGACTGCACCCAGTCTGCATGGGATGGTGCACAAGCTAAAAGCCAGGCTTCTGTGAAGGTATGCATCATGGGTTTCATGGTTCTCAATAAATGTATGTAGATGGTGATTAACTGGGTAGCAAATTTCATTGACTCTTTTTCTTATATATTAAGGATCTCATTTTCTTTTTCCCTCTAGGCTTATCTAAGCTTCAACCAATAAAATAGACCTTTTTTTTTCTTTTTTCTTTTTATAGATCAAACTTCAGAATAAACACAGAGAGTCAGGCTTAGTTTAGCTCCTTTCAGTCTCTTAACAGATGCCAGTGCGGATTTTATTTAGAGAATGGCATCTTTGTGGTTTTACTTTAAAAACAGCCTTATATTTGATCCCACAAGGTACTACTTCAGACTTATTTAAGTTACAATGCAGAGAAATGGGAAATCAAGTATAGGTATGCATCACACAACCATGTGTAAGAAAAGTTTGCCTACCTAGGTTTCTAGTTTGAATTATTTTTAAATTATTTTTCTGACTCTTCCTTGTCAGGCACCACATGAATTTTGAAGCCACTCTGCCAGGAGCTGCATTGCCACTTACTCAAAATTAAATACGTTTTGTTTTTCAGTATATCTCCCAGGGCAAAGAATGTTGCGTTTCAACATTTTGTAGTTTCGTTTTTGAAGGGTGTGCACCAGGAAAAACAGCAGTCATGTAGTAAATTGTGCATGGTGTGTGTAAGGGGTTACTGCTGCATTTAAACACTTCCTTCCTGGTTTTGCTTTTGGAAATAAATAATTATTTCCAAAATAATAATACTGCTGGGGATCTGGCAGATCTCTGGTCATAAAAATCCTTGATGATGCAATAATATTTGTTGCTATAACTGTTTAAAAAAAAAAGAGAAAGCTTCTGGGAGGTGTTCAGAGATTTGCCGTATTGCAAGATGCTAAACTCTTTCAAAACTGTGTAGTTTAAATAATCCTCCATGCTGTGTAAAAAGGGAATTCATCACTGTTTGAGATGTTTATTGTCTTTCTTTTTTTTTTTTGTGTGGGATGTTAGTTACTACTTTTAATTCAGTGGTTGGGTTGTTTTTTATCTGGAACAGAACACCTGAAAATGTCAGATGACTGACCATCCCTTGTGCTTGAACCAGGAAGCTTTCTATAGATTTATCTGCAAAGTACTACCCAGGGTTTATGCTGGGGTTGTACTTTGAGAGGAGAACCATCCTTTTCAAAAAACAAGGAGGGATGGTTTATTATTATTTATTTTAAAGAACTTCAAGTATATTGTGTGGTCTTTAACTGTTTTCTGACAGATGAGAGCGTGTTGCTTGACTGACTTCAGTTACAGGTCTTGATTAATTTCAACATACAATGGCATCAGCAAAAAATTGACCTCAGTATAGTTTCTACCACTTTGCTCTGTTCTTCAATCTTTTGCATTATTATTTCACCTTTGCTCTCTCCTTATATCAGCTAGAGCCGTGTCATCTGGGATGATGGTGGTTAGCAATTGTTAACAGAAGCAGTAAAGCGCTTGCTGACAGTACATGTGGATTTTTTTAATCCACTTCTCAGTTTTGCGTTTTTCACCAAGCAAAACCCGCTCCAGAGTCTGTTACCCAGTGTTGTTGTTGTTTACTATAGTGATACAATCTTCGCGTGTGTTGCCAACTTGAATCTCTTAACTTGCTCTGTAATGGGTGAGGCTGTAGAGAACACAGTTGGTGTGGTATCAGTCCTTGCTTTGATATTCTCGTAATGCCAATGATAGGATTTTAGAAGATTAAAATATACATTAAAAAAATAAACTTAGGTTTGACTTCAGTGCTATAACAGTAATATCCCACTGTTTAGCGGGGATAATGCTGTAATGATTGCAGTTTTGCTTAGCTAACCCAGGTAATTTGTTATGTCCAATTTTTCCCTGTTTACATGACAGTAAATAATCTTGCTTGTTTTCTTCCTAATTGGTTTGGTCAAAGTATCTGAGTAAAATGCTGTAGAGTAAGTGGTGTTCAATCATTACTGAACAGTTTACATGTAAACAGGACTTTCTTACAGGAAGATTTGATTCCATTCTTTTCTTTAAAAACAAAATCATGCCTAACATTTTCTTTGCGTGCACTTCTTGTCAGCAACAATAGAAAAGACTTTCTGTCGATCATAACTGTCAAGGTGAATTTTTGTCAGTTCCTCTATATTGTGCTGAAAATGAACATTTTCACCTCTTAGTAATCTTGGGGCATTCCTGTAATTTTTATTGTTATCTATCATTTATATTTTTATCCTATTTTAGTGTGTTCTTTGCAGGTATTTTCCCATGATTTCCTTTTTCACCAGGACTACTTTTCACATATTGCCCCTTTATATATGGTGCTTATTGCAGCAGAGGGCTAGAAATGTTCTCCTTTTTGCTAATGATACAACCAAAAGATTAGCTTGTGGGCATACATAGAAGGTATGTTTGAGCACTGACCTGAAGAGGGATGGACTTGAGGCAAAGCTTTAAATGGCCTTCAAAAACCAGAGATACCATTTTTTAAATATGTATGAATAGTGTGGTTTGTTTATTTATTGAAATGAAAAATACACATAGATACAAACCAGATTTTTTGCATATATGGGTAGTGTTTACATATTTGTATGTACATAAAATATATTATTTTCATACATATACAGAATCATAGAATGGTTTGGGTTGGAAGGGACCTTAAAGACAATCCAGTTCCACTCCCCTGCTATGGGCAGGGACACCTCCCACTAGACCTGGCTACCCAAAGCCCCGTGCAATCTGGCCTTGAGCACTTCGAGGGACATCCAGAGCTTGTCAGGGCGACCTGTTCCAGTGCCTCACCACCCTCAGAGCAAAGAATTTCCTCCTTATATCTAATCTAAACCTACAATCACCTAGTTTAAAGCTATTACCCTCGTCCTGTACACTCGCTGACAGAGTCCCTCCCCAGCTTTCCTGCAGGCTTCCCTTAGGTACTGGGGGGTTGCAATTGATATCCCCAGAGCTTTCTCTTCTGAAGGCTGAACAACCCCAACTCCCTCAGCCTCTTTTCAGTGGAGAAGTGCACACATACCCACACCCATAGACCCCTATATGCCTTTTGGTCTCCAAGGATAGTTTGTAAATGGTCTTCAGCTGACAAAGTAGTAGTACAGTGCCACCCAATTGAACAACCACAAAAAGCAGTAAGATGCAGACTACTTAGGTTTTTATACTTCTTTTGGATTTTAATTTTGTATGCCAATGTATTGCATTTTTTGTAGACATGCTTTAGATGTCAATACTCTGAAACACTGTCTTCTCTAACATGACACAGAGCGCTTTATCAGTATTTTTTCTTCCCAGTTGTGTGTGGTACTCTTTAGTACCTATACTCTTTGATACCTATACTCTCCTCTCCCCCCTCCCCCCCCCCTCCGGATTAAAAGAATTAAATAAAGAATTAAATGCTTCAGTTTTTAAAACAGTGTAGATAATAATAGTAATAATGCAGTTATCACAATAATACAATTATCTCAGCACTAGATTACTAAATTTGCATTTGGGGATTTTGAAGGACTCAGGGTTCCCCAGTTCTGAAAGCATGGTGCAATTGGCTTTCTTTTGTGTTAGTTAAAGCAGAATTCTTGGTAAGAGTTAATCATGTCAAAAAGACATAATCACATGCCGTTCTGTGCATTGTAGGTTCAAGCTGAACAGACTTTTTATTAAATGTGTGACATACCTTACAGATAAACTAGAAAATATTACCAAACGTGTGTATGTGTATATTTATGTCACTTATGTATAGGAACATCACTTACATGGCTTTGATTCATACAAACATGATTTTGATGAACATGACTTCACTTGATATGTTTTAGAACAAGAGAAAATAGTGTAATAAATCTGTATTGCCTATGTCAATAATTCTATAAATTCTTAAGGAAAGCAATCTGTAGTAGATTCCGGAAGTATAAAGATCTCACCTTGAGATCTGATCAATGGGAAATCAGAAATCTTTCTGATAACTGACCCAGGACTATCTGTAATACATCCCCTTTATTGCAAAGGCCAGCCTTTGGTTAGCACAAATTTCACAGAACGGCTGAGGTTGAAAGGGACCTCTGGAGGTCATCTGGGCCAACCCCATGCTCGAGCAGGGTCACTTGGAAAGGTTTGTCCAGGATCATGTTTTTAAAGACCAGGCTTTTGAAGATCTCCAGGAAGGGAGGCTCCATTACTGTTCCGGGCAGCCTGTGCCAGTGCTCTGTCACCTACTCATTGAAGAAGTGTTTCCTGGTGTGCAGGCAGATCCTCCTGTGCTCCAGTTTGTGCCCATTGGCACTTGTCCTGGCACTGGGCACTTCTGAAAATAGTATGGATCTCCATCCTCTTTGTCCCTTCCCTTCAGGTATTTATAGACATTGATCAGATCCCCCCCCGAGCCCTATTTTATTCATGCTGAACAGTCCCATCTTGCTCAGCTTTCCTTGTAGGAAGTCCCTTCATCATCTTCATCACCCTTCAGTGGACTGTCTCCAGTATGTCCATGTGCCCCTTGTACTGGGGAGTCCAGAGCTGGGCACAGCACTCCAGGTGTGGCCTCACCAGGGCTGAGTAGAGGGGAAATATCATGTCCCTCAACCTGCTGGCAATACTATGCATAGTGCAGTCCAGGATACCATCAGTCTTCTTTGCAGCTAGGGCACATGGCTGGCTCATATTCATCGTGGTGTCCACCAGGACTTCCAGGACCCTTTCTGCAGAGCTGCTTTACAGCTGTGTGTTGCCCAGCTTGTACTGGCGCCTGGGGTTGTTCCTTCCCAGTTGCAGGACTTCATGCTACTCCTTATTGAACTTCACGGAGCTCCTGTCAGCCTGTATCTCCAGCCTGTCAAGGTCCCTCAGGATGGCAGCGTGACCCCCTGGTGTATCGGTCACTCTTCCCAGTTTTGTCATCTGCAATTTGTCATGTCGCAGGGGGAGAGTCCTGCCTGGTGGCTATGCAGTGCCCTGCAGAGGTCGTTGGTGCCTTTTGTGCTGTGCTCTTGGCCACAGCACAGGCTGAGGATCCCAGTGAAGGCAGTGTGGTAGCAGGCTTGGTCTCACTTTTCAGCTTCAGAACATGTCCTTTTTCATTACAGTAGCAATCTCTCATGTCTCCCCAGAAAATGTAAAATAGGTCAGTATATAGCACTCTGCTTGATTTTCTGGAAGTGTGTGTAAGGAAGACTTCTGTTAGAAGTTTGTTCTATATGTATGAGAAATGAGGTTGAAGGTTTCACAACAATGCTCATGGTTTTAAGAGGCTTCCAGCTTAGATGTTTGCAGGGTGTGCTACCTCAGAACTGCTGAAGGGTTGCCAGTGCTACATCATGCTTCAACTGTGCACTGTGCAGCTGTGGAACACACCTGAAACACCATGTACCTCATCAGGCTGCCTTTGTCCTGAGTTGAAAGCATGAGGCATGAAAGCCTTACAGAAATGATTAAAGTAAAACCCAGGCTGAAAAGCACTGCGCTGAGCAATGTACCCTGGTGAATGTGTTGGGTTTCCTGGAGGGCTGGGTATCTGGCTGGACGTAGGGTTTATGGTGCTGTGCAACTGTTCGTTCTAAACTTCAACTCCTCCTTTTAAGCAAACATAGGAATAATTTAGATAAGCTCTTCTAATCACAGAGGATGAGCTCATTGAAAGGGAAAAAATGTGTGATGTATCCTGCATGAAATTTCTAACAAGCAGGTCTTAACTTTAAATAGGCAAATATTCAGAGGTGTTCATTAAAAAAAAATACCATTTTTGGCTTGTCTAAAATTCAAAGACAGAAAGTAATCTGAAGGAAGGAATGACCACCCATTAATGAATATGAGCCAAATCTTAATTAAGGCTGATTTCATATGTTTCTTAGGTTAAAGTTTGCAGGGCTGTAACAGTATTTAGTTTAATTTATTTATTTTTTAGTCTCCTGGTTGTTCACTGCTGCCTATCATAATATCCTGCAAGTTGGCCAAACAAGATAACTTTTTCTTACTTTATGAATTTTTATGATTTAAAAAGTCTCGTAATAATAATCTGAAGTTGGAGGTCTTGGAAAGTATTTTCAATAATTGAAATTTACATTTACATGATTTTAAATATTTGGTCATATGCATTATATTATACTCATGCATATATGATTTTTTGTATAATACTTACATTTATGAGATTTGGTTTAGATACTAGTGTAGTTGTTAAATCACCCTTCTGTATCGTATCTTCAAAATGCAAGCGTCAATTCAGCAGGTCAGTTGTTACTGGTACTTCTGTTGGTTATCCAACTGATCCTTGCAGTTACTGTATAGAACAGTTACAAGTGTAGAGCACTTGACACTGTTCTGCTCTGCAATTAACAAGCTGTCAGCATTGTCCTAAAAAATCATGTTTGCATTCAGTGACTAAAGTATATCCTTATTTTTTGTCTTGCAGGCACAGGAGAGAGTGGCAAAAGCACATTTATCAAGCAGATGAGAATCATTCATGGATCAGGTTACTCTGATGAAGACAAAAGGGGCTTTACAAAACTGGTGTACCAGAATATCTTCACAGCAATGCAGGCCATGATCAGAGCCATGGATACCCTCAAGATCCCGTACAAGTATGAACATAACAAGGTGAGATTTTTGTTTATTACCATAGCTGAATTTTTTTTCTTTTTGTTTCAGGAAGTACACTGAAGGTCTTCAAAAATTACATGTCACATACAAATTATACTCAGTGTTCAGAAGAAAGGGTACATCTGTCAGTGTACCCTTTAGTTTTCTGCCTTTTGTGCTGCTCTGACAGCACAGAGGTACTGCTTCTGTAAGAGTACTCATCTCTGAAAGGATGAGTTTGAGGGGTTCATCACAGGGCAGTTTCAACAGCAGGCTGATGTTTCTTGAGACTTGAACTTTTTTCTTTTCCTTCCAGCTCATGCTCTGTCCAGAGCACAATTAAGCTATTTCTTTGGTCTGCACCAGTACTTAAAGTTTGCCATTAATGTGGATATTTTTTGTTTTTATTAGTAGAAAAACATACAGAGATACCTGGCTTTGAGCATATTTGAAATACAAATTTTGACACAAGATTTTAAAGCAGTCACATTCTTCTGAGATTAATGACATCGTTGACATCTAAAAAGACAAAATATATTCGAAGTGTTTGTAAGGTTTATCTATGACTAGCCTAAATTCTTTTCAAAATTTGCATTAAAACAAAACAAACAAACAAAAAAAAACAAAACAAACAAAAGATAAAATACTTTAAGCATTCCATAAAGAGGGGAAATGTTTAGTATTTACTTCAATACACAGGAAAGCACAGGATTACATCAGCGTGTCTCACACTTCTTGCCATAGGATAGGAGTGGCACGGCTTTGAGGAAAGTTCCTGAGAACTTCTCCAGATTTTTACAGTTGAGTCATTATCAGCAATGTTGTCAGGTGGAAAGGTTGAGATCTCTCACAAGAACAGGGCTTGGCTTTCTTTGAATCTTGAATTGTGTGAAAATTGAATAATTTACTAGTCCTGGATTAAAAGAGCATTTTATTAAAATAAATTTATAGTAAAGGTTTGTGTTTTTTTTTTTTTTAACATAAACTATCAAAATCAGAGAAATTTATGATAAACAAGTAAGCAAGCTGCTGTTAACAAGGGGATTCAAGATGAAATAAATCCGTGTTAAGACAAAATCTTTTGTGTCTCTATGCATGAAGTTTAATTATAGAATAGAACTGTTGTATATGTTTTAAGTCAGGTAATTTGGAAGTAGTAAAGATAAAGCTTATTATCATGTCAAAGAAGCTTTGTTTCTCTATGGGAATCTGCCAGTCATTGCAGCTGGTCATCCCTTATTGGTGACATAATGTTGCAGACACCCAAGAATCTTGCAGGAACCTGGGTTTATGCAGTGGGAAGTCAAGGGGATCCAGTCTGTCAAAATCTATATTGTTATCTGTCCTTAATGATGGGTTAGTGTTCTGAGCATGTTGGAAAAAGCAATAGTAAAAGAGACTGTTGAGCTTCCTAGTCTGACCGTGTGCTGGAGCTGTCTGATTTTCCCTTATCCCTCAGATATCAAAATCAAATATGTAACCAGGATTAAAAAGAAAACTGCATTTGTACACATATTTCAGCTCGTTGGCTGCATGTTTTTGCTGTATGCAGAGCACCTGACTTGAAAAGTTAATTGGTTGTGAAGCACAGTCATTTTTCTTCAAAATTGTTTTTGGTTGTTACTTTGATGTAGTCCTAATCCTAGATAAGGTATTTTTAACTTGCAGTATGCTACAGAGTATATGAGATATAGTTACAGTTCAAGTTAAGAGTGTTAAATGTATTTAGTGTTTTTCAGTTGGAGTGAGTTAGTTTTGGCATAGTACACATCTGGTTAGAGCTGTTAACTTCCCTCGGAGTCTATCTTTGTGCTTGGTTCTTTCAGAAGCATTCCCATCAGGTTTTAATAGGACTACATGTAAAGTAAAAGTTACCAAATGACAGTGTCTCATGGGAATTCCTATAAAAATTCCTTGTGGAAATACAGGGGAAATCAATTTTGCTACAACATTGTGGAGAAGATGGTGGTCTACCACATGTATACTTTGTATACCAGTTCAATTTACTTTAGTGACCACTGATCAGTTGTTTAATCTGCTCCTTTCTTCCTTTCTTTCTTTCTTCCTTTTTTTTTTTTTTGTTTTTAAAAGTCTGTTGAAAACAAACTCATTAGTCTAGCAGTCGAGAAAACACAGGAAGGGCACTTCCTATTAATTTGATTCTCATATCAGGAAATCCTATCTCTGGAGAGAATATCTCCAAGTTTGAGTAACAACATATTTTTAGCACAGTACTTGTTTTGCACAATAGTTTAGAAAACTACAGCTTGTTGATACTGATGTGGTTGTTCCTAAAGAAATGAGGGTTAAGTGACCATTCACATCCCCCACACACACAATTCTTCATGTTCCAAGATAGACTATGGGGCTACAGTAGAAATGTTTCCCTCTTACTGTACCAATTTTACTTCCTTTAATTGATAATTGCTAAAATTGGGGTGTTCTGAATCTCTGCTTCTGGAATTTGAACTCTTTTCATTTCAGAAAGTTCAGTTATTTAGGCAGTTGGGATCTTCGTCTGGTATTTAACATCTAGTCTGAATTATTTTAATATAGTCATCGTAGGAAGAAGCAAGTTTTAAGTTTAGCAAGTTAGTTCTTACAGAGTGCAATTGATTTCATAGTTTCTAATATAACAATAGGGGCAGAGACTGAAAGGAACTGTCCTGTCATATAATAACAGATTTGTTATGAGAAATTTAACTGATTGTGTTCAGAGTGTGATGCCTCAAAACTAATGGAAGGGCACTGTAACATGTAATGCATTTATTTTTCATGTTAAACTGCAGAATATGAGCTCTACTGAGGTTTAAGATAATGTGTCAGGGTGATCTCTCCTCTTAGGAATTTGTCTGTCATAGGAAATGGTGGCTTATGGATGGGTTTTTAGTTTCCTTTTGGGTAAATGTTGCTGTGTTTCTGATAAAAATAACTAGAAGTCGATAAGTTTTCATATACTTCTTGAATTTCAAAGTAAAAAGTAGTTTATGAAAAATGGAAAAGCATTATTTTTTTCTAGAAATCTTCAGAAGCAATTCTCAAAACTGCCTGTCTAAAAAATTTTTGTGAGTGTACAGTAGTAAATCATGTGCAACCACAGACATTCAAATGCACATTTTTAGCAGTAAAATCTATGTTAATTTTTTATAAGCTATCTTTTCAGAAAACCAAACTGTGTTTCTATGCTTCTGTCATCCCTTTCAAATACTGAAATAATAAAATGATCAATTTTAATCTTTTCAGTTCTCAATTATCTTCATATCTGATTGGAGGCCCTTGTTTCAGATAACCCGTCTCCATTTTTTCTTTTCTAGCATTTTTTTACCATGTCTAATGTTGCTGAAGGTGTGGAATATACATGGGTGGCTTTTTACTTTTTATCTGCTGTTGTTTCAGAAGTTCCACCAGATAAATGTATTACTATAGTAAAAAACAAGAACAACACTAAAATGTTACTATACTGGACACCTTCTACCACTGTTACCCATTACTATTCCCCTTCAGTGTAACTACCGAAATACAAGTTGCTTTTTTGTTCAGTAGACTGTGTCAGGAAAGTGTCACTCAGTAGTGATTAACAGGCAGGAAATCTTGCTTGAGTCCCATGCCCATAATTTCCTGTGAGACTTCTTAAATATTCATAACAAGATAACTAGTGTGAGGAACAATAACAGAACAGGCTTCAAGAAAATTGTTAAAAAGGCTGAAAACATAAATACAAATTCTATTGTAGGCCTGGACGTTCACTGTTAAGTTTCTATGAGTGATTCTGCTACTGAAGTTGTTTCAGTATTTATGCGTATTGGGAAATTCCTTTGGGAAATGCTTTACAGCGAAAATACACAAGTACCGGAAATGCTTTTAAAGTCCAGATTCATACTGACACCATCTCCAAAGCCATCTTTACCTTGCTACCTTGTTTCTTCCAAGTCAGACAGATCCACTGGAGAAAAAAACAAAAGTACAGCCAGAAGTATGACAACAGGACCAGGTTTGGAGCCAGAGTATGTAAATTCTTATCTCGGCTAAACAGTTGAGAGTGTTAATTATGCTAGATCTCTTCAATGAAATCTATATTCTAGGAAAAAGAAAAAAAGCTGGAGGAAAGGACCTCCCTCATATACCTTACCTGATATGCAAAGAATATGAAGGATTCAATCCAGAGTAGGATTGTGCAAAGAGTGTGAGGTTTATTGACCCTCAGATGAAGCAGAATGTGTGGAAGTTTTGGCCTTTTGTGGTTTGTTGCTGTTATTTAAAAAAACAAAACAAACAAAACCAGAAATGATGTTCTTGGGATGTTGAAATGAAATGCTTATTGGTTTGGAACACAGATAATAAAGTGGTTTTTCGGGCAGATGGAGAAATCCAAACTGTGCCGTCTGCGCAGACCGTTCTTCAGCATCTCAAACCTGAAGCAGAGGCCTTAAAGCAGGTTGCAGGGTCTTTCCTGATAAAGGGTCTTGTACTAATAGTGTTAGTTAAGAATTAATGTATCTTAGAACCATCAGTAGAACTTAGTGGAGCAGTACCCTGAGATGTTCTTCTCCAGGTACTCAACAGGATAGAAAAAAGTAAACAGAAGCCTTGTGGAATAAATGAATGCTTCTAGTATGAAGGAGCTCCAGATTCAATATTTTGGCAAGAAATGGATTGCTGCAGAGCCAGCTGACATGGAGGGCAGTATATTTAGATTTAAAATATTATAGTCTATTAGAACGACATCTATTCAGATGCAGACATTGAAAACTTTTTTTCAGGAGCATTAATGTGAGGTAAAAACTGTCTCCATGATAGCCATGTTTCCTCCCATGAAGATCAAGGAGCCTTGGAAGCTCCAGCAGAGCCACGATCAGTTTCTTCCTGAGTGCTTCATAGAGATGGCTGGGAAGGACTTTTACAGTCCTAGCTGGATTTCAGCGTTTCCCCAGCAACTCTCTCCTCTTTTTGTTGGTCTTCCTCTGTTGGTCATTTACTTCTCTCATGTCCTGCCCTTCCTCTGGCATCTTGCCAGTCTGATGCAAATTTGACCTCAACAGGTCTTCATCTACTTGTCTGTGGACTTAGCATTTTCTCCTACTTTCTGATGTTTGTTTTCTCGTCCTATTTGCAGCAAAGTAATAAATAAATAAACAAATTCATGCATGTAGTAATTTACATCCTGACTTATTTCTTCTCGCTCACCTACTTGCCCTCGCTTGCTCTTTGTTTAGAGCAGAGGTCTCTTGCATTTGTCTGTATTGCTCCAGTGGATTTCTAAGTCATTTCCTCATTATTTTCAGCTTAAATATTTCATACGTTATCCCCAGTCAAACTGTCAGTTTTAGATACTTTTCCAAGTATAGGGAAAATGATTGTGTATCAGGAGTGAGATAGATGAGCATGGTTGCATGCTTCCATGGAGAACTGAGAATATCTTTCTTAAAAGTAAGCTTACAGATGTATGAACGTCCTTCTTTTCCCCATTAAAATTATAGGTAATTTCACCCATATGAAATAGGAAACTGTCTTAGCCTTCATTTCAATGTAAAATTTGAAAATTCAATTTTAGCTACTATATTTACAGTGTAGTAAGATTTCTTCCTCCTTTTATATTTTGTTCTAAGAGAAGGCCTTTACTTTTCTAAACATGGTATTTTAAGTGATTAACTGCCCTTTGCTAACAGGAAGTGATGTTATATACAAAAATACTCGTGTGGGATGTGATGTCCATGTTTAATTCTTCCAGTTCCACCATTTTACTATTTATTTTACTGTGGAGAATGGGTGGTAATAATACTTACAGATTCTTGTAGATTTTGTGATTGCTCATACATCCTGTAGCTTTTTTGTTTCCTTTTTTTTCTGACTTCTACTTCAGATAACGGTTGCCACTTAGTTATTTTGCTTACAGAGCATATTGTATGTCTGAAATGAAATATTCATGTGTGTGCTCTCTGACAAGGAAAGAGTGAAATAAAAATAAGCTCAGGGCAACTTTTGTATGTAATTGGGGTTTGGAGTTTATTTTAAGGTAAATAGTGAGATTTTATATTCTTGGAGTGGTTCTGACTTTTTTCTTGATTAACAACAGCTATATATACAATTTCTAATATTTACATAATATATTTCAATAAATAAAATGTAGAACTGTAACCATATGTTAATATCGTTATAGAGGGAAATATCTAATAATAATAGCTTCCTAATTATTTAATTTATAAAAGACATACTAAGGTTATCTAGTGTGTATTTTTGAAGTAATCTCAGATTGTAATATTTTATTAATATTTTCCTCTGAAATGTTACGAAAATGTATCTTTCCCCCAGCAAACGTTTCTGGTGAACTCTGACTCATCCAGTTGCGTTCCATATGTATTGCTTATAACTACTAAAAAAATGTGAAATCTCATGTATTCATTGTTAATTTCTATTAACACAAGGCTTGCTTGAAATAAGGTTTACAGCAGTGAATTAAAGAATCTTTAGAAAAATGGACCTTTTTTGCGGGTTTTGTCTCTTTTTCAGTTTGTGCTTTTTATTTGTTACAAGCAAGAAAGCTTTGTCTTGTAATAAAATTCAGCTTTGGCTGAGAAACTAGGCTATTGTTAAGCAAGAATTTTGAGAAAATACCTTATTTTTTTGGCCCCCTCAATTACTATTTGTTTTGTATCACAGTGTGTATTGTCTGTTAGTTACTCATGTCATTCCTTTTTTTTGAAAGGTCTTTTGCCCATCTTTTCTTCCTGGCTGAAGTAGGTATAAAGTCTACATGTTGAGTAGATTACATACTCACACTTCGTTAGCCCAGTCACACCTGCCTGTGCTCAGGATATGGACCCATGTAGCTCCACTCTTAGACATTGTATTTGCTGTGGGTGATTTCATAAAGGTGAGGCAGGAGGCAAGAGTCCAGTGCTTTGTTTCTGGAAAAGAAGGCAAACAAAAAAGCAAAACAAAAGCTAAGCATGACATGATTTGTGTTACATTTTCTTTTTATTTTTACAGGTCTATTTCTTTCCTAGAATCAAAACACTAGCATACTGTAGTATGTATCAGCTTTGGTGTTAAAAAGTATATGGGTCTTGACTGTAGATATTATATAATACTTAAAATTATAGTGGTTTTAGGATATTGGATAGACAGGAAAATTATTTACTGTGATCAGGTCTCTTTTGTGAATAGTCTTGAGTGTGACAAAACAGAGCTTATTCTTGAGTTGGAAGGGTAGCTGGTACAAAGAGTTGCTTTTTAATCCCTCCTAATACCATTCTAACTCTGATGTGTCTCTCAATTTCCTTAGTCCCTATCACACAGGAGGGTTTATGGGGTGTGTACCCTAGCTGGGAGGGGTGATACCACGGAAAAGCTGTTGCAATTAATTTTTTTTCATGCCAGTTAGGGTTGTTTCAGGACATTTCATTTTTTTTTCTCATGTGACCTGTTGGCCAGAGTTAAAATTAGCCTTCATTTTTTAACCTTCTAAGCTAATTTCTAGATAAATTGTCGTAATGGATTGGATGTACGTTTTGCTAGTTTGGAGTATTGGTTGAAAGTTTTCAAAATGTGGATGCATCCTGGATAGTTTGTGTTTGAAGGTGTTCTCTACTTCAGATTTTTTTTTTTATTTTTTTTTTTAAATCCAGCAGCAGCCACTGGTTTGAGAGCTTGTTGTTGGTTGTACAAACAGATAAATGGGTGTGCTTGGTAAGTGAAGATACTTTTTGCAACTGGTCTCCAGCCTTTATCCAGCTATGCTTTTTTCTATCCCCAACCAAATGCTGGCACTTGTACAGATTGGGTGAAAAGGTAACTGGAGCATGAAAAAACTGTGGGCACACCTGCTTCCCTTCTGGACTCCAGTACAGCCAAATGCTGGGTGGAGGAGCGGTGGGGACATGCCACAGAGTAACAGCTATTGACATAATCCTTATGTAAGCCTCATAAACCCTATTGTGGCATTTGGGGTTAATTGCACCACTTCACGGCTGTTTTGTTTATTTATTTATTTATTTCTGTTTATCCAAAAAAGATAAAAGCACAGGGATGGGATTTAATGTTTAGTCAAACTTTTCTTATCTGGTCTGTATCTATATGTAATCTACAGTGGTTTTACTATGCTTTGTAGAAGAAAAGCATCAGCTTGACCTTGGAAGTCTGACCGCAGACTTGTTTTCCTAACTGTATCATGTGTAGGGCCACGCTGTGTCATAAAGTATTCGTAAAGAGCTTTAGAACAAAGTAGAAACTAGATTTTTATATGCATGCCTGTATTAGTGCATTTTTATTCAGTTTTGATTATTTTTGAGGTAGTCCAGTAGCTTATTCTGTACTCCTGGTTCCAGGTGCTGGAAACTGGAGAGACACGGTAGCACCAATTATTCAAGGCTCCTTCAGGGATCATTCTAAGCGGAAATCTGCTGTGTACTAAAGAGATAATCAATAGCATTGTACCTGCAGGATTTGCTAAGTAACCTCTCAGCCTACACTACCAATTTGTAGTTGTGCAGAAACAGGATTTGTACCCAATGTAAGAATTTTAAGAGGTGGTCTGATGTAACTGCACAAGAATTCAGTTTACTGCAATATTGCTTCTGAATGGAGAGTAGATGAAATGGTACTACCAGTTATCAGTCCACTTTTTCAGGAACGAAAAAGAATAAATCATTTGTATTGGAAATGTTGTTGTTGTTGTTTTTGTTTATTTAACTTCTTGTTTGTTTGTTTGCTTTTAATTTATTAATCATATGAATCAAGATGCTATTTCATGAAAAAAATCCATTCCTGTGTCTTTAACAGCATATGTTGAAACACCATTTGAGAATAAAACTCGTGCCAGAATAATTCATTATACAAGCCTCTGAAAACTAAACTTTCTTCTTAAAGGCACGTGTCCCAATCAAATAGGAAGTATGTTGTGCAATTTTAAGTTCTTGGAAGGTAGCCTTTTTTTTTTTTTCTCATTTTAAACCTCATTCACAAAACAAAACCATGTGATCAGATAAAATGGTGTTTTCTGGGGTGGAATATTTGTGTTTGAGAAACTACATACATTTTTGTACTTTGTCCTATGACCTTATGTATGTATTAAAAACACTTTAATTCAAACTTCACTTCATCTTCTTTAAAGCTGAAATCTTCTGCTGTGGAGCTTTAATTTCTTATTCCCATAAACCAAAAGTTTATGGGTTAGTTTTGTTTTATTTTGTTTTCCTCCTTTCCTTTCTTTTACTTTCTCTGGAGCTGAAGCTTTTCAATATTGCCTTGACCTTTGAAAAGTTAAGAGTAAAAGTAAAGGATTGAAAGCAAAGATACTCATAACATTGCAAAAACATTCTGGATATTACAGATTTTCTTGTGGTCAGTAGTCTGCAAATCAGAAGGGTACAGAACAGAAGGAGATATGACATTAAAAAATATTAGGGAATTTTTAATTTAGATGTGCAGTAACAATTCTGGGAAGAAAGTAACTTCAATATTTATTCTCTTGTGTGAAAAAGATGGAGTTTTTTTCAACCACTTGTTGATTCATAAGCAACTTGTGAAAATAACTCTTCTGCATCAAAAAAAGTTAAGTTCTTCTTCGGTGGTAATGCAGATGCCATCAGTATTGGACTAAGACATCACTAAGACATGAAGAGTGTTTGACCATGTATGTTTGACATTTATGTACCATCATGTGCAGAGTATAAAATGTATTTTATAAAAGAAGATCGGAGTTATATCATAATTGGAGCTCTGATTCAGACCTTGTCATGAGGGAAGTTGTTAAAGGATATTTATGAGGAAATTGAGGAATTTGTGAATGCACAGATCTTTTCAGAGGTTGCAAAGGAGCCTGCACAGTGGCAATAAAGGAGGGATTTCTGTGAGGGAGGACCCTGGTGGTGCAGGTAGTTCCTGAACCACCGGCAGGCAGTTTCTAAGGGCCATTTATGATTTAGAGGGAGCGTGTCTGTTCGTGTGGGCTGGTTAGTTCACAGAATGCCGTTCTTTCAGTGTTTGTGTAATGATACCATGTTTGTGTACAGTTCATTTGCTGCTTGTGACCCAAGTCTTCCAGCTCTTGCAGAGGAATCTAAACTTCTGTTGGCATGTTTCCAAACCGAGCCTTGGAATTTTTTGAATTTCATCAGTAGTTCTAGTGCCACTGACCAGGAAAACAAATGGTGCGATCTCATTATTAGACTCATTGTGAAAGGCTTGATTTCAAACACAAAGTTCTTCAGCAGGGCAATATTTATAAATAAAACTGTCCTAATCAGAACGGGGCATGGCAGCACAGGCTTGTAGCTCACGTCCTTCTTGTGTGATAAACAATGACTTGCACTGGCTGCCCTTGCTGTAGCAGTGTAGTCATTCACTGCATTGCAAAATATTTTAAACAGCAGCTCCCTCCTGTGAAAAACTATTTTTTTTTCTCATCTCTATTTCAGGAAGGAAATTTACATTCTACAGTAAATTTTCCAGCAGATAATTCTAATAGTAGAAGCTCAATTCTAATAGTTTTAGCTCAATAGCTAGCTCGGTCCCTCATTTCCTGATTCCAGTGATGTGTGTGTGTGTTCTTACTGCTATGTTTCTGACTATCTGTCCCTTTTCGATGCCTGTCATCTTTTGTGGTCTTCCTGTAGAGCTTCCTGTGTACTTCTGTCTGATGATACCGTATGAATCAGCATTGTGGGTGTGTTTTATACGTCTGACAAATGAGAAAAATGCAACAATTATTGTAATTTTTCTTCATTCAAGTCAGTCTTATTCAGAGAATTTCTTTCTTAATTCACAGCGGGTTGCATTAGTGTGATCCAGTAGGTGTTTTTTGTTTGTTTTTAATTTATCATCTGCTAAGATATGCAATAGAAAAGAACCTTTTATGAATGCATCCCATGCAGATGTTATAACTATCTTGTGCACTGAAATAGACACCACCTAGAGAATCCTTGTCAACATAAAATGCAATCAAATAGTGACTGTCCAACATTTTAATGCATTTTTTCATTGTGTCTTGTATTACTGGTTAAAACTACATGAGAATTAGATTGTATAATTTCTTTCCTCTTCGGAAAGGAATGAAAATTAGATTTCTCATATGAAACTAACAGGATGAGAGGAAATTCAAGCAAATATGCCTTGGAGGGGGTTTGCTAGGACTGTATATAGTGGTATGAAGGGAACAAAGCAGTTGAGATGCAGTCTGAATTGTCAAAAACTAACTTCTAAGGTAAGGGTTAATCCCTGAAGATAGGTCTGTTCAGTGATGATTCTCTAGTGCTCTGTTGGTCTTATCAAGTCATTATTCTTCAAACACAACAGTTAATTTCTCAGCAGGGTACCAAATATGTTCTTTTTTTTTCTTTTTCTTCCCCTAAACATGTTATTTTGGCCATTCTGGATTTGGTGATTAGTGTTTCATTAGTGTTTCAAAAGTGTTAATGCCTTTTTTTTTTTTTTTCCTACCTTGGTTATTCTCTGCCTCAGACCTTGTGCAGTTGTGTTCTGCTGAAGAGCATAAGAGGAGGATAATATGCAGGAACAGTTAGACTGCTTCTGCCTGATCCCGTATTTGTTTTGGACTTCTAAGTTTTTCTGAAACTTGCTGAGTTTCTCAGGGTAGTCTTAATTTTCTCCATCAGTGTGGACTGTGTAATTAATCAAATGGGATCATTATTTGACGTAACCTCGCGTCGTCCAGCTGCATGTGGAATACAGCCTTCCTGATTCAGTAGCATTTTCAAACACCCACTTTGCAGAGACAAGGCTATCCCAGCTGCAGAGTCCAGTAGATGATAATGCAGTGCGTGTTGAAAATAAGCATTCCAAGTAACTGTGGAACCAAACAGAAAACAATGCCATAATTCTAGGTCTGCAGTATTGCACAAAATGCAAAATATGCCTTCTGTAAGATACATGTAAAGAAGGGACAGTAACTATCTCATCCTCATGATGAGCAAAAATGTTATGCATGCTTTTACTGTGAAGTAATTTTGCTCGAGAGACTGGAGTTCATAGATACTTTGAAAGGCTGAATAAAAATGTGCTTAACCAGAACCCTACCGCACCCAAAATTCAGACATCTGTATTCATCTCCCGTCTCCTAATTATGCCTCACTGCATCAGCAGATGAATGTAATGAAAGAAACAAGGATAAATCTTCACTGTTATGATATGTTATGGGTGCCAGCACTGTTACAGTTTATAAATAAAATCAGTAACTGAGCAAAGCATTTTCTTCTGCACTTCATAGATTTTTTTTTCCCAGCACAGCCAGTAACAGAATAAAGGAAAGGCTCACATCCTTTAAAATGTTTCTCCTGTTCTGATGCAAGCTTGCCATTTTGAGTGTTATTTTGTGCTGTATTTCATGTTCTTTTTTACAGCATCTTGTTAAGCAGAGGCCTGTGCTGTTCAAGACCAATGGGTAGGCCTGAAATAGTATTAAATAGACCTCAAAATGAAGCATAGCACTGGAGAAGTGTTCAGAGCTGTTACACAGAAAGGGTAGAGCTATTCCTCCCTCCTTTCCAGTGTGCTGGGCTGTGGCTCCATCCAGTGCCCCTGCTTCTGCATCCCTTGCCCCACTTGCAGTATCACTCTCATAATGAGCAGTCCCAGAATAACCCCGTATCTGATTTACGGTGCGGAGTCACGTGTGGAAAGCAACAGTGGCATGCCCAGATGCTGAACCATCACAAGCTACAAAATTTCCCATCTGTGAGTGAGCTGTGGTAGGCTGTAAGGATCCTGCTGTTGATCCCTGTCTCTTTCACTGACTTGTGTGGCCACAAGAACATCAGTTTTACCAGAAATGTTGAAGATGCTTGTTAAAGGGGTAATTCAATCTAAGTATTCTATAGTAATGCAGTAATTTATTTTGCTTGCTTAAAGTACTTAATAACATAGCTGCCAATAAGTAAATCGGTGCAGCATATCTAGGAACCTAAGTATGGGTCTTGGACTAGATCCCACAGCATTTAGATTTAGATTAATATTGATGCTATTTACTGTAAAGATATAAAACTTTAAGTGAATGAATTTGGATAAGTCTCTTTCCTCTTTTTGAGATCTGTATAAAATAAAACTGTTTCCTCCTTTAGAAAATCATTGTACCAAAGTATTAATCATACTAGTATGGGGTTCCTTCAAGACTTGTGATTGCAGAAGTGAATACCAGAATCGCGTATTTGTATCTCAGTGACTTGTGCCCCCATGCAGGCAAGCAGACCTACAGGATCCACAAATACAGGAGCCAGTCCAGATAATTGTCTGTGGAGTTTTTGTCTATTTGTGACCCACTTGCAACCTCTGTGTCTCCACACTTGCTTCCGTTCTCATGCAGTATTCACTTTGTACATGCTTAGAGATGTGGACCACCATGAGCTTTGACAGCACAGGAGAAGCAGAGCAGTGTCTGCCAGACCCATTAAAAGCTGGTGAAAGTTAGGTCAGCCCTGAGGAAGTTCTAGCTTAACTTGGAGTAGTGCCTGGAGCTAAAAGCTTTGACAGTCAAGAGGGTATAAAGGTGATACATTGTTACTGTATGCCTTTTCTTCTATTTTTTTCCCTCTCTTTTCTCACTGGTTTTGTGTTGAGCATATATTGTCTGTCTGGCTTTCTAGATTTGACCTCACATGCAACAAGAATACATTCTAGAAAATGTCAGTCAATACCAGCCCCTTTCTTGGGGGAGTTATTTTAAATGTGCATTTTTCACTGGCTTGTGAGATAATGCAGGTGGTTAGATATGTTTTCCACTTGGGAAAGCGAGGAACCAACTGTTTCCCTGAGCTAAATCAGAAAGGCTGCCTGCTGCTTCAGCAACTTGAGTTTTGCTACTAGGTCTTACTTCTTTCAGACCTGATTTTTTTAAGACTTCTTTTTTCTTTTTGATTTATAGATGTCAATACTATTCATTCATCTCCAAAACCAGGATGGAAAAACACCTTTTTTTTTTTTTTCCTAGTAAAAAATGACATAACACTTTGAGATTTAAGGTATAAACCGTTGCCTGATGAGTAATTATGTGTTCACTAGTTTCTGAATTAGAATTTCACACACAGAAGATTTTATTTATTTTTTATTGTGGCAAAGCGAAATTCTGCTTTATTCACTTTAATGAAATTCTGTATTTGGGATATGAAACAACAGTGATTTCACTACAATTCATCTTGAAGGCATTTTGTAAGGAATTTTGCTTGTAAAATACTTCTAATATTGGCTACATAAAAACCAGGATAAAAGATGCTAGCTTTGACGAATGCAGTTTTCCTCTGAAGAATCAGAAGACAAACGGCAGTAACTTTTCTTTAATCTAATGAAGTTAATGTTGCCTCTTCTGGCATCAGTTCTTTTAAATATTTAAAAAGAAAATCTCCATTCTCTGTTAAAATTTGTCTGGTGGCATATTAAAGCTTTTCTTTTTTTTAATAGGTTGCTAATTGTACTAGCAGTTTCTAGACACAGGGAAAGGCTTTTGTTGTCTTTGTTTTTAATTCCTAAATCTGGATTCAACAAGAGGACACAACGGAGATGCTCATTCCACTTTCAGTGACTTCAGTTACTTTTTTTGGGGGGGAGGGAGGAAGGAGGATAGTAAATCTGTCTTTGGTGGTAAGTTGTTACAAGTGAGTCTTCATTTTGGAAATTGCAGGATTGTGAATAGTCAATATGTAATAAATGCTAATAGTTTCCCTCATCATCCTCCTATTTTCTTCTTTATTACTTTCTCTTCTCATTTTAATGCATTTGCTTTTTAACCTTCTACTGTCACTGTTTCAGTTTTATGGGGATGGAAGAATGCATTTTTGCAACTGAACAGAAGTCAGCCTCACCTCAGTAGGAAGGCAATGCTTCTTTCCCTTGTCTTCCAGCTCTTGTAATGAATGCTGTTAAGCTCAAGTGAATTTGTGCAAGGTAGATGGGCAATGAGAATGCCATGGATCTTCTGATACAATACCTCTTTTTAATTACATGACATGCCTCACGGAGGTAGAAGGAGCCTGACTCAGCTGATGGGTATTTTCCTCCATCCCACCTGTCTTGTTGGTATTGGTACACATTGTGTATTGGGAGGGCATGTGCCTTCCATACAGTGCTCTCACACAGACAATTTAGCACATAATTCTTTTCCTCCTTCTTCCCCAAAGGTGTGACTCAGCATTAGTTATGATGAGTCCAGTGGTTGTTCTCTTATTCATATTGATGAGCACTTGTTCAAACTAATACCAGCTTATTCATGAAAGAATTCATGAACATGAATAAAGGTTGCATAATCAGGCTCAGTACATCTGAAATGTCTAAAAGATGGATGTCTAGTTGATCATCCTCTCCCAAACTATGGGACTCACTAGATCTTACGGGCCTAATGTAATTTTTTTTTATGTTCGGTGTTAAGGCTTAGTCTCAATTCTCGGCTTGCAGATTGCTGTCACTTATAAGATAGATCTCCATTCAAGAGCTCAGCTTAATTCAGGAAACTTGTGGATTTGTCTGTTTCTGTAGTCTGTGTTTATTATGTAGCAGCCAATAAAACTTAGGCTTCAGACGGTGCTTCAGATAGTCTTTTGGTGAGCTGCATGAACACAGTTTTTGTAAGATGCAGTCTGCCCATTTTCCGGAGCTTTTCTTTCCTAAGCTAGTGAGGAACTGGAACTTTAATGTTACTGAGGGTCTTATTTACTGAAGTGAAAAATAAGGGGAGGCAAATGTCCAGAGAAAGATTGCCAATAGTAAGTAATTGAAATTCAGTTAGCGTTGTCTTTGACAGTGGAATATTGTGTTTGACTCAATGTATTTAATGCTTTTTTTCGTTAATCATACAAATCCATGTTGTGGTCCTTACACTTGTGCTGCCTCTTCTCCTTCATCTGTACTGTGCATAAGGGGAAGAAAAAAAGCATCCCAATCCATGACATTCGAACTAATTAATTCTAGTCCTTTTCCAAGGATGTAACTTGAATACTGTCTCCTTTTTAAACCTCTTACGTTTTTCTATCTTAATTTAAAAAAAAAATGGTGCTTGCTAACAGGATGCTTTTAATTTGAACAAACAACAACTCCTTATGGAGGTCCTTTTCCAGAAATGCATTGCTTCAAGAACAATATCCTTGATTTTAGGTTTGGATACTTAAAGGCAACCAAATTATGAATAACTAATGTTATTTAATGTATAGCCATGTTGTTGATGAATCACTAGCTAGTTAATTCTGTTTTTTATTATCTGTTCATCACTTTTGCATCTCCTAACTGTGAAATGAAAATTTATTGTAGATCTCAATTGAATTAAATCTCCTAACAGTGATGCTGCAGAACTGCTAACGATGATGCTAAATTGCAGAATTTCAGAGCATTGATATATTTTGTTTGTTGTCTTCTGTTGTTGCTCCAGAGGCTCAAAGTAAATGGTGAATCTGTGTAGCAAGCAGCTGAGATAAGTGGGAGGGATTTTCTGGTTATCTAGTAGTCATGCACTGGTGGTTGACGTAACTTCCATGTCAGTAGCAGTTCGTTTTGACTCTCAACTTTGTCAGTTCTTCATACCTATTCTACCCTAACAGGAAGGCTAAAACTAACAGGCAAGAATCAAACAAGATAATAAAAAAAAATAATAATAAAAACCCACATATCTGCAAATAGTGATATGGGGCAATACTTTCAAGTCTCGGCAACACCCAGTGAATAGCTGCTGGAGAAGGAAGGGTGGTATTCTTTTATTTATTTGTGGTACAAAGTAATGGTGCTAGACTGGAATTTCTGGGTGTCACCTTTATATGAACCTCTGATGTAGGAAGAGAAGAAAAAGCCTTTATAATTGTAAGCCTGTGTGTGTCTCTTGATGGCTATCTCAGACTGTATTTTAGGTTTTCCTCCTCCCCAGGAAAGCGAGTCCAGCGCAGCAGTTCTGCATTCCATAACTTCCGTTACCATCAGAGCGGAATTCATTTAGCATAGTTTTTTTAATTGTACAAGTACTGCTGGAAAAAAAACAGTGGTGAGGCTGATTGTAAACTTGTTAACTCCTGTTGGTGTTTGACAGAGCTACACACAGCAGCATGAGCATCTCGGCTTTCTGGCCATTAACTCAGGAAGAGAGCACTGTTTTTGTGTGCAAGTGAGTCACGCTTGTTATCTCTGTAAATATAAATGGAGGAGGCAAGCAAAGTAATAGTACTTAGCAGAGAGCTCAAGTTATTCATGAAATAGCTTTGAAAACTGAACCAAAACAAGCAGCTCAAGGGAGTTATGGAGGTGGCTGATGCTTGCTACAAACCACGCAGGTTCTCACCCCGATAAATGGGCACCGTTACGTAGATTGTGAGGTAGGAATGAGCAGGAGCTCTGCTGCATGGTGGTGAGGGGCCTTTCCATTGTTCTAATTCAATTGCTTCTGCAGTGGAGCAAATCAGTGCAACAGTGTCTACCTAATGTATTGCTGAAGTTGGTGACACTGCTTCTCTTCCTGAGTGCCTTCCACTCTGTAAATGCATGCAGCAGACACAGGGTGCTTCATCAAGAAGGCTATTACCTCCCTACTTCAGGGACACTGTCTGCCTTTGTGTAAACTGTGCTTGCACTGTGTTTTAGATTCAGATAAGCCCATTGGCTTCAAGCTTTTATGATTTCAGTGACAAGCTGGGGACAGAAATCAAAGCAGAGTTTTGACTCTGGGCTCTGGCATTGGTGGTGCTGGCATAAGAGGCAGTAATGTGTAGTAGGCAGTGGGCTGTATGAGCATTGTATGATACTGCATTGAAGGGATTCACTGCAGCAATTTGTAGTTTTTCATTTCTTACCTTGATAACAGCAATGCAGTAGGTCAATGCAAATGGTTAGACAGAGGTCAGAAAGCTCTCCAAAGAGGAGATAATACAGCTGTTTTCATGACATGGTAACAGCTATTTTCATGGCTAAGGTGGATTGAAACAGTTACCTATTAGAGTAAGGTCTGTCTCAGTCTTCCAAACCTTACTGCTCCTTGATTATCCAGTTTTGCTAATGCTGACTGATAGTGGAAAAATGTATGTTCGCTTTATTAGCATTAGTTGTTAGTGTGCATTTTTAAAAGAGAATGTGATCCTACTGCCTTTGCACTTCTTTCTTGAAAAGTTGCAACCTCTTTCAAAAATCTGTATCAATGATTATGTATCTTCTGATTCAGTGCTTTTGTAGGAATTGCTGGTGTGCTTTTTGTTTTGTTTTGTTTTTGTTTTTTCCCATGCTGCTTTAAATATTTGCTGTTAAAGTAATTGTTAACTTATTTCTAAATGTGTCATGATGATAATAAATGAACATCTGTGATGATATCAAATAAAAGCATAGGGAAAGCTTTCATGGTGTACAAGGAAAATAATGAAAATAAAGTCAGGACCTAATTCCAGTTGAAGTTTAGAATTTTATATATATATTTTTATATATATATATAGTTGAAGTTGAAGTTTAGAATTTTTTTTATATATATATATATAAATATTAATAAATATAAATATTAAATTAATATTATTATATATACTATACTATATATATATATATACTATATATATATATTATTAATATCAACTATATATATATATTTTTATATATATATATAGTTGAAGTTGAAGTTTAGAATTTTTTTTATATATATATATATAAATATTAATAAATATAAATATTAAATTAATATTATTATATATATAAATATATATAAATATTTATATATATAAAATTCTAAACTTCAACTGGAATTATATAAATATATGTATATATATATATATATATATATATAAATAAAATACATACATATACATATATATATGTATAAAATATACATATTGGGCTGCAAAGTAACATTACATACCAAAATCTCCATATATCAGAGCACATAAAAATTGTGCTAATGCACAATGCAATTGGGAAACTTATGAGAAAACATTCAAGAAGAGAAATAATCAGTCCATATTACTTAAGGCATAAAATTCAGGAGTAAACCTCTGAATTCATTGCTTTTCACACAATTCAACAGTCATGCACTAAACTCACTATTTCTGTTCAGAACCTTAGGCAAATAGGCATAAAATGGAGCACTGTATTTTTTGAACTGCTAGCTAAAAAGAGTAAGAAAAGAGCATGAAGGGTGTAATTAGAAGCTTATACTGTACAGTAATGAAACTCTGTATCACTGTAACTCCTTCGACCAGTGGAGAATACTCACTGTAATCAATTCTTTATGTCCTTTTGCTGATTGTCAGATTACTTTGTTCAGCATGTGCATGCATAATGCTTATTGTTACACTGATTGGCAGCCAAGTAGCAAGGGTATATATTTACAAAGCAAAAATGAAGTGTTTCTGTGATTCTCCTTAACTCCAAAAATGAAAGGAACAGGAGTGAGAAAGTAAGTGGTAAAATGTTTACTAATAGTCTTCAATTTTTATTTAAATAATGTGTTGCAAACTTATCCCAACTATGTATGCAGGTCAAAGAAAAGGTACAGCCTGACAAGCCTTAATCTAATGTTTCCATTATACTTTTCTGTTAATTCTGTGTTTAATCGTGTGGAAGTATGCTTTCTAGTTACTGCACACAGGAAGTCGTCTGGGAAAGAACTTCAGGAAAAATGCAGCAGGTGTCATCTTTGTACTGCTTTGCTAAACCTTTAATAATACAATTAGAATTCATACAGTGCACTTTTCCACTTAGGAGTAGTCCCCTCAGGAACCAGGACCTCCATTGGCACCTCTTAGTCTCTGAGAATCCAAGCTCCTTTGAATGAGTTACAGGTCTGATGCTCTAAACAGAAAGGAAATTTCTTGTTTCGCATAGTTAGCCTTACCATCTTACCATACATCCGGTATACGATAGTTCTTATTTTTCTTTTTAACTGAATTAAAAAGGCTTTTGTACTAAAAATATTTCTTTTTGTAAGGAAATCTAACAGATGAGCATGCTAACATCATCAGTATTTATGTCAGAGGTAGAGTTCATTTATTTCAGTTGTAAGTCAATAGCTGTGTATTCCTGATAGTGTTCTCAAAAGGATAATAAAAAATAAAGGAAACATAATAAAGAGTATAGTTCTCACCTTTCCTTGATTTTCTTTCTGCTTCAGCATTTATATAAATTTTCCTAGTTCTGCTGCAAGGTCTGTAATGATCTACTTTCTACCAGCCAAGAATTGATACCACATTTGTTTTTTGTTGACATCAGACTTCTTAGGTCTGCAGAGACTTCAAAGCAAGAATGGTTACATAGTTAAGGAAACAGGGTGTTTCTCTTCTGCTACCAGAAGAAATGGCGAAGGTTTCTGTTGAGACCATAATTCTGCACCTGCCTGCAGATATTAGTTGATTACAAACTCTGTTGTAACAGTTTCGTCCTCCTCATTTCATCTGCTAAATTACCAGAAGTCAAATAGGAATTGCTTTCCCATTTCCTCCAGTTTCCTTTCCCCATCGTCATCAAAACCTTGGATTCAGTCCAGCCTTTCTGCTCTTCTAAGATGGTTTTTGTTCTAATAAGGAATTTATGCCCTTTTTTATTCTTCCACTGATGTTTCAGAAAATTGAACATCAGGAAAAAAAAATGAGAGAACTCAGACAAAGAATTTGATTTTAGATTGTGAAACCATTGCAGGTTTTTAATGTTGTGTTCAAAAGATGCTTAGATCATACCTGATATACTAAATAAGTTTATTTGTGCTATTATGTTTAGCTGTGCAGATTTGCCTGCCTTTAGTAGTATTAGCAAGTAACAAATAATGGGAAATCTTTAGAGTTTATTCGACCAGTCTGGAGACTTGCCTAAATGCTTATTTGCAGAAGGACTAGTGTATTTGTTATTGACATTTAGCAAATGTAATAACCACTATGATGCATAGCACTTCTTTTTTCAAATTCTGAAATTGTGATGCAGTGCAACAAACACGCAGTCATATTCTGATGAGCATTCTCTGTTTTTTCACATACTTCAAACTTAACATTGTTTCAGTTACTGTATTGTGATAGCTGTGTATTTCCAAGTGCAAAACCCTGTGATTTTCTTCATGAATGTGAAAATAGCATAGTTCAGTTGGAAAGGACATTCAAAGATCCTCAAGTCTAAGTGCCTGACCTCTTCAGGGCTAACCAAAAGTTATAGCATATTATTGAGGGCATTGTCCAAATGCCTCTTAGAATCAGAATCACAAAACAGTTTGGGTTGGAAGGGACTTTAAAGGTCACCCAATTCCAACCCCCCTGCCATGGGCAGGGACACCTCCCACCAGACCAGGTTGCTCAAAGCCCCATCCAACCTGGCCTGAAGCACTTCCAGGGATGGGGCATCCATAGCTCTCTCTGGGAAACCTGTTCCAGTGCCTCACCACCTTCATAATAATAATAAAAAAAAAAATCCCACTGACAGGCATGGGGCATCAACCACCTCTCCAGGAAGCCTGTTCCAGTGTTTGACCACCCTCACAGGAAAGAAATCTTTTCTTAAGTTCAGTCCGAACCTCTCCTTAACTTCCTTTTTATATTATGAAGACCAGAACTGGCAATTCTGCTGACCTTTTTTCTTCTTCTAGCAAATATTTTGAACTCAGTTAATTTGTGATGACTGTGGCTAAGACAGCCACCTATCTGTCACCTCTCCCACAAGGTCTTCTCTATTCTTACACAACAGGCCTAGGAGGGCTCCTTTCCCAGTTGGCTCTATACTCCGTTCTTGTGACAGAAGTTAGATACAACGTGTTAGGAATTTCCTAGCCTTACTTGTCACAGCAGTATGATATTCCCAGTTTAGGTCTAGGAAGTTGACATTTCTCATAAGGATGAAGGCAACCAATCCCAAGAGATTTCCCCTAATGGCTCATCTATGCCATTTTTCTGGGTTGGGCAGTCTGTAGTAGACACCCACAATGATATCTGCTTTGGTATCTGTCCCCTTTAGCCTCACCCAGAGGCTCTGTACTGCATCGTCCCTAACGGCAATGTCTGTACAGTCTAATCTCTCCCTTGCACATGGTGCAACACCTTCACCCGCCTGCCCGGCCTGGCCCTCCTGAGGAGCCGATAGGCTTCCATCCCAACACTGCAGTCATGGGACTTGTCCCACCAAGTCTCACTAATACCAGTGATGTCATGGCTCTGGGAAAGGACTGGAGCTTCCAGTTGATCCTGTTCGTTCCTCATACTCTGTGCATCGGTGTACAAGGACTTCCGATATACTCCCAAATATTCAGGGCTCCCTGGAGCTGCATAGACGCCCCCATTAGCCTTGCCTTCCTCAGCCAGTGCCACAACATCCCTTGGCTTAACCTCTTTTCTTAATGGTACCCTACTCCCCAATTGATCCTAAAGTAAAGCCTTCTCAGTCAGTCTCACCAGTTTACAAGCCAAGAAACATTTCCCCCACTGAGAGTTAGTTTACCACCCCAGGACCCTAAAATCTCCTTTGATAGACCCCAGGCTTCCTGCAGGCTTTCCTACTTGAAAGGGGAGGAGTGGGCAATAGGCTGAATGCTGTGTTATGCTTGAAAGCTTAGTGGTAATATCCCGGATCCTAGCCCCAGGGAGGCAGCAAACCTCTGTGAAGAGGGTCTGGCCTGCAGATGAGAGACTCCATTCCCTTGAGGAGGAGTCACACATTACTATACCTTGCCACTGTTTCTTCACGGTGCTGGTCTTGACACTGCACTCACTATCAAGCTTGATTGATCTGACCTTGGAGAGAGAATTTGCATGGACGCCTCTTCTTCCCTCATTTCATATTCCTCATCAGCTGCACCCAGAGACTCATAGCTATTCAGTAGTGGTAGCGGAGTGGGCAGACAGGGTCTTCCCCTGCAGCTCTGTGCAGTAGCTTGTTTCCACTCCTCTTCAAGTTACTGCCTTTATCCTGTTGCCAGACCTGCTTCAGCAGTGGCCATTCCAGGTGTGTACCTGAGAAGGCAGAGCAGGACTACGTTGATCTACCACCTTTTCAGACTCCCAAATGCTTCTCAGTCTACCCAGTTCTTCTTGAAACTTGGCTATGAGGCTTGGGGAAGTATAATTTGGATCAAATGTTATGTATGACTTGAAATAAAACATTGCTTTAAATGGGCACTTCTTGGAGAAGGAAGAAACTTTTATCTCTTCTGGTGAATCTAAACTCAATAGTAAAGAAACAACAAACACTTGCAGTTTAAACAACAGGACATGTTCAGCCAAGAAATGTAATGCAGGAAACCAAAATAACAGCGTTTGTGCCAGTGAATCGTGTCCCATTTCAATTACTTTTATACATGTGTGCATATACCTTTTTGCCGAGCTATGGTTGAGTTTTAAGTATTTAAAGGAAAAGTCGTAGAGAAACAGTGTGCTGTTTTTTGTTATTACTTTCTTATTAAGCAAAACTGTTGCCCAGGATATTACATGATGGACCTCTTTATTCCTTTCATTTCTACATGTTAGCATCAAGAGAACACTTTTCCTAAAAGTGAGCTAATTCTGTAGCAGTGCTTGCAGTGTTACCTATAAAATGGAGGCACTGTGCTGAACATTTGCTTATGGATGTGCTAAACACATTTTTGAGTATTAATATTTCTACTAACTCGTGTATTCTAAGAATTGCAGTGGAATAACAATACATTTACATCTGCGACCTTGTTACTGTGTTACAGACCGTTAACAAACTTAATTTTCCTCAGATCGTTTGTCTAATTTCAGAGTTTGTCTAATTTCAGAGTCCAATTTGGAAGATCGCTTTGGTTTTGCTGCTTTTACTTGGGGTAGTGGTCCCATTGTATCATGTTTCATTGTCACTCTATTTCTGGAGCATATTTTTTATTCTTCTTTCAAAATAATTTGTTCTTAATAAATAAAATAATAGATCTGAGTTCCCAAGTTCTTTAGGATTCAGGAAAAGTGCTTGATAATTGGAGATACTAGAAAAAAAAAAAAAAAAGAAAGAAAAATGCTGTGTGGGAATTTGTTGATGTCTCTTACGTTTTTAGGAAATTTTCTTTAATAAACCTCGTGGATCGTGGTACCAGTTGGAGACTGTCATCTGATAGTTCCCACGACAGTCCCACTTACCCTCCTGAAAGTCTTTTATGTTCCACAGATACACACTGCTTTGTTTTCCCTTTCCTTTTTTTTTGTTTGTTTGTTTTTGTTTTGTTTTGTTTTGTTTTGTTTGTTTGTTTCCATGTGATTGTAATTTGTCCATCAGAGCCTTTCTGTGGGCCTGCGTGAACTGGGAAAGTTCTCTGTGTGGCTGGTCAGGCAGTATACCATTAACATTAGAAGTTCTACACAGATGAGAAATCTATGGGAATCATAATTTACGTTGAAACTCTTTCATCAGAAAAAGACACCTTCCTCTCACAGTCTTATCTAATACATTTGAACTGTATGCCTGAAATTGCATGGGGTTTGAATTCCTGAAAGAAACCTAACTCTGAGACAGGAGAGATTGACAGCATTGAGACGGGTTTATTGTTCTCAGTTGGCAGAGGCAAGAATACTGCCCATGGGAATCCTAAGAAATATTGGTTGGTTCTTTTCCTGTTTTTCACAAGTTCTGTATTTTGGTTGTATAACTAGCTGAGTCCGTTTTTTACATGGAAGAACAAAAGAGAAGTCATTAGATGTAAGTTGTATTGACTGTTTACTGAATGTTTACAAGAAGAGAGATGTTGATATAGTGAGATCATGTCTTCTGAAACCTTAAGTATCTCCCAAAGAGTAATCTGTCAGATTACAATTGGAAAAAAAAAAAAAAGCAACAACACAAAACCAACAAAACCACACTTGATTTTGTGCAACTTTTCACGTGTTTTGGTAGAGGTAGTGGAAAGTTTGTTTCAGACTTAATTATAAAGAAATTACTTATTTTGTCTGGTTCTTTCCTTAATCCCATTCTGCACCCTTCCCGATTCCCCCTACCCCTTGACCAAACTAGGAAATCTATTTTGTAGTATTTGCAAATAATTTTGGAGGGTGTATGCAGGGGAGAACCTTTGTCAACAGCAGATAAATCTCAGAGGATTTAAAATGAAAATGTGCCTAACACGTACATATAATGATAATTGAAACTGGCACGTTTTGTGCTCTGTGTTCTCAAGCAGCTCTTCTCAAGCCTTTTCTTCTAAGCCTTTTTTTCTTTCCTTGCTTTCACTTTCATTAAAAGATAAACCTTCTGTTGAACCTGTTGCACCCTGCCCTCACTTCAAAGTTTTGTTTGCAAAATGTCCAGGCATGATGTGTGTGCAAGAATATCCAAACTCATTCTCTGAAAATTGCTCTTTTTTAATAGTCTACCTGATTCATCAAGACAGGAAGCAGAAGAAGGTTTATTGGGAGCACTTTTGTTACTGGATTGCAGAGGAGAATTTAGCTCCTTCAGTGGGACTTTTGAAGGGAGCTTCTCCATAATGATGTGTATAGAGTCTAGGACAGCAAAACTGCTTTGCTTTGTTTACACTTCTCATTTTAATTGCATCTCCTTATGTGAGAGTTCTTCGAACTGAATAGACGAGCTGTGCAGGAGCACAGAACTATTGGTAGTATAAACTGAGAAATATGTAAAAAGTTACGTAAGTAAGTCAAAATTGATGTTACTTCCTTTAGCTTCCCTGGAGAATATGTCCTTGCTTACTGTGTATGAAGGAGTTGTGGTGGTGTGAAAACACATCTATGTAAATTTCTCTATATGTACGTGCAGTTCTGTCATATGAAGTGGTTAAGTACCTTCCAATTTCTTTCTTTCTGTCTGTCTATATTTGATATTTCTCCACATGCATCGGAGAAGCAGTATTGCAATGCCTTACTATTATAGTGATTTTACAATAATTCCATGTTGCTTCAATTTTGGTTTCCATTAAAACAGGAAATTATGTGTAGCTCTGGGAGTTAGCATTTGGACATCTGCCTTTTTTGGAAGGGAAAAATGCAATTGAAAAGGACCAAAATGAAGCAGACTCCCTATACATGCTGTTTCCTATTGTTCTCTAGTGAAATAACTTAAAATACATAGTAAAAGAAATGCAACATTTACTTCATTAATTTAAATTCAAATGGTAATGATAATGATATGAAAATTGAAGTGTGTTCTTTGTCCTTGACTTGAAACTGCATCTGACTAAAAATGTGACGTTCTAGAAATACCTCTTGTCCACAGATTTTCAGGATCATAATATTCTTTAAAAGATCCGATATAGGCAACTTTAAAAATATACGAAAGGTGTGAGTTCAACATCTTTACAGATGATGAAACCATAATTATTTAGTAGTTGCAAATTCTGACTACGCTGTTGTAGTCCTGCAAAACATAGCTGTCATATTTTGAATGAATTCACTTTGTTTTGAAATAGTGTTCAGTATTTACAGTGCCAATAAGCTAAAGGCTAAATTTACATTAGATCCTCATAACTGTACTGAGTGTGTTACAGTAATCGTATATAGAAGTAGCATGTTCATTTTCCAGATTTTTTTCTAACATGATGATTTTCTACGTATCTGCATGTAGCCTTTTGTGTTTATTGGTTTGCTCTTTCTGAGCCAATTGGCTGTAGTCTTTTTACTTTGGGGGTTCAACAGTAGTGGTGACTTTTATTTTAAGCATTTTGTACTTTTTCTTGCTTTATGTGTATAGTAAGAAACAAAAATAACACTAAAGTATTCGTACTCTAGCTCTAATAATAAATCTACTCTGTAAAAAGCAGGCATGTTTTTATCTTTATACTACTTAGATTATACTTTTATTTTTTCTCTTTAAGAAGTTGATACAACTCTGTTTTGAAAGGGATGCAATTTCATACATTTTACTCTGTTCTACATATTCCACCTTTTCGCTAGGAAAAATTTTCCTTTCTGTGTCTTTAAAATGTTCTGTCTCTGTCTATGGTGGAATTATTTTGCTGTAGTAATGTTGAAAGAATACATCTTTTTTTTTATGTGCATTTTCTCAATGTTTGCTTTTCTTATTATTCTAGCAAAGATCACACTAAAAGTTTGCTTTCTATTATAACTTTACATCTTACCATAATTTCATAAAGTTGCCCAAAGTCCGCTGGTCTTGAATGTAAATAATTTCTTGTGGATTGCATTATATACCTTTTGATCATCTAATATTAAATCAAGCATAAACTGAGAATACTATCTGTGTAGAAAACAAACCTCTAACTGGAATGTGTTACAATACGGGACTTGGATGGGTCTATAGCAGACCAGATGGCCTTTAATGGAAAGACTTACATTACGTATAATGACTTTCAGCTTCATATAGACACCAGATATTTTATACCTCTAGAATAACTGTGAATGTTTAAAATCCATTTGACTGAAGAGATTTTGAATTTGTAGTATCTGTAATATCTGCTAGTTACTGAACCGGAGTAGTAGTCATCAAAGGGTGGTGCTTACTTGATGTCAAGCAATGTTTTGAGTAAGAAACTGGTGAAGGTTGGGTAATACTGACCGAAACAGTGGTTTCACTGAATCCACAATGACTCATTTCAGTTTACTCTGCATTCAACAATATGGGTTACTATTTAGAAGGTAACTTAGAATTTTAATATTTCACTTTTGGATAGAATGTGTTTTTATTTTGTAAAATACTGCATTTTATCAAAAGTGAGAATATTTTTAACTTGTCCAAAGAAATTTAGAGAGAAGTGTAACTTCTCAGTGAAAAGGAAGGTTTTAATTTTAAAATGTATTTTTTACTTAGCACTTCCTTTTCATTTTCAGAACATGCATCACACTAAAGATGTATCCTACAAACAGATACTGTAATACATGTACATATAAACAGTACAACACTTCCTCTTCCAGCAAACCAGATGAGAGTGACTTAAGTGTCTCATGTAATTGGTATTGTGATAACACAAAGCAAGATTGCCACCAAAGGGTTGTTTTCTATGAGTGTAGTTCCAGTGTTAATTTTATTTCCATTTTACAGTTTTGTTATGTGGCCAGTGCATGCATTTCAGAGATGTTTTTCATTTTACTACGATACACATATATGGTCAAATCAAAATACTTCTGAATGATTACAGAAACCACGAGTCATTTGATCTGCCTCTTTTGTTGTTGTATAAAGTACTGTAAAAAGTCTTTGTAGCACATGTAGGGATAGGATTTGTTCTAATTGCAGAATTTCCTAAGAGATCCTACTATGAACATATCTATTTCATTTCCTTTGATAAAGAAAGGCAGGAAGAGAGACATGGAGTTCTTAAGACACAAACCAAATAACAAGTTTAATTGATGCTGTAATCTTGTAATACAACAAACCCAATAAATCTCCATTAACAATTTTCAACTTTCCAAAAGCACGATAACTGAGAGATTGATTTATGTGGTAGGTTTTAGCATAAATCAGCTTGAGAGAGAGAGTTTAATATACCTACAAAAATAAATTAATAAGTTGTCGATCTTCATTCAGATTATTATCATAGTTCAGATGTTCAAAATCAGAACACCTTTGGAATTCAGCTAAGGATTGCATATTTTGAATTAAGTTTTAGTCTGTACTAAAATACTGAATAAGATACAACATAAGCAACACAACTAAATTTCTAGAAAAAAGCTGATTTTTTTTGTTACCAATTGCAGGTAGTATTTCTAGCAAGTGGTTTGTAAGACACAAAACGCGATGAAGGGTGTAGGTACAATGAAAGTTTCTCTTACTGTATGACTCACTAATGTTTCATACAGTCATTTTTGCATCTTTCTTTCTCCATTGTCATTGGGTGGGTAAGGACTGTTGCAGAGGATGTGGCAGCAGCAGCACGCAATAGATCAAACATTCCTGGTTACCTGCTTCTCCTACAGTTTTCCACAGTGAAATGACTTTTGGATACTTAGAGCTGTTGGCCAGATCTACTGGCAAACAGCCTACCTGCAACCTCCCCTGGGAGATTCCCAGGGGAATCTTTGCAGTGAATCTAACTTAAGAGCATATATAGTCCAGTGTGTGGTAAACCTCAATGACCTAATTTAGCTACAGACTCATGAGCATTTATTCTAATGTGCTTCTCTTCAAAAGAAAATGTATTACCTTGAGAATTGCAGTAGTTCACCCTATTCTCAAGAAAACAAAAATCACCAAGAAGAATTTTCCCATCTCTCATTCCTGGAACTTGAAAAAGTGATAACTAATGATCCCCATTAATGCTTGTCATCTGTTAAAATCTCAAATGCCCCACAGTCCAGGTTCAATCTAGCACAGAACTCAAAGATGAGTTTTGTGGGAGGGGATAGCTGGGGATATATTAATACATTTTGTGCCTGTTTTTTTTTTTTTTTTTTTTTTTTTTTTCATTTTTAACCTCTAAAAGGAATCCTAGTTTCCAAAACCAATTAGGTTGATCTGAATGAAAGACTAGTTACTGCCTATGTCTACACCTAAGTTAATTTCAGTTAACTCCCCTCAGTTTTTATGAGTTTACATATGGAGAAGCCATTGGTTTTAATAGTGAGTGGCACCTAAGATGTGGTATCACACAGAAAGGTATTTTTAAAAGTGAAGGAAAAATATAGGAGCCACTTAGTTTATTCTTAAAATAGACTTACTAAAAACTATGGTCTGATACTGTGTTTCTCACTGTTCACAAAAAACATGCACAGAAGTGCAAAAAATAATAATAATAAAAAAATATTTTCCATAAGCAATAACCTAATGCTATATCAAAATCAGTGAGTATAATGGCAGCAAGCTTAGCACTTAACTGGTTCTATAGCTGTGAAATAAAATACCATGTACAATGTACCAGAGAGAAACTAAAAGCAATTATTTTGCTTTTGCTAACCCAGTTCCTCAAGAACTACATGATAAATACATGCAGCTCTGGAATCCAGCAAAGCTTGTGAGTCAGTAAAATCTCTTGTACTGCCAAAGAATGATCTCAATTTAAGTCTTTGTTTCTTATGCCCAGAAAAGAAAATAGCAGTTCCCAAGTAAGTCTTTTTTTTTTTTTTTTTAATATGATAGACCTGTGTTTCAGAACCATAAAAGCTATCTGGCTCCCAAGCTTTCTGAAAGAACTCAGGACAGTTTAATATCTTGAAAGGAAATCAGAGCTTACATCTCTGGCTCCTGAACTGTGTTTCAACAGAGAGCGAAAGAGCCTTAGTTTTCTTGTGCAGTAACAAATGAAATTTTTATCTCTTTTTGTGAAAGGAGCAGTCAAATTTAACAACCCATGCACAAGGCCTCCAGCAAACAAAACAGTTAAAATTTGTGGAGTGTTAATTGGAGCAATCATGTAAAATTATTCCTTTATATCTGGATAAATATTAAGTGAGATAAGATGTGAGATAAAAACAAAGACAGTAGTAGTGGCTAGTAGAAGGTTGTCATGAGGACAAAAATAACAGGAGCATGGTGTGGGTGAAAAATAGGAAAAATACTGATAAGAATTCTGTGGTGAAATATACGTGAATGAGTTCATGTTTTTTGTTTTTCTCTACAGCTTTCAAGTTTTCAAGTTTGGTGGTTTGTCTGTTTAATAGTTCTGCTGACTTGAGAAGATTTTTGTCTGGCTGCATAGTAGCCAGAAGGCTGTCATCCTCTAGCAGCCTGCTGTTGTGTTAACACAATTACATGTGTTTTGGTAATTTTTTTATGGTTATCTCTTTTTCCTAGCTGGGTAGTAGTAATGATACCTTATGCATTAATCTCCAGGCTAATTATAGTGGTGATATAGACAAGGTGATGTATTCTAGGTGCATGATTTCAGACAAAAATTAAAGACATGGAGGTTCTAGATAGATCAGAATAGCGAAGTTGTAAATTCTAGTTAGAAGATGGAGAATGCACTGTCATTCATATTACATTACATCAAGGAAAGCAATTTTTGCCTCAAAGGTTTTTGCTTGGCTCTTTTTTTCCCCCTATGAATGTCTTTTTATTGTTGCTGTTTGTTTTGTTTTTGTTCTACCGAATCCTATTCTTTAGACTACAAATGCATATATTCATCATGAATATAGTATAGTTTATTTAAGGTCTTGCTTTAAGTCCCTGGAGCTGCTTTTTCTGTTTCTGTTGGCCTTTTGAAGGTAGCTGGTGCATATTTTGAGACATGTTGTAGTTCATAATTATCTTGTACACCATTTTCAGTATTTTCTGTTTTCTAGTATAGCTCCACATTTTCATTTGCACTAAAAGTTTTGAAGTATTTCCAGGTACACTGTTTTAAAGCCGTGAAACATGCATGCTCTACCTTCCATTTATTCTCAGTGTTAAACCTTGTTCTTCTGCTTTTCCTTGTGTCCATTTTCATCCTCAATTTTTCGAACTTCTTGAAGTCTTGTTTTTTTGTCTGGGGTCACTGCTACATTATTGACTTTGCTGATGATACAGGTTGTACCAAAAAACCTAGCAAGACTCATTCAGATAAATGATGTCTACGGCAAGTGATTTCCGTAATGTATGACTTCTGAAAACAAAAATATTTGTATGAACAGAAAGAGATCAATCTGTTTTAAACTTGTAGGACAATTGGCAATATTGTAGTTTGAACACAGAGGGTGAAAACCTGTTTTCTGTAGTATACCTAATACAGAGTGACTTGTTAGAATTTATGTAGATTTGAATTACCTTTCAGTAAAATATATTCATCTAGTAATTTTATTTTAAAAGTTTCTGAAATGACTTCTAAGTCATACTGAGTTGTTTGTTTCTCACTTAGTCATATTTCTGTGTATGACTTCAGCATGTGACCATGTAACCAAATTGATTATGCTTATGTCTTGAGGATCATCTGAATGAAATGTCTATAATCTACTTGGCAAGCAGCTTTGTATTTTCTATTTACTACTAAGTAAACCTGTTTGTTAAATGTAAAAAGTAAAGGTTTAATGTGTGTAGAATGCATGTCAAAGTTAACTGTGTTAAGATGGAAACTAAAGCAGTGATACTGCTTTTATATTAGTGTTGGTTTCAGCCTTCCTGTTCCCCAGCATACAGGAAAACTGCTTAGAGTGACACTTTAAAGAAGTAAAAGCACAAATGGGAAAAATGAAGATTTCTTCTTATTTGTAAATTAACTTTTCATATGTCAGCCTGCTTTCTGGTTTCTTTCCTGAAGTTATAAACCTTACCAGGTTCTTCAATTACAGCTTTTCGATTGCAGCCTGACTCACAACATACTTCAGAGATTGCCAAATATAGTCCACAGTCAAATTCAATACCCAGTATTCTGCAAAAGCAATTCACAATTTAATTTGAAAGTGTAGAGTGTGTAGGCACATCTTCATTTCCTGGAGAAACCATTAAGCATCTCTTCCATTGATATTCAGGTTATGAGGGGCAGCTGTCTTCTGCTTTGTTTGATGCCATTTTGGTATGGCCTCCAAGTTCATGGCAAGCTGCCACTGTGACACTTGGATGAGTAATTTGCTTTCTCCTTGAGTTCTTGTTCTGCTTGTTAATTTGTTTTCTTCCAGAGTATTTGTTCTGCCTGTTGCTTGTTCTAACATCTCTGTTTACTCATGTTAGAAGGAAAGACCAGCATTAATCTGGGCAAGGCCTTTTGATGAAAAGGACTACTTTTACAACCTGTCTTCATTTTTTTGGGGGGAGTTATGAACCCTTAGGAGCTTAGCAGTCAAGTTTCTGTGTTGATGCTATTAGTACATCACTTGAACATTTAGCTGGAGGTGGACTTACCTGTAATGAGGTTTTGAGAAGATCGTACATGAAAACAGCCAATATAGTAGTGCCTTTACCATGAAAAATGAAAATTTAGTCATATTGTTAAAGCTGTATTTCTTGGTTATTTTTGTTAAATTTATTTCACCCTTTGAGTCTATGGATAAAAGTAGGGAGGAAACCAGTATAGCAGTATTATCTCAAATACGCTTCTAAAATACTGCCTTGGGAATGTTTTTTCTTTGGCTTCAAGAAATGTAGCTTTCCTTTTATAATTATTCTCCTAGGACAGTAGGAGACAGCAGTGCCCAAGGAATATCATCTTTGAAGATGTCATTTTGTTTCTCATCTCTTCCTCCTCATTGCCATCACATTTTATGTGGCATAAGCAAGAGGAAAACAGACCAAGTTGCTGTACTTTATATTAATAAAAGCAGGTCTGATATAAATAAGGACATTGAATGCACAGCAATACTCAAAGAAGGATTGATGGGTGTTTTTCAGTTTTCAAACTTGTAATTTGGTAACACAGCAATTTGAACCAGTTATCATCATTCATCCAGTATGTAAGGTAGTTAGGTTTCCAGTTTGGTTTGATAACAAGAGAACACAAGATAGCAAGGAGAAGAACACAACTTTCAGATCTTTGTAAGACCCTTACAGGATTTATGTAATTTATCTGGCTCACATGGGAATAGTAACTTGAAGTGCTCATTCAGTACAGATGGTGGGAGCTATTCTAATTTAGATTTCAGTAGAGAGAAAATGAGGATGTTATACACTTTAAAGGTTAGAGAATTCTTTTCATTGTTTATTCCCTCTTCTTTCTTTTGTTATTTCTTTCTTGGCATAGAAGTACTAGTGTCAGACCCAAGACATTGTCATTGAGCCCATCAGTCATAGAGATGAAGAAGGTTGGGTAGGTTTTGAGGTTGATAATGATAAGACACTTTGAGTTTTATCATTTTTTTCCAGATCACAGGTTTTGCTTAAAATTACAGCAGTGGAGTTGCTAGGAGGTATGGTGTATCAAGATATATGGACAGAATTCATGGATTCCCATTAGAATAATAAGTTGCATGGGAGAGTGACATCTGATAGCACTGAGGGCCAAACCACAAATGCATGCTTGCCTTAATTTGATGAAGTGCCTTGTCAAGTCTTTTGTGTTTATGGAATCAAAATATGATTTCTAATTGTACTTCTGTTTCCTCCTCAAAAGCTCACATTTTGACAGACTTAGTTAACTTTTTACGATACCAGTAGGTTTTCAGAATGGCACACACATAGCCTACATGTCAGAGTTGAAACTGTGTATGTGAGTCTCACAATGCTACGCAATATCTGTGACATTGTGGTGCAGGAGGCTGAGACAGCTTCTGCAGAGCGGCAGCCACAGAAGTGCGCATATGCAGACCTTTCTGTTTTGATCCAGACAGTTTTGTTCTTAAATGTTTTTTTTCCTTTGTTATACTTGAGTCATGTGCTGTCTCTCAGGAGCAAACACTGCAACCATTTCTGGCTTTTTTCTGCTTAAGTTGAAAAGAGGGTGACCTAAAAGAGCAACAGATTTTCTGATCTCAGACTTGTATTTTACTTGTTTCAATTTAGAATGGGGTGTTTTCACTACTCTATGCTTAGCAGCTTCTAAAAAGTAAATGTGATTGCTAATCCAAATTTGCATTCAGATAAATACTTCCCTGGTCATGAGTTACTGGGACCTCTGAATATACTGGTAGCTTTCTCCAACATAGAGCCCCCAACTAAGGAAGATGGTTCTTCATTGTGAAAAGCAGAATTTTGAAAAAGGATGCAGAAGACTATTTGGAATTTGTGATCACAGGAAGAAAGGACTGATTACTTTATGGAAATATCTCTTAGTGGAATTTGATTTCCTATTTTCTAAATAAGATTTTTTTAGTTAAACTCATATTCTAAAATTTATAATAGTGAAGTATGCAGCAGATTAACAGTTACAAAAGTTAGTTCTGTAAAGGGAAATTATATAAAAGAAGATGATGAAAGGGAAGCAACACTGAAATCTTTTGTCACTGAAATCTCAGAACCTTGGGTTCTGAGGTTCCTTCTTCCCATGCAGCAAGTAAGAGAAAATTTAATGTTTTCTTTGAACTATGCTTGCTGTGAATTGCTTAGCTTTCTATTAAATGTTTTTATTCCTTTATTATACATTCAAATATAATTCACCAGTGTGACACCAATGCAGTGAATTCGTCAACTACTGTAAATCCACTGCCAGTGGATTTTGGTTAAAACAGTTTTGACAGCTTGACGGAGATAGTAACTGAGAGTACTTGAATAAAGAAGAATGTGATCCATTATTATGTTAATGTCTGAATCAACATGATTCTATTTTAATCACAACAATCAGATTTTACTATAAGGGACATACCATACTACATCCCATAACCGCTGGGTTAGCATGCATCTTTAAGGTTCCCATCTATCTGTTTGTCTCTTTGTTTAGTCTTTTAAACTAAATCTAATTTAAATCAGTCATTTAAAAATATATATGTTACAGCATCAAAATTACAGTGTGAAGGAAAGTGCACAAACATAAAAGTGTGGTGGCAGAACCATGTCCTTATCAGGTATTCTACTTTTCCAACTTTTCATCCTTTTAAAAGCCTGCTGTAACCTGCTAGTAACATTACAGTTAGGACTTGTGCTCATGCTGGCTAAAGAAAGGTGACTTGTTAGTCCCTTTTGGTTGACCAAGGTTGACCTATTTGGTTGGCTGAAATCTTTTTGTATATCAGCAAAATCTTCATCCTGTCTCTCACCTTCTGGACATATAGCTTGACAGGTACATAAGATGGTAGAGAGATGATTGGCTGACAGATTGGGCTCAAAGGCTTGTAAATTAGGTTACATCAGGCTGGTGACCAGTCCCTAGTGGGGTCCCTCAGGGCTCCATTCTAGGGCCAGCTCTCTGCAGTGTTCTCGTAAGTGACCTGGAAACAGGAGTTGAATGCACAATACAGAAGTTTGAAGATGACACTAAATTAGGAGGAGCTGTGGACTCCCTTGAGAGTACAAAGGCCTTGCAGAGACATCTTGACAGACCAGAGGGCTGGGCAAGCATGAACAATATGAAATTTAGCAACAGCAAGTGCTGGATTCTGCGCCTGGGATGGGGTAACTGTGGCTGTATGTACAGACTGGAGGATGAGAGGCTGGAGAGCAGCCCTGCAGAAAGGGATCAGGGGTTCTGGTTGATGGCAAGCCAGCCAAAAGGGCCAGCTGTACCCTGGGGTGCATGAGGCACAGCAAAGCCAGCTGGTCAAGGGAAGGGATTGTCCTCTGCTCTGCCCTGGTGCAGCCTCACCACAAGTGCTATGTGCAGTTTTGGGCGCCACAGTATGAGAAGGACATAAAACTATTAGAGGGAGCCAAAAGAAGGGCTACAAAGATAGTGAAGGGTCTAGAGGGAAAGACATGTGAGGAGCAGCTGAGGTCCCTTGGTTTGCTCAGCCCCGAGCAGAGCAGGCTGAGGGGAGGCCTCATGGCGGCCTGCAGCTCCCTCACGAGGGGAGCGGAGGGGCAGGCGCTGAGCTCTGCTCTCTGGGGACAGTGACAGGACCCAAGGGAACGGCATGGAGCTGGGACAGGGGAGGGTCAGGCTGGGGGTTAGGGAAAGGGTCTGCACCCAGAGGGTGGTCGGGCACTGGGACAGGCTGCCCAGGGCAGTGGTCACAGCAGTGAGCTGCCAGAGCTCCAGAAGCCTTTGGGCAATGCCCTCAGACACATGGTCTGATTTTTGGGCAGTCAGGTGTGGATCCAGGAGTTGGACTCAATGATTCTTGTGGGTCCCTTCCAGCTCAGGGTTCTCAGTGATTCTGTGATTCCTGGTCTGTATGTTAGACTCCAGAGGTGGTTTAAGGAGAGCAGTGGTAGCATATCTGAATGGAGGGACTGCCAGGTGCTGACCATAGCAGTCATTAATGAGCAGTCATCCAGTCATTAGACTGGCTGTTGTGCATTAGAGGGACTGCGGGGCTGCTGTGCTTTTGCAGATGGTATAGAAATCAACACTTAAAAAAAAAAAAAAAAAGTATTGTGTGCGTGCAAAACCAACATAAAACTGCTTCTGACTCATTTCTCTCCTCCAGCTGTGCTCTCTTTAATTTCATAAATTTTGTCCTACCTACAAACATGCAGAAATGTTCCTGATATGATGTTCATTCTGTGGGTAGTTTGGTTTCATTAAATGAAAATGCTACAATGATCCAATGAAACTAAATATTACTTACTTTTAGCAGAATCTGTGGTTCGTCTTGGGCCAGAAGTCTAACTTAAAATACTTACCTACCCTGTCCTGAAAAACGAATTGTGGTCATTTTTGTATTGAGAGGGAGTCTAAAGTCCAGTGAAAAAAATAGAAATTACGATGATAATTTCAGTTGGTATTGGGTCAGAGCAACAGTGCTTTGCTGATTTTTTCATCATAATTCTTTCTTATTTATTAAGGTGAATTAATGCTACTTTCAGTTTTACAGACTAATTGCAGACTGTTTTTGTTAACTGTCTAGTTCAGTCTTAATATCAGCATTTGCATTAATAGTGTAATCCTAGTTGAAAGTGATTATGTGGACTACCTGCATGCTGATTTCTTAAGTAGTTGTCTGTCTCTGTGTGAACAGGGTAGATAAGGACTATGAATATGCTTTTTTTCTGGGTAGCAGAATGTAACATAAACAGTCTGTCTTTGCTACTTTGAGAGCTTCCCCAAATTAACTTAATAAATTTGTCTTGAAGATTTATTGGGAAACTGCTTTGGGCATTTGTGAAAGAATTACAAAGGGGGTAGGTACAGAGCACTCGTCACTACATGGAAACCTTTGTCTCCAGCAGATTTGATGTGATATGCCAGTATGCAGCTGTTGACTTTGTCCCTGGATATTCATCCTCTTGCTGTGTCCTGGGAATCTCCATAGCACAGTGGGACTAGGTGATCGAGTACAGAAACCTCACTGTACTAATAATAGGAATACACAATTTTCCTCAGTAGACAGTGTTGCTGCTTTTCTACCATTACTACTCAGTCATCCATAAGCTTTCACTTACAATTTAATGAAAAATAATTTAAAAATCAGTTTTGCTTTCCTTCTTACTGAAAACAAGAGCTTTTATAAGACATTTAGATTATTAAAAACAAAGTACAAACAGAATATACCCTCCCCCCAAAATGTTTCCCCTCATTTAATGAATAGTGATACTTTTGTAAGGACCATGTCCTGTTTTGGTTAACATCTTGGGAGGATAATCCATGTATGCTTTGACAGATAAATAGGCCTCCCCAAATGGCTGTTAAAAAGCCCAGTGTAACCTTTCCCTGTAAATAGTGATGTTAGTTAGCAGAATTAATCATTTTAAGATTCTTATTAATTAGGTTAAGTCAGAGTATGAATCAATTTTGTACACATAAGGCAACAAAGAAAGAAGCTCTTCAAGCTCTTATTTGTGTGAAACTCTATTTTGTGATTTAAGAGTAGGAGTGTTGTGTATTAATGGGTTTTCTTCCTAACAGTGGAAGTTGGCACCATGTTTTAAGAGACTGGTGTTTTGCCTGAAGCCTTGCAAGAGTAGTCAGCAGTGCTTTGCTGTCCTTCTTTAAATAAGCTCTTCTTGGCATCTGATTTGAGCCAGCAGAAATACAGTATGTTTCTAGGAATGAGAAGATTATACTTAATTTATAAAGAAGCTATCACTTTTTTAGGTCACACATGGCACAAAACCTTTTTTATTTTTATTCTCCCTCAAGGCATGTTTCAAATAGTTACTCATCACCATGTTATAATGTGTCTGTGGTTTCTCTGGAGGAAATCATGTTGGATTGCTATCTTTAACAACTTGGGGCAAAATTAATTCTTTTGTGACCCTGTTCAAAAGAACAGATTTTTATCAGAGGTTAAATGTTGCCCCTCTCTGCAGTTCTGCCAGTTCATTTCTCTACACATAAAGAGATTAATGAAAGCACCCAAAAGAAGTAGGTGATACTGCATCATGTAGCTTATCATGCCTATGTTAACTCTGAAAGTCATTTTTCAAAGTTTTATTCCCAATAAATGAGGTAATTGTTTAGAAAGACAGTCTTTGTGGTTGGAGAACACACAAATGCAACCATTTAAGTTTGTTGTAATTTTTGCAGAGGAAAACTCATACTTCAGTCATTCATTATTTTGAGAGGGACCCTCCCAGCCCTCTGATATTTCTAGAAATACCACTTTGAAATGATTGCTTTCTCTAATATGCATTAGTCAGCAGAGGGCACTCTCTTCCTTGAAAAATAAAAGGAAGTATGACTTAAAAATAAGAGAGGTGAGCAGCTTTTCTTTGCAGTACTTTTTTTCTTTTTTTTAGTACTAATTGTATGTGTGAAACTAAATTTGATACAATATAATTCTGTACAGAATTATTTTTCATGTAAATACTTTTCTAAATTGAAACAGAGGAAGACATGATTCTTTAAAAATGAACCTGTTGTTAATTTCCTTGTGCCTGTCCTATGTTCACCTCTAGGTTCCTCTCTAGGTATTAAAAACAATGAAACTTAATGCGGTTCTTTCATGTAGGCAATTGAATGGTATTGCTGAATTTCTGAATTGCCCAAATCAAATGACCATAGCCTCTACTATATAAAGAGCCACAGAGTCCTTTCAGTTCTAGCTATTTTAATCCATGAAGCCAAGCAAAGCTTTTATTCCTCTGATCGTTAAAAACATCTATTGTGCAAGGTTCATTCAGGCTTTGTGCAGGAGTGAGGCTCAGGAGGAGTTATATGACCAATTGTCCATTTTTTTTTTTTCTTTTTATACACTTACTGTTGTATCGGTTGACTTGAAGTAGTGGATTCCTGCAGGACTGTGAAGTACAGCCAGTTATTTTGCTTAAAATTGAATGAAGATTTCAGCATGCCCATGTTTGCGTAACATACTCTTCCATAGATCCTATCATACCACATAGAAAAACATCACTGCAGAAAAGTTTGTTGTTACTTGTGATGCTGTTATTAAGCACCATATTTCAAAAAAACAGGTACTAGGTTATGAAGACTGCTATAAAGCTCTTGAAATCAGTGATACATGTAGAGTAGAAGAACTACTTAAAAATTACAGTGATTTATCCTGGATTCTTGTGAAGGTATTGTAGAGAGAGTTGCTGTAGAATTAAATAATGAATTAATCCTTCTGGTTTACAGATCCATTTTTTTTTTTTTCTGTGGGCAACACATTTGGAAGATGCCCCTCAGGAGGGACTGTGATGTAGCAGTTTTAGTTTATTCACGTATTAAAATACTTTGAATAGTTTTTCCTGGGAAAATACATCCCTGAGTCTGAGGTTGATGTTGTTCTCTGTTCAGTATTGTTAAAAGCCGTTCTAAGTCTTCCCCAGTTTGTATCAGCTAAATATATAGAAAGTGTTCTTTGAGTTTTCTGGCTTCAGGTATATCCCCCTTCTGCCTCTGTACACCTTACTTACTCAGGTGAGCTCGATACAGCAGTTTCTGTGACACTTAACTTGGAGTGTCAGCTGGAAAAACACTAAGAAACAGTCCATCAGTTTCATTTTTGCTGTGTAGCAGTTCAAGAAACAATGGTTTATTGCTTATGTGTTTTTATCGTAATTATTTGTACAATTACAGCACAATCTTAAAAGTGGCCCTCAAAAAGAAAAAATTCTAGGACATGGATTTTTTTCTGAAAACATGACGATATGTGCATGCATGGATATGTTTTTGAAAACAATTTTTGATAGTACTCTATAGACTCTATGGACAGCAGTAATTTGGGTGATTTGTGTTAACTACAGCTACTGTTGAGAGAAAAGATTTTGTTACAAATTCTTACTTAGCCTGATTTATATGTGAAATGTTTCTCAGTTAGTTTCTGTCATCGTAGAACTGAGTTAACTTTGGAAATAGGTTTTGCTACCAGAAAAATATTTTACCAGCTTGGGCTTGCAAGTTATTAATTATGAGGACTTCATGAGGATATAAATAGTTGCTAGTAAATATGTCCAAGAGAAGAATTCTTTAGTTTTATGTTCAGGTTAGCAATGTCAGAACCCAAGAAGAATTAATTTTCAGCTGTTTATGAACTTCAGCAGGGGTTTCTTCACCAATATCTGCCATTGATTCCTTCGGAATCTTACCGATTTATTTCAAAAAGGAGTTGAATTTCAGAATGTCGATACCTGCCTAAAGTCTTCGAAAATTTAGTAGCAAAAATAACATTTGGAAAACAAGTCAAAACATAATGTTCAGTGACTACCTCATTTTTAAAAGAAGTAAACATAATTTTGCAGTCCTGTGCTCTGGATCTCTTTACTTATGTGGCCTGTATTTTACTTGTTGTTCTATTTTGTTCAAAGTAAAAGTAGGCAAACCATGGAAAACAAATTGAATTTGCTGAATTCATGGAATAAAGTATTGATCAAGCAGTTAAATGTGTGTAAGTGGACTACAGCTAATTCCATAATTAAAGAAGTGAAAGCTGTTATCCGCAATTAGAATATGGTTGCATGTAATTTAAAAAACAAATAAAAAACAAACCAAAACAAACCCAGCAATTTTAGCAGAAGTCAAGGTAATAGAGTAGGATATTAAATAGGGAGATTATCTTGAGCAATTTTGGAGCAGAATATCTGGCTTCCCAGCATGACAAAAATAATCAGTTGAAGGTGAATTGCTAGAGCAATTGGGAAAGATATAGCAGTTGGCTGATCCATAAAGAGGTCTTTGAAAGAGACACACTAAAGGTTATGTACAGAGCATAAAGCATTTTCTATTTCTGTAATCTTCACAGGAAAAGTGATGGATTTTTGATTCACATGTCAGAAAAGCAATCACTAGCTGTGCAATTCCAGAACCATTGTCTAGAAATTTCAGCCGGTGTACTATATTTATTAAAAGCAGGACGTGCAAATACCTAATTTATAATCCATTGTAAATGTAACATACCACTGAGAATAATGAAGAATATCAAGTATGATCTTTTTTGAAAGAGGTATTTGTAACATGGTATTTTGTCAAGCATTGGTGTCATCTTCCATCTCTGCTTTCCTAGCTCTGGCAATATTTGAAGAGCATATAACAACATGTGTTGTCATTAACAAAGTTATAATGCTTAAAATGATCTGACCTCATAAAAATAATACCTAAGAAATCTTGGTGACCTGCCTGAAAAGTTAGGGATACTAAGCTTTTTAAAGAGAGGGTAAAAAAGTCTATCATTTTTGTTACATTTTTGTAACAAAGTCTATCATTTTTGTTACATGGATCCTATGCTATATAGAGCATATTTTAGTACTACAAAATGAAGCAGGTAGGCCAGGTGAAAAAGATACGGGGAGGATGGATAACTAAAACCTGAAGTTAAAAATCCAGTTTCTGTCCTTCATCTCTGTCATTTTACCAGAGTTTTTCTTAAAGATACTTTGTGTAGATTTGCAACAAATAACAAGGTTGGGATTGTTTAAAGATTGTTTAAAACTTAGCCTTCTTTTGAGAGGAAGAGTTGGCAAAGAAGTTACCCAAGACCACTGGCAGAATGATTCATTTTACTTCTTCTACCTGTTCCTCCTTTAGGTGGATGGGGAATGGCTTCATTCATACTTTTTCTTCCCGTTTTTCTGTTTTCTCCTTTGTCTTGAAAACATGTTTGGTTCTCTAGAGGCTGATTGCCAGAAGTTGTTTCAGTTACATGAAGTGTTATAGGTAGGTGGTTTGGGGAGGGAAGGAGTGAAGAGTGATAAAAGCATTATTTCAAGGCTTTACGTGGAATTTGATATTCAATCAAAACAACAGTATTGTTCCTATTGATATTTTTATGTTGCTTTTCCGTGTTAGGCAACACCTTAACAGGCAACCAGACATTTATATAGAGAGTATGGAAGTTGGACAGTAAGTGGAAAAATGATTACACACCCTTTTTTTTTTTTGTTGCCCTGTAGCACTATTTGCATTAGCAGAAGTAGTCTGTGTTAGCTCTGGGCTCTTTAGACCTGCTTACTTCTAAAGAGTATCTGCAGTGTGCTGTAGTTGCATATTTCCGTAGATTTCCTTTCCTTAAAAAATGGTTATGTTCTGTCACATAGGAGAACATCTCACTTTTCATAAAGGAAAACTATTTTTACATTCTTTGTTTTTTAATTCAGCTAAATTTCTGAAAGTTACTTGCACGGAGTGACTTAGTTATCAGAGAGTAAGGTGACTATTCTTCTGCATGCTGACATTGGAAAAACCTTGTTGTCTTGCTGACAAAAGCTTTTGTGTATAAAAAGAGGATTGGAATCTGTAGGAGAGTCTAGTAGGATGACTGTGTACATTTAGCTAGATCTTGATTTGGCATTTAAGTTGTACACCTAATCTTCCATGTGTTCTCCTTTAACATGACTCACATGGTGTGTACGTGTCTCTCTGACCCTTGCAAGAGACTCTGCTAGGGTGACGGTAAGTTATTTCATGGTGCCTCTCTTCTTCTGTAATTAAAACATTTTTTCAAGCACTATAGGGATAACCTAGCTTCTAAAATACATTTTTTTGAAGCCTTTTCTATTATATATGTAGAAACTGTGATATAATTATAGGTAAAAGCAAATGTTCTGGTTGTAGCCTTATAGCAGCAGCATCATGCTTGTCTTCCGTCTCTGATGCATCTTATAAGTAAACAAGAAATCAAGAAAATTCAGGGCTCTGACTGAAGTGCACAAATAAAGTTCTGATTCATTCAGCTAATTCCTAAGGCTTCTCTGAGCCTTAGTAAAAATACATAAATAAATAAATAAAAAATCTCATATGTGTACACGTCTTTCTTTCATTATTCCAGTTTTTCAATACATGAAAATACTGCAGCTAAGGTCTAATGATGTATTTTGAATGGATCCATTTTGCAGCTGATTTTTCCAAATGAATTCATTTTCTAGTCATAAAATATTTTGTTTTAAATTCTTGTTTTACTTTAGTGCTCATGAGTTAGGATCCATTATCCTCAGCATTTTACAGACAATGACCAGTAACAAGCAAAACTTTTATTTATCCACTCGATTTTTCAGATTCTTCTTCGTGTCTGTGGAATTCTTTTTCAAAGAACTTATGCTATTTTTTCTTTTCAAAGGTCATGATGTGAAACAGGAAGGGATACAAATTCTCATTTAGGTGGTTTGATCCCCTGTTAACCTTCCTGAGTAACTGAAGATTGATTAGGATTGTACTAAGCCTTTTTCCAGAATTCCACAGCACACCTTATTAATACATAATAAATGTATTAATTTATTACATTTAATGATGTACTTCAGTGTAGCACATCATGCAAACGCTTCCCTGTTTAGGCTAGTCCATTCTGTGGTCCAGAGTTGGTCACAGGAAGCAATATCCTTTTTCCAGTCCTTTTCCAATCTATTGTTATCAGACTGGTGTGTGAAAACACTTTGCTACCTGGGAGAGATTATCAGTCAGAGATTTCGGTTTTCTGGCATATTAAGAAGTATGTTGGGAGATTCGAGCATATTGGGGCTGCTTACTTCTCAAGACAGTGAATAGACTAGTATTGCTCTCCCTGAATGTTACACCTGCTTGAAATATCCACAGGTTTACAGTCTCTAAAGCAGTATGTCGTGCTGTACAGCCGTGCAGGTGAAGACATTTGTATGAACCACACTTGTAGATTGTAACTCAGCAGGATCTGAACCCGTAAATATGGGCTCATGGCTCTTGTTGAACTGGAATGAGTAATAGTTTTTACGCTGCACTATCAAGGAATGTGTTTTGCATTTTTATTTTTATTTTTTTATATATGTATTTTTTTTGTCCTTGCGAAATAAGAGAAAATCCATGATCATGATGGTGACTTTGTAATGACTTCCACTCAGCTCCTGGACTGCTTTGATATGATCCCATGACTTTGCTCTCAATTGTACAGTCTTCATAAACTTCAGCATACAGACCTACCATCAGTGTGCTTTTTCCTTTAGCTACTGGCAGCCAAGCATCACAGACGCTGGGTTTGTCTGATTGGCTTGGGAAATCCTTTTACAAAGCGGAAAACATTTACGTTTATAAATACAAGGTATCTATCCCATTCAAGGTTATTCTTTAAATGGGCATCTTAAAATCTGCTAGACCACAGAGACCATTAATATAAAAACTCCCTTCCCTGCTGCATCTCTAGCATACTGCTTTCTCCTGTGGATTTAGTATCTCAGAGGAACTATTTGAAATAGACTGCATTTCTGCCTGGCCTCTATCATATTAATCAATCTGGTAGG